>NC_133020.1:16785984-17089015 GCF_048564905.1 Vicugna pacos
TATTTTTAAAGAGATTACTGTCAAAGTGTGGGGAAGTGAGAAACTCTCATATACTCCTGGTGGGATATAAACTCTGGAGGACATTTTGCTTTACATCAAAAGTATATATGTTTGTGTGTGTGTGCGTGTGTGTGTGTATACTTTTTTTAATGGAGGTACTGGAGATTGAACATACACATGCATGCTAAGCAGGCACTCTACTACTGAGCTATACCCACCCCTCCTACAACAAAAAGTGCCTAGCAGGGAGGGTATAGCTCAAGCGGTAGAGTGCCTGCTTAGCATGCACAAGGTCCTCAGTTCAATCCCCAGTACCTCCTCCAAGTATAAATAAACCCAATCACCCCCTTCCCTCAGTAAAGCAAAAAGTGCCTACTATTTGATTAAATTACCCTCTAAGAATTTATCCTAGGGAAACAAGAGAAAAAAATGCACACACACAGACACACACAAAACGGATATAAATCTGCACTATTTATAATATCTATTCCCATCAACAGGGCATCAGTTACATAAATTATAGCATGTCTGTGTAATGGAATATCATGTAAACATAAAAATGGCGGTAAGTTGACTATTTGTTCTGGCTTGTACAACATGTTTATAATATTGGAGGAATATATGGTATGATCCCATCTATTTAAAAAACAAGTTTATATTATATATATGCAAAGAAGAAAATTCTGGAAGAATTATTATTAATGGTGGTTTTCTCTAGGGGGAGGGTTAGGGAGGAGCGATGATGAGATTGTGAGATCTTTTTCCTGTACCATTTGATAGAATTTTGATTGTCACAAAAATCATGTTTCCCCCCATGGGGGAGGGAAGGGAGTAACCTCAGCTACTTCCTGCTCTCTCCTTGGAAACCCCTTCACAGCTAGCTCCCCTGACCGCATAACCTTCCTCCAGGAATTGTCCCTGAGTCCCCAGCCCCAAGGCTTTGAACCTCTGACATGATACTTAGCACAGTCTATGGAAGTCACCTGTTTGCCCTCTCTCTTTTATAAACTCTTAAAGAGCAGACTTTAATCTCTGCTCTCTTGGTGTTACACCGTTCCCAGCACTTAGGAGGTATCCGGATCAATGCTTCTGGGACAAATTAGTGCTCAAACCTTATTTCCAGTTGTAAAACTGACCAACCAGGGCTCTCAATTCCACATCTGAACCACCTGGGAGGCTACATAGACATGCAGATTACAACACCCATCTCGGACTCTGAATAAGAATCCGGTGGGAGAGGGAGGCTGGGGACTCCACCTCTAACAGCTGACCGAGGTGAGTTCTGGTGGGTGGTCGGTTTGTCAAATTACTGAATGACGCTCCCTCAGGTCCTCGTCTGAAGGGTAAGACAATGGTGTGTATTATGGCTCTATATTTACAAAGCCAGTATCAGCCTTTTCCACCCAATAAAAGAAATGGGGAGGTGTGGGGAGGGGAAGCGAGACTTGTGCAAACTGAGCTCTAAATTCCAGTCCCCTGCTTGCCCTACCGAAGACACCACGATGTGAAAATTGTGGGCTGAAGAGTGGGAGACCAAGCCCTACCTGCATCCTCACCCCTCCCACCTAAACGGTCGCACAAAGCTGTCGATTCAGAAAAAACGCATCCTGAATCCTGGCTTTGTTCAGGCACCAGCGGTATGATCTTGAATAGGTTACAGGTTATCCACAGTCTGAGCCTCAATTTCCTTATTGTCAAAAACTTAATAAGAATATCTGCCTTCCTCTCAGGGCTGAGGGTGGGATTAAATAAATTAAAATATGTAAATAAGATAAAATACGCACAGGGCCTTCCACGAACCTCTCAGTAATTGTTACGTCCCCCTCCCCCCTTCCTTCGCACCGCCCCCCCCCGCCAGACCCTCGTCCGGGAAACACTCGGACATGCTTACCTCGATCCGGGAGAAGCCGGAGTACGTTCCCACGGACACCCAGCTCCTGCACGGAGCATAAGTCTTGAGAGACACCAGTGGTTGCTGCTGCCTCTTGATCCTGGAAAATTCGCTTCAAGATAGAAGGCACAGGCTGGAACTTCTTGGGTGAAGGCACCTTGTCTAAGCCTAAAAACTGGAGAAAGACATGTTCTTGGAACTGTAAGGTCTGGCCCAAGGCCAGAGCTAACAGGAGGCCGAGCGCCAGGCCTGGCAGGGCAGGAAGCATGGCCCCCGAGCTGAGGCAAAGCTGGCTGGTCGGGCCGGAGGGAGCTCTAGCGTCTGACTGCCCAGCAATTCAGGTGCTGCTAATTTATCTGACGTCAGATAATCAGGTGTGAATTGCTCTCTTCCCAGCTCCTCAAAGGCAATTGGATATGAAAGGACAGAATTTTTTTCTCTTCCCTAGCTCTACTCTTCCAGGGGGAAAAAAAAAAAAAAGAAGATTGCCAATGCACAGACCTAACTGCAACAATCGGAGATTGTCAGCAGGAGACAGAGCAGAAAGGATATGTTTGTTAAGCACCTATTATGCGCAGGGCGCTGAGATGGGTACCAGGAACAGATGATTAGTGATGGTTAAGTCTTGTCATTCAGTCTAATTAGACAAACCCACAGGTAGATTTCCACTAGACAATATCCACAGCCAGGTGGGAAACCAAACCAAGGAGAGGGAAGTCCTCCCAGGGAGGTCGGTCTACCCTCCCCATCTGTTTTTAGCTGTTAAGAGGGACTGAGTTCTCTTCGTCTGACTTTGCCCTTCTCGAGTAAAAGTCAGAAGTCTGACTGGATTATTTCTGGTTTCATTACTCATTAGCTCTATGATATTGGCCATGTCACTTAATCTTCCTAAATTTTTGTTTTTTTCAATCGAAAAGAAAAACTGACCTTCTAATTTGCCATAGGAATGTGATGAGATGATGTGTTTAAAGCACTCGGCACAGCAGCCTGGCCAATGGACCACACGGTGTTCACAGAGGAGAAAAACTTCAACACTTAGTAGGCATTTTTCAGTAAGGCATTCGGGGCTTGAAGGAACTACCCCTGAAACGGCACGCAGGTTACTGAGCAGTTGAGTATGGTAGCATCTATCAATTTCTGCTTTGGTTTTTATTTTGTTTTGGCCAAACTCCTATAAAATTTTTCAAATGCTGTACGCTGTAGGAGAATTAGTTTGTCTGTGCCAAAATAATTTTCAAGCTTTTTGAGAACAGGGACTTTATCATTTTGCAAACATTTTATTTTATACCACCTATTATAAGAACTTATTTCCCCCAAAGGAAAAACAACATGTTGTATCTAATATGTAACAGTTTCCCACCAACTACAGCATAAGATCTAAACTCCTTAGCCTGACACTTGAGGACTTTCTAGGTTTGGCCCCCACATCCCTAGCCAGTCTCATTTCCTAACACCCACCATCATTGGTGTTAATGCTCTAATTTTTTTTTCATTGTTGTTTCCCTCACTTTTTAAAATTGAAGTATAGTCAGTTTACAATGTTGTGTCAATTTCTAGTGTTAACGCTCTATCGATACTGATGTATTTTTAGTTCCCCTAGGAGCTCCACTCATTTCAGCCTTTGCACAGCCCAAGTTCAAAGGCCACTTCTACTGCAAAGGCTTCCCTGACTCAACAAAACAGATTTAGATACCTCTTCTTTCTCCCACTGAGCTCTGACTGGGCATCTGAGACAGCGCCAATCACAGTGCATCACACTGTGTTTCTCCTGTGTCCCTCCCAGATAGTACACTCCTTAGGGGTTGGAATCATGTCTTTTCATTTAAGTATCTTAAGTAACTTCTATTTAAGTATCTTTCATTTTAAATCTTAAGAACGGGGAGCAGGGAGTTATTGTTTCAAGGGTACAGAGTGTGTGTTCTGCAAGATGAAAACCATTCTGGAGATGGATCTCAGTGATGGGAGCTCAGTGTATAAATGTACTTAATGAACGTGCTTTATGCCACTCAACTGTCGCTTATGAATGATTAAATCAATCAGTTTTGTGTTGTGTGCATTTTACCACAATTTTAAAAAGTGAATTTAGAAAACACCACTGTCCTTTGATCAGCACTCCACTTCTAGAATATTATTCTATGCCACTAGGATATAAGCTACAAAAGAGCAAGGAAAAATGAGGTGCCTTTTCCACCAAGTATCTCCACTGTGGAGGGAAGTGTCTACCAGGTAGGAAACATTCAATACCTATCTGTGCAACAAATAAATGGAGGAATGAATTGGTGCTACTTCCGAAGGTTTCCCGCTTCTAGAGCCATGTTTTCTCCATTCCCACTTCTCCCATCTCCTCCTATTTGCATCCTACTTAACGCTTTTAATCTACAATCCCCACCTGTTTTAGTGATAAGTGTGGGTTGCATTTTGATTTCCTTTGTTTAACTTCTCTTATTTAAAGTCAGAAATCAGACTAACCGGTTTAAATTCTGGTTCCATCACTGATTAGCTGAGTGATCACAGGCAAATCACTCAACTGTGAAGTGAGAATAAGACATTCTTTGCTAAGGTGCTGAGGGGATCTGAAGAGCTAATACCTATGCAAAACTCAGGACAATGCCTGCCAAATGGTGAGCACTCAATCCAAGCTAGGTGATAGTCATTATTATTGTCATTATTATTTATTAAAGTGGCATTTGATCAAGGGAAAGAAAGCAATAACTGAGTGTGTGCAGGCACCCCATATAGCAGAAAAAGCAAGCAGGGGTGGGGGGAATCTGAGTTAATAAGTCACCCTGTATTTCTTGGAGGATTCATTCAACCTTTTTGATACATACCCAGGCGTTTTACCTATAAAATCTCAACACTAAATCCAACGTTTTTTGGGGGTTTTTGGTGGTAGGGGAGGCAATTAAGTTAATTTACTTTTAGAGGGGTTGGGGATTGAACCCAGGACCTCCTGTATGCTATGTGCTCTACCACTTGCGCTATCCCCTCTCCCCTGAGTTTGACCTTCTTTAAGGGTTCTACAAACAAAAACACTCTCATTCTGGATTTTCAGCCCAAATTAGAAAACCAACAGTAAGACAATATAGCTAAATAATATAGAACCAGTTCTGAAGTCATGGACCTAGATAAAAATCCTAGCTGATGGGCTATGGGGTCCTGGACAAATTGTTTCTCTGGCCTTTGGTTTTGTAATCAATAAAATGAGGACTATATCAGTCCAGCAGAATTATTGTCATCATAAGCATAAAAAATATTCAGACTTCATAGTAAAAAAAAAAAGGCAAATTAAAGCAATGAAATGTCTTTGTCTAATCAATTAGCAAGATGAAGACAAGACAATAGCTTGTGTAGATGAGGGAGCAAGGAAATAAATGCTGAGGGGAGGCTATGGAGGGTATAGCTCAAGTGGTAGGGCACATACTTAGTCTTCACAAGGTCTGGGGTTCAATCCCCAATATCTCCTTGAAAACTAAATAAGTAACCCTAATTACCACCAAAGTAAAAAAAAAAATTTTTTTTTAAGAAACAAATATTATTACAGTTAGCTCTGGAATATACATTAATATAGCTTACCTAGAATAAAAGTTTGCAATATATAATAAAAATTTTTTTTAATGGAGGTGCTGGGGATTGAACCCAGGAGACCTCATGCATACTAAGCAAGCACTCTACCACTGAGCAATACCCACCCCCTCTTACATGAGGGAACTAGAGTAGTCAAATTCATAGTGACAAGAGCAGAATAGGGGTTGGCAGGGGTTGGGGGAGGAGAGGATAGGGAATGAGGAGTTATTGTTTAATGGATACAGAGCTTTTGTTTTGCAATATAAAAGCAGTTCTGGAAATTGATGGTAGTTATGGTAGCACAATGTGAAGGTACTTAATGCCACTGAACTGTACATTTAAGAATGATTTAATGATTATTTTTCTATTATATGCATTTTACCACTATTTTAAAAATAAATTAAAAAAATACTCGTCCCCTTTGATCAGCAATGCCACTTTTAGAGTATTATTCTAAACCACTAGACTGTAAGCTACAAAAGAGCAGGGACAAATGATAGCTACTTGATAAATATTTGTTGAGTGAGTTAAGTAATGGGAATGGATGAAGAATTACAAATGTATTATTTTAGTATTATTCATTTATTTATTTATGTGTTTATTTTAATTGAAGTACAGTCAGTTACAATGTGTCAATTTCTGATGTACAGCATAATGTCCCAGGCATGCATATATATATACATATATTCATTTTCATATTCTTTTTCACTAAAGGTTATTATAAGATACTGAATAGTATTATTTATTATAGAGAAGACTTAGAACCAATCTGACTGTACAGTAGTTAATGCATTATGGCACACCCATAAGTTTTATTATTACTCAGCCATAAATAACACTGTAAGAGAACATTTAATAGCATAGAATCTTAGCCATGAAAAACTTATCCTTAATAATTTAAGCAAAGAAAAAAAAGAGCAGATTTTGAAATATATAGAAAATAACCCAATTTTATAAAAAATACATTCAGAAAAAAATCTGGAAAGATCATTATCAATACATTAACGATTGCTATTTCCTAGTAATTTTTTGTAAATTTCTATATTTTTCAAATTTTGATAAGAAGTGGTTTTTAATTTTATTATCAGAAAAAAAGTTACTTAAACAAAAAAAACAGCGTAGTCATGCCAAAGGAGTCAAGGGGGGCAGAACACAGCCGTTAAAGAAATGACACAGCAATTAGCACCAAGATGGCAGAAAAATCAACTTCCAATAGAACCTGAGGCCCAAGATGGCGGGAGATTTGACCTCCAGTGGCCCTTGAGCTTCATTATATACATTGTAATGTACTAGCATGGTGAATGACACACCCACAAGTGCCAGTTCCAAAACTAACCAAAGGAGGTCAAAGAAAGGGCGGTGGCCTAATTCCTGGGAGTCCCCACCCCTTCCCCAAAGTAGTTGAAATAATCCTCTCACTGGTTAGCATACAAAAACTAGCAACACCTGAGTGCCTCAAGGTCTCTCTCTCTCTCTCTTGCCTTCCAAGAAGCCATCACTCTGTTTATTGTGTATCTGCCTTTACTTTGACCAGCCTCCCCACCTCCCGCAACCCCAGGTACATCTCTCTAAATAAAGCTACTTTTACTCAACTATGGCTGGCTCTTGAATTCTATCCTGCAAGAAGCTAAGGACCCTCACTTGCCTGGGCATGTCCTAGGGACTCAACCGAGACCTGGAACACAGCACTCCTCATGTCCCACATCCATTTTTCCTGCATCACTAGGACATGGCCATCCTCTTGCACCAACCCCCCTACTTTTTCCTGTATCAGTTGGTTCCAAGAATATGCACATTTTAAGATTTTGTACAATATGGCCAGATTTCTAATCAACAATCAGCAGGAAAAAATTGGTCTAGTGTACTTATGTATATACACACATAAGCATATATTCATAACATATTCATCATGTGTCAGCTGCCTTTTCTGAGTCTAGCCTGAAACTTAATCTGAGAATGTGTGTTTTATATTTTACAAAAAGATGGTGAGAAAAAATGGTGTTTTTTCCCATTAATGTTACTGGGAAAAAAATATTTGGAATTTTTTCTGTGGAGAGAAATGAAAAATAATATTGGTTTTTTAAGTCAAACAGTCTGAGAACCACTGGCTTAGAATACTTGATATTATTTTTTATAATTAAAGTGAATTCAAGAAATGAAGACTGTAATCTTATCAAGGAAATTGCTGCGTTTAATTTATAAATTCATATACTCAGGTTTTCATAATTAGAATAGCTTACCTCAAAGTGTTAGGCATTCATAAAAACTAATCTAGGAATAAAAAATAAATATAAGCACATAGCAATAGTCAATTATATATCCTAGACAGGGCAGATACAATTATAAAATAAAAAAATATTTAAAACAGAGTTGAATAAATTATAAATTAAAGTTAGGTAAGAAAAACAATATTACATTATAAAACCTTATATTTAATACTTTGTAAATTGTGATTAAGAAACATGTTCTTGAATGACAGTTTAAAATTTGAACAAATGTGAACAATTTCTCTCCTGGATAACAGATTTGTGAGTCTTTTTGTTTTCTCCAAAAGTTAGGAAAATAAAATATTAATTCTTTAATTGTCTTTCTTATCTAAAGACTGTCCTTCACGTCTGGGCCTAGAACAAAGAGCACAGGGAATAGTTCTCTTTCCTCCAAGGCTACAAATTTGCAGTTGATAAGAATTGGCGGAGTCATTTTTATTGCCTTGGGTAACAATGTTTAAGTCTCCTGTTCTTAGATAACAAATTCTTAGAAGTATTCTTGCCTAAGAAGGTCAGGAGACAACAGAAGAGATGTTGTCCGTGGCCTTTACTCTTAGAATCAACGTCTTTGACCTCTTTCGAGATCTAGGAATTCCAAGTTTATCTTTGCTGTTTCCAAACTCGTGGCAGAGTTTACAGTTATAAGGGAGAGGAAAAAGAACAGAAATCAATACAATCTTGAAAACGAATGTACTCATTCTTTCTGAATACTTTGACTTATTATAGTACAGATGAGTATGAAAAATGCATGCCTGTGTGATTTAAGAATGAATGCGTTTATGATGCAGGCAAAGAACTTTGCTCCAGGTAATGAGCTGGGTTGGTGCTTTTCAAGCTTTGTTTTCAGTCATTAATGAATAGTGACATAAATTGTGTGTCTCTAGCAGCATTTAAAAAAAGAACTGTGTAGAAAATACCAGAGTGCATTGTGCCATAGCCAATACTTCTTTCCTGAAACCTTCAGCTATTAATAGTTATCTGGACGTGTTACTACGTGTATTCCTCAATGTGAGTCACAGGCAAAAATGGCGTAAATGCCACCACACTAATGACACACTTGAACCACAGAGGTTCCCCTTTCTTCATTGAGTTTACATTCTGGTCAGATGACTAATAAAGAAACCAGCAAGGATGATGTGATGGGGTGAGTCCAGGATCCTGAGGCAGGAACGTGAAAGACATTTCACCTAGAACTGAGGGGTCAGGGCTGCTTCCTGGAAAAGTGACGTTTCAGTGAAGACCGGAGGAGTGACTAAGAACGTGGACTCTGAAGACAGACCTGTCTCAGTCCAGGGCTCCACCACTATTTCCCACCTGACTCTGTCCAAGTTACTTTTAAACTTCGGTGCCTTAATTTCCCTGTCTGTAAAAGGGAAAAATAAAGCTTCGTACCCCACAGGGCTGTTGTTCAGATTAACTGCCAGAATGAAGGTAAAACGCTCAGCCCGCCACACCCTTAATGTTTGCTGTTACCACGGTAGCAGTTGGGGGAGGGGTGGGCCGGGGGGGGAGGGGCCCTTGTTCTGTCCCACCGGGCCTGGAGGGACACAGGAGCTGGGTTGAGGTTGAGAACCGAGCAGAGCATAAATAAGCAAAACCCTCAGCAAAGTGATAAGGCAGAGAAATAAAGGCACGGCTAGATCATAGAAGGCGTCATAAACGAGACAGAAATTTGGATTTTAATCTGTGGACAACTTGAGGGGCTTTCAAGAGTTTGGAGTGGACTGATTTCATGGTGCCAGAACCCGTGTGACAGCCCACAGTAGCTTTTGTGCATATTTTTGAAAAGGTTCCCTCTCTGGTCACAACTTCCTCTGGACCAGTCGAGCCCCGGACTCGGGCACAGGCCCGTCACCTTTCTGCGAACACACGGCGGCCCTCAGCGTGAAGAAACGGGTCCCAGGGGGCTCAGTGCTGCAGGGAGGGCGGCCAGGAGGCTGCTCCAGTGATTCAGACTGGACTAAGGGTGGCTGCGGCAGTGGGGACGGAAGAGAAAGACCTGTGTAAACAGAATTAACTAGAATCGGTGATTGAGGATGTAGGCTGGAGGCAAGGATATGCTTCATGCCCTGTGATAAAAATAACAGACGTAGGACAGAACGCACCAGCAGAACTGTTAATAATTAAACAGAGAGGCCACTAGACTGATGTGGCTTTAATGCTGTGGTGGCTTCTGTCAGCAAAGCAAAATCTAAGGGCTGTAAATGCCTCAAGGTCATGAAAAAATGAAGGTGGAGCGTTGTTTTGAATTCTGTTTATTTGCTTCTTGAATGAGTTTCTTGCTGGTGGCATGAACAGGCTGTCTTCATCATGAACATCCCAGAGGCCTTCGAAGCATCTGGGGCGATGCTGTATTTGGTTCTTCTTCTACGAGTCGTCTGAACCTGTTCGGGTTCTCCTGCTTCCCCATTGACATCAGCGCGGCACCGATGTTTCTCGTCCCCTCTTGGATGGCTGCAGCGTGATCTGAACCCTGACCCTGACCCTGACCCTGACCGGCTGCGCACCGGGCGCTGCAGATTCTCCCCCTCACGGCACCAGCACGTTTCACTCCCATCTCTGCTAGAGGAATGGAAATGGTAACAAGCACCATTATAAGGTAGCATTGGCTTTTCTTTTCGTAATCACTTCTGCCATATTCCACTGAGAATTTTCAAATAAAGATGTCACATTAGCCAAGAGTTACTTTTATTCTTTTGGAGCTGTCTGACCAACAGTCGTTGGCTTTACCAGTAGGGGAAACCTGCCTAATGTCTTCTTGTTTTGACACCTAGTTGGTCAGGTCTGGATCAGCCAGTAGGTAGGCACCAGCCTAGGGTGTGATGGTCCACACCTATTAGCAGGTAAGTGTGGAAGTCACACCCACTAAAACCTCTCTGAATAGTGGAAGACACTTCTTGCAGTCAACTGCAATCTTACTTCTTTTTTTTCCTCTTTAATTTTTTTTTTTGGTGGGGGAGGGTATGAAAATTAGGTTTCTTTATTTATTTGTTTAACTGGAGGTACTGGGGATCGAACTCAGGACCTCGTGCATGCTAAGAACACACTCTACCACTGAGCTGTACCCTCCCCCTGCTGTGATCTTACTTCTACAGGACGTGGATTCAAGGGAAACATCACTCATTAACCCTGAGCAGTGGGACAGCTGTAGGGGCAGTGAATTAGATGCCCAGTATTGCTCTCATGGTGGCTATCCCAGCCTACCCCTGTCTGCTAGGAGAGTCACACCCAGTCTCACTCCTCCCAAACTAAGGAGATGCTCTATCAAGTGTTTACAACAGTGCCTCTGCCACTATTTACATACTGGCTCTACCAAGCTCCTCCTTTCAAACTCTCCCCTTATGAATGACTCGGACACATCCAACCAAGTGCCCAGTGACAGACTAGTCTACCATGAATCTCAAGATCCTATGGTCAACTTGTCATCCTCTGTGCATATCTCTAACTGTAGGACTCTCCCTTGGTACTTGTAGTTAATATAATCCCACTCTTCTGCAAGATTTGAACCCCCACACATCTACCTAACCCCAGTTGTCATTACCAGTAGAGTTACCAAGGTAAGAAGGGTTATTATTGGCAATACAGTTACACACAATTATTGGACCAGTAAAATATGGCACTACTTGTTTAACCCTGCAAACCAAAAGTTTGAATAAAAGCTGTGGGCTATTTGAACCCAAGTACATGTTCTAAGCGTGGATGCTTTTGCCAGGAGCAAATATCCAGGACCATTTGGCTTGGACCATCTGTCACAAAGGACATTTTGCACAGGACCAAATATCTGCTAATCCTATATACAAATTGGGTTATTATACGCCTTTTCATTCTTTAGAGGTGGAAGATCAGAGGAAAAGCAATGCTTGGTCTTCAAAGGGGTTGGGGGCATCCAGGAAGGATGCCTTGGGAGCTTGGCTGGAACAGGCTTCCCCACCCAAGGCTCGCATGGGAAGCAACAGCGAGCACAAAGGGTGCGGACCTTCGGGGCCCAGGGATGCAGTGCCGAGAGCAAAGTAATTCACAAGCTGTGGGTCTGGGAGAATTCCCCCCAAGGGCAGCCCTCCTCCCTCCCTTAGCGGGCCACACCTCTGTTTGGAATCCTTTTCACTTCCTGACCCAATACTTTGGATGGAAAATTTGTCATCTGCTCCCTGAGGGCAAAGCATTTATTTTGCCTGCGGCTCACTCTGCCCCACCTGAAATCAGCCCTGGACAGTTAAAGGAAAAACGGAATAAAACAAAACAAACCTTTCCGAGCTAGAGAAGGCACCTGGAGGCATCAAGAAAGACATCACCCCACCTCCAGCCTCTGGTAGATTAAGCCATAACATTCCTTGCGAGTAAATTTGGCTGGAAAGTCCATCTCAGGGAGGTTAGTGAGAAGTTAAGATGACTTCTAAATTCAACTGATGTTTTAAACTTCTTTGTATTTTGTTTCTTTCTCCCATTCCTGACATTTTTCCCCCCTTTTTTGGGAGGGGGTGATTAGGTTTGTTTGTTTGTTTGTCTGTTTATTTATTTATTTACTTATTTTAATGTTGGTGGTGTTGGGGATTGAACTCAGGACCTCGTGCATGCTAAGCACGCACACACTCTAACCACTGAGCTGTACCTCCCCCCAACCCAATTCCTGAAATTTCTTGATGGAAAAAAGTTAATGCAAAATTGTGGTCTTCCAGCCCATCCTACGTGCGTGATGACTGCCTCCTCCCAGAACTGTCTGGGGACTCCAGGAGTCCACTGAAGGATAAACAAGCATATTAAATTTTTTTTAACAGTTTCTTTGAGTAAAAATTGATTTGAATAGGGCAGCAACCAATCAAGCAGATAGAAAGGAATCTAGAGATGCTGAACAAAATGAAAGCCTTCTTTGGCCAAAAAGGAGTGGGAGCAAGGAAGGGAATGGATTGGTTAGCGCAAGATTACTTTCTTTCTCTTTAGGGGATGGCTGATTACTTAACTAGTGCTGATAAGGCAATTTTCCTAATTGACTAGTTTAAAATTTCATTTCTGGAAGAGCCAAAACTGTAACTGTCTAGATTTGGTGATGCGAGGATTAGCCTGAGGGACTCCATCTTAGGCCTGTTGTTAACATTCTAAATCTGTGAGCTTACTCCATTCCTTTCGCCTAGCTTTTTGCTGCGCATTTTAAATTGACTTAAAATTGAGTGCTATGAGCTTTTAAATACGGTCTGTGTTTCTGTTCCAGGACCTCTGGGCTAGCTAACTTGGTAGTGTCCTTGTTATCAAGTTAATTTCCCACAAGACAGAGGAATCCACGTAGATGGGATGTTTTTTGAGAAACTGAATGTCTAAAAACATTTCCACACTTACTCAGTAGTTTGGCGAAATACAGGGTTCTAGATTGGAAATCATTTTCCTTTAGGATTTCGAAGCTGTATCTCCATTAACATCTTGCATCCAGTGTTGCTGTTAAGGAACCTGAAGCCAATATATTTCCTAATCTTAGTTTCTCACTTTCTTACATTTTCTATTTTACATCTGCTGGTGGTTTTGCTTTACTTACTAAGGGAATACCTTTGATTTTATCTTCAAACTCTTCTTGTTTCTGATATCAAACTTCTAATTTCCAGGTAGTCTTTGCTTTCTTGAGTTTTTCCTTTTATTAAAACTTCATGCTGTTTCTTTCAAAAATATTGTATGATTTTTTTTATCTCTGGAAAAATCAGTGGTAGTTTTATTTATGAATTCTTCTATAGTCTTTTTTCTAGTGGCTTCATTCCATTTGGCTTATTATCTCATCTTTCATACTACTGAGATGTTAACTAAAGAGTTATCATTTTTAAAGATTTTTATCTGCTCTTTTTAAGCCTATTTAGGGGTGGTGTCTTCTTGTCTCAGTATTTCTCCCTTCTGTTGCTTTGGGCTCAGCTGCTATCACATCTCCACCTCTCGCCTATTTTCTTTTTTATGATTTATTTTGGAGGGGATAATTGGGTTTATTTACTTATTTATTTTTAGAGGAGGTACTGGGAATTGAACCCAGGACCTCAGGACCTGTGAGTGTTGAGCATGCTCTCTACCACTTGAGCTATCCCCTCCCATCTCTCACCTTTTTCTTAAACCTGGATTTCTTGAGTGAGAGTCTGTGTCGGCCCTTTCCACCATCTCACCTTAATCTTAAACTTCCTGCAATCTGATTTTTGCCCTCACTCCGTGAGGGCTGTCTCAGAGACAGCAGGGCTGTAGGAGAGTCAGCTGTGCAAAAGGGGGTCCAGCTGAGAGCAGGAGCACTGGGGACTGGCATCAGGAGAGCCCCGAAGCCAAGTCCTCCCATTTGAGGACACGTGGAACCACCTGGGCCCCAGTCTTTTGATTCCAGGTGAGAGCTCGACAGCTTCCATTCACAGCTAACAAGTTACCAGCTGCTGCTGACGCCTGTCCAGGGCGCACACTACTGAGAACCACTTGAATAAAGTGTTGTGACCTTACACTCCATCTATGCCCTACAGAAACATTGCTTGATTCTAACTTCAACATTTGCTTTTTACTAAAAACTAAAAACAAACAAGATTGCTTTTGAGGACTTCCTCATAGTTTCCAGCTATCAGGGGCATGGGGGAGGTTGCTCATTGAATAAATGGGAAAAAGAGAAGAGGGGGCAGCTGGGGATCTTCTCTCCCACCTTCTGCAGAAAATCGGCAGTGAATGGCGGTGCTCTTTGCCAGAATTCAACACAAGTTTATTTGGGGGGGGGGATGAGTGGAGGGTGGCAATTCATAAATTTCGTTAATTCCAGTTGCTGACAAATGTTAAAGGCAATGCAACTTATAGTCTATAAAACAAACTAAAGTTACAGATCCAAAATATACATTCATAAACTATCGAGGCATTAAATTGCTTATAACAGAACTTTTCTTTCTCCTCTCCTTTCCCTTCCTAGCAGACTTCTCCTTACTAGCATCCAAAGCTTTAAGAGGAGTCAGGCCAAGAAAACTAAGGAAACTTGCTTGGTTAACTCAGCTGGGAGCTGATCTGCAGCTGGAGGAAAACTGCCCTGTCCCCTCCGCTCTAGAACACCCAGAAGCCCAGTTCACAAACCAGAAGCCATCTCCAGAAGTAAAGTTTGTAAAAAAAAAAAAAAAAAAAAGCCAAAACTCTTTATTTTTAAGACAACCTCAGGAGGACGCAACCACAGAGGCTCTTTATTAAATTTCCAGACTACCTGACGGAGGGCATGATTATTTTAATGCAGAGCAGATGAAGAATTATCCTATTATCCACTAATAGGACCACACCCGCTCCCTGTATCTCTTTACTCTTTACTCATTTGCATTAAAATAGGCCAGCTGATTGGCTGACCCATTGTTTTTAAGAGGAAACTTGACTTAGGTGTTTAGGTTAGGTTTTTCTCCCACCAGCTTGTGTTGGAGTTTGGGTTTCTCTTGCCCGTTGTTGGTGCCATTGTTCTTCCAGGCTACTTGGCAGCAACTTGGGGGTCTAAAGGGTCACCTTCCACTGGAACCCAAAGATCCAGGAGGAGCTTCAAGTTGTGGCTTGGCTCCCAATGGATTCGTCAGAGCCTGACCCCACCTGGACCTTGGAGTTTGCTCAAATGTCCATGGACGAGAATTCCCAGGAAGTACCAGGTAAGCCAGACCTGAGGACAGGGAGTTGGGGAAGGTGAGAGGCTGCCTTCCCTTTTCTCTCTACTGACTTCAGTCTTTTAAGGAGAAGTGCAGTTAAGGAAACCTTTTTGGAGCAGAGGAGGGCCAGGGAACGTAGGGCCCTCCAGTGGGGGTAAAAAAAGAGGCAAGAAAAGTCGAGGAGAGGTGTCAGGAATACGTCAGTCGTTTCAAGCCCGTTTTCTGGGGAAAAGCCATCCAACTTCTCCTAGACCAAGTGGCTCAGAGCATCTTACATGATCAGTATTTTCATCAGCCACACACGTCAGCCTTGTAAAGGGGCCAGAATACAAGACCTAAACTTTCAGGTTAACCTAAAGCGTTTCTTAATTTCACCAATGTTTTTGGGACTGGTGTTCCAGCTAAATTTACCCTTTAGGAATGTTAATAAAATAGGGAAATGGCCTTTCAGACGAGACTGAAGAAAGGGGTGAGTTTATAAAAGCCAGTGAATGCTCTGTGATGTAAATTAGCAGGAGGGACACTGGAGGTCTTAGAAACTGCTCCAGGAATACTGCCAATCAGGTCCCCACTTTTCTGGGTTCTCTTCTTGGAGCCCCACATGATCAGAGGTCTGACCCATCTGGTTCGAAAACTTATTACCCTGACTTAGGGCGGGGACAGGTGGTGTAGGGTAGTGATGGTGGGTGACCAGGAGCCACACCCCAACTACCCTCTGGGCAGCTAGGAAGCTGGGAGGGTCCTCGCTGACTTCTAGTCTGCCCTCTGCCCTCAGCCTCCAGACGCAGACAGTCTCCCCTGCATCATGAGGATAGCATGTAGACAAGGGGGAAAAGGTATTTACGAAGAGCATATCAGCATAATATGCAGAGTCTCTTCCTTGAATCTGATTTAGTAACTAACAATTCCACAACCGGGGATCTTTTATTTCCCTGCGTACAATTCCATAGAAGTTGAATGGATCCTTACTCTTGAGATGTAATACTTTCACATACAGGAGAAATTAACGTTAGCTGCCTTATTGTATGAGATGAGTATGTATGGAATTTGCTTAATGGTTTGGATGGGAAGAGGTAAGAGTGAGTGATTTCCCAAAATACTGGGTTTGAGTGGAAAGATCTGATAGCATGAAAAAGCTGAGTATAACCGGAGAGGGTGATGGCCACTCGGACGTCCTAGTCCTGCTTAAGGATGGGGATTGGGGAGAAACTTGTATTTGGGGTTCCTTTGTTTCATAGGTGTAGGTTTTTTCCCCCCAGAAAAAAAAAAAACTTAAAGAGGTTTATAATTGTTATAAAGTTGAACTGCTGAAACTTGTTACACTGAATCATGTTGACTTGCAGCATTAGGGCGTTAGGTCCCTGCATTATACATGCATTAAAAATTCATCTTGTAATAATATATAATGGAACCTACAGGAACTAACATTGGGTTTTTGTCTGTTTGTTTTTTTAATGGAGGTGCTGGGGATTGAACCCAGGAACTCCTGCCTGCTGAACATGCACTCCACCACTGAGCTATACCCTCTCCCCAAAACTAACACTGTAAATCAACTATACTGAAAAAAAAATTTTGATTCACACAAATGAAAATGGAAAAACTGCTAACATCTGAGTTCTGTCCCCTGATTTTTCTGATTGGAATCATACTTAGGTAACTTTTGACCCTATGAGAAAACATCTAGCATTCAGAACTACCAATGACATGAAAAAAAAATTGTTTTGATAAAAAGACATTTCCCATCATAGTGGATTTTTTTTTTTAATGGAGGTCCTGGCACGTGAACCCAGAACCTTGTGCTTGCTGAGCATGTGCGCTACCACTGAGCTACACCCTCCCCCACATAGTGGATTCTTAAGTCTGCTCTCAACCAGCGGCATGTGAGATCCTCACCCTGAGGAACTTCCTACCGGCCTTGTTGAGCTAGTTGAGAGGAGGCGTCGTTTGGGCGTGACATGAGTTGACTTCTGGATGTTGCAATTCGCCTTAATGGATCTGAACTTTCTCTTTTCTTTCAGCTGCTTCTCAATCTATCTCCGAAGTGTTGGCAAAGAACCTTAGTAATCTGACTCTCACCCCTAGCACCGTATTGCCTTCCCATCTACCAGACCAGCCACGGCAAGAGAGTGGACGGACGCTTGGTAAAGGCATACTCTACAGGAGGAGAGGGGCCAGGACATTGCTAACTGCTCGGCAAGAAAGGATGGAAAGGATGATTCAATTTATTAAAAACCGGTACAGCAGACCATTTCCTATGGTGAGTTTATGCCCAGCTCTAGAGGGTGGGGGGCACTCAAATCGACTAAGATGTTACCAGTGAGGAGCAGCAGTCACCTACAACTGTACTCAGGAAGGCAGGATGTGAGGAACACTCGGTTCTTCAAGATTCTCCACCTTCTCTTATGGTAGACGTGTAGCATTAGTGATCTGAAGTTTTCTTCATAGTTTATAATATTTCTTTTTTTTCTCTTTCCTATGAAGTCACGGTCTCAAAGAGAACCACGGTCCAGGGATGTTGAGGTAAATAGAAATTCTCTCTCTATGCAAGTGGGTGGGTATCTGCTGTTTGGGGAGAGGGGGAAAGGCAAATTGCTTTGGACTTTCTGAATCTCCAGAACTCTGGAGCAATCAGTTCCTATGTGTACTTTAAGAAAAATAAAGTCTATATTTTTTGAGCACTCTTAGGTCTCCAGCAAAACTGAGCAGAAGGGGCAGAGTTCCACACATTCAGTCTGCCTCTCCCAGTTAACAGTGTGGAACCTATAGGGACACGTTGTTATCCCTAACGTCGAGGCTTGGTTTCCAGTAAGGTTCACTCTTGGTGTCACGTTGGTACTTTTTCACGTGCTGTCACAAACATGAAGCTGAACACCCTGAAAGAGGAGAAACCTGAGCACAGAAAAGTCCAGATTTACTTTTTGGTGGGAGGTGGTAATTAGGTGTATCTTTTACTACTTTTGGTGGAGGCAGATTGAACCCACAACCTCACGCATGCTAGGCACGCACTCTGCCACTGAGCTATACCTTCCCCTACTTTTTCCTCTTTAAAATTGATGTATAGTTGATGGACAGTATTATAAGTTGTGTGACAGTGATTCACAATTTTGAAAATTTATACTCCATTTATAGTTATTGTAAGATATTGGCTCTGTTCCCTGTGTTGTCCAGGAACGTACTGACGTTGCCATTACAGAATGACAATCTGGCATTCTTTTGGCAGCCATACAGTTCAGTCCTGCCTCTTTTTTTTTTTTTTCCCCCTCAGAAGTTTTTTCGGTCCTGACCATTTTTTAGTGTTCTACATACCAGAAGTCATAATAACAGGCAATACTGGATTTGAGGATTGCTAACATCTCTTTGTACAATGAATTTGTTATTTTAAATTATTAATCAATTAATCCACTTCATTCTTTTTTCCAGACCCAATCAAGAGTGGAAATATTTAGATGTACCTGTAATTACTGCCTGTATCATCGAGATCTTTCCCAGGATACTTATGAGAATTAAGACACAGAGTTGGTTGATCTGTAAACCTTATTATTCTATTTTTTTCTTGGTAGTAATTTTAGGATCATTATGAAGCAGCTTGGGAAAGCTACTCTGAGTTCGGACAGACTGTGTACCAATATTTTGATAATTTATATTATATAAGTCCTGTGATGTGTCTCCCTCTCTCTCTCTTTTTTTTTTTTTTTTTTTGCATCACTTTTCTATCTCGATACAGGTAGCTTACAATCTGTAGTTTGCATCTGAATGACTTGGATATACTTTAGTTCCATTTTTTGATTTAACACAAAGAAGCACTAACAGATCTCAAGTATTGCCTGTTTTAGAAGCCTGAAGTCAGTAAGGTGAAACCCAATATCAAGAATTTGAAACAAATTAGCTTGTGTGGAAGGACTGTCAAGAAAGGTGGTTTGGCCAGAGCATTAATAGAGCAGTGGGTATTAACTAAATTCTCTGGTTTTCAAAAATTGAATTATAATAAAATTTTTTCGGTGTACTGTTTCAATTTGTGTGTGTAAAAATACTTTTTTTTTTTTTGCTATTTCAGTTTTCAGTAGCAAATATGTATAGAGGATCTTACTAAAATTTGAGTACCTTAAAAAAATTCTTATTCTTTATTCTTATCTATTTCCGACTTGTTTTTGCTAGCTAGGTATTAAATGAATACTAATTCTTACCCTTACCACATTCCTAGGATGTAAATATCTGGCATTCTAATTTTTTTGTGGTATTATTCTATTGGGAAGGAATTTAATACATTTGTTCAATGAGATGGGTTCTGTAAACGGAGGTTGACTCAGTCAAGTAGCCCATATCCTCCCCTGTTCTTTTTTCTTGAAATACTGCTTGCCTCATTCCATTTCTTTAAGGATACTGTATTGTTCTAATGTTGTAAATGCTGAATGTTGTTAAGATTTGAGGCCAACTTGCTCCCCACACCCCTCCTAAAATGTCTTTTTTTTTTTTGCTTGACTGATCAAAAGGGTCTTTAACTTGGAAGATCCTTACGTTTGCTAGAATATCTCTGTTTTGATCATTCTGGACCATTTCCTCTAGGAACATGGTGTGTTTTTTCAGTTGCTTCTAGTTAATTTTTCTTGAAATGGTATCTTCAGAATTGTTCTGTTTCATTATTTGGTTTTCTTTGGGAAGTCCCATTATGTGTATTTTGAAAACTTTGGTTTTTTAAATTTTGAGGGGAGGGGGTGATTAGGTTTTATTTTATTTAAATAGAGGTAGTGGGGATTGAACCCAGGACCTCCTGCATGCTAAGTATGCGCTCTGCCACTGAGCTACACCCTCCCTGCCATTATGTGTGTTTTGGATTGCTTTTGTCTATTTTTCTCTAATACTTTTTAAAATCATTTCCACTTAATCTTCTTTGTTATTCAAGTCTGACACTTTTTTTTTTTTTTTTTTTTTTGCTTAGGGTTATTCATCCTTTCCTCACTAAAGAATCACACTCTGGTTGGTTGGGTTTTTTTTAGTGGGGGAGGTGATTCAGTTTATTTTAATGGAGGAACTGGGGATTGAAGCCAGGACCTCGTGCTTCACACTCTACCACTGAGCTATACCACCCCCCACATACACACACTTGGTACTTTATTAGAGGGTGGTATTTAATATAATGGCTAAGAATGTGGACCCCTGGGGAAAGTGGCCCGGCCTCCAAGCTGAGCTCTGCTGCTCACTAGTTCTAAGACGTGGGGAAAATCGCGTCACTTCTCACAACCTCACTTTTCTCATCTGTGAAGGGTAGATGGTAACACTCTTTTCTTTGGGGAGAGGTAGGTAATAAGGCTTTTACTGTAATTTTTCTTAATGGAGGTGCTGGGGACTGAACCCATGCACGCTAAGCACATACTCTACCCCTGAGCTACACCCTGCCCCCCACAACACTCTCTTTTCAATTTGGTGCTTTGCCCTTCTCAGTTAAATTCAGACAGTAAATCTGCTCATGTGTGTGTCGTGGACTGGTGGAGAAAGGGTCCTGGGGAGGCTTGGCTGTCTCTTGTCAATCCTGTTTCCACACCCTGCACCGTTGCACCCCTGAATTCTGGGGGGTCTAGTACTTCATGCTAGCAGTTGTGTGGAATTCTCAGTACCAAACGATTTCTTATATATTGGCTACCCCGTTCTCCTCAGACTCGACAGCAGAAGAGAGATTCACACTTCTTGGGAGAACTCACAGGTGATCGATTGCCTACCCATCCAGGTACCTTCCTTAGACTCCTTTTTCCTCCATAAGTACTTGGCTTCTTCCATTTGGGGGCCAGAAAGAGCTTTCTACTCTAGTAGTTACCTGTATTACAGTCCCTTCCTTTGCAAATTGTCTTAGAATGAATGCTTCCTTATCCAGGGGGTCCAGTTTTTTTTCCCTTCCAAATTTGAACTCGGAAATTCTAGAAAAATTGAAAAGCAACAACAAACACCTGTATATTCTCCACCTAAATTCACCAATTGTTTGCATTTTGTTGTATCTGCCTTCCTTTTTTGAGATAGAGGCATCGTATACTTTATCCCTGAATAACTCAGTTTGTGTCATCCTGAAAGACATCCAACAATATGTATATCTAATTGATACATTGTCTAATACACAGTAATGTCCCTCATAGCTTCTCTCAAAATCCAGGATCCAGCCCAGAACCAGTCATTGCAGTTAGTGCTCCTCCAAAACGCCGGAGCAGTCCTGAGTGCAGTGCCTCTCTGGCAGTGCTGAAGAGTCCAAGCCGCAGGACCCCCTGCTGTTTCTGCCCCTGGGGGCCCCGGTTACAATATCCGTGAAGAGCTAGGCCTCCTGAGTTGCTCAGCCTGCATTCTGACCCGAGCCCACGGTTTAACTGGTGATTTGGGGCAAATTATTTGTCTCATCCTGTCCCTCAGGTCAAACACGGGCAAGGACACCGCC
Organism: Vicugna pacos; assembly: GCF_048564905.1. Taxonomy (NCBI): domain Eukaryota; kingdom Metazoa; phylum Chordata; class Mammalia; order Artiodactyla; family Camelidae; genus Vicugna; species Vicugna pacos. The sequence goes on from NC_133020.1 coordinate 16,807,726, forward strand.
CAGGTGACGTCTCCTCATTGCACTGCGTCATGAGGCATTTCGTCAGTTTGTTTCATTACTGGTGGTGACATATTTGCTCGCGGGATCGAGGTGATGCTTACCTCTCTGTAACTAGCGGCCTCATAGATGAGAACCACCCCCTGCCCTGCCATCACTGCGGAAATTCCAAGGGTTTTAGGAACTCTGTGCCAAGAGCCAGGCACAGAGACTAGATACTTTTCACTGTCTCGTAATACTTTACGGATATTTTCTGGATGAATAAATGTTCCGTTGCATGAATAGACCACATTTCAAACAACCAATTCATTTACTTCACAGTCTGTCAGTGATTTGGGCTGAATTCCACTGGGTAGTTCTGGTTTGGACTGGATTTGACCCATCCTAGTTGGGCTCACCCTGTCTGTCCGTCTGTCTATCGTCAGCAGGGGGTTGGCTGGGGCTGGCTGGCTTATGATGGCTGTATGGGATGGCTGGGATGACGAGGGTCTCTTACTGTTCGGACTGCCATCCTCTGTGGGTTAACCTGGACTCACGTACATGGTGGGAGGAGGGTTCCAACAGTAACAAGAAAACAAGCCCTACTGTGCATATACTTTTCAAGACCCTTGTGCAAGCAATTTACCAACCGTCCGAAATGATAACATTAAAGGACAATCACTCTTACACTTAAAACCGTAGTGTTTCTGCCAAACGCAAGCTATGGCACAACTGAGGGAATGCTACTGCCCCCTAGTGGTAAGAGGCCAGAGATGTTGCTAAATATCTAGGAGACCCAGGTCAGCTGCTAAAGGTGAGAAAACCTGATAGAGACAATATTTTTCAGTGTCCTTAAATCCAGAGTTTTTTACTTATTTCTGTTCCCTGGAGAAATGGAGCTTAAGTCTCCCAGCACTCCATTTTTACACATTTAAAACAATTATTAGAAAGTGAAAGATAATTGCTGAGGATCAAATTTAGGAGTGATAAGAGCAAAAAAAAGCATGTTTGCATTGGGGAAAAGGATGTGTAGACTCAGGGACATGGACACACTACGTGTTAAAGGCTCGTCCACTCCAGACTTGCTTTCACACTTTCATCGTGAGTTTATGGTAGCAGAGAAATAAAAAATCTAAATAGCAGAGGAATAGGAATTATTGCATGTTTATGTCCTGATTTATTCACTGATCTGGGGAAAACGGAGTATGATTTCAGAAACCTAAAAAAAAAAAATGAGCAAGAATGGAATCCAGAATTCAAGCATTGGAAAATGGCCAGGCAAGGAGTGGACCCTTCCTCCAAAGTCACAGTGGGAAGATGAAGTACTATGATTGTTTTCATCTTTCTTTCTTTTTTTCCTTTTTTCTTTTCTTTCATTTTCAATCAATGGCACATTTCCATGGTACAGTTTTGGGTAGTATGGCTGGGTTATCAGATAGGATAATCTGAATTGAAACTATCCCATGATAAGTGACAACAAATATACAAGGAATCTGCCAGCCACTCTCACAGTAGGAGTTCTGGGGGGAGAGTATAGAGAAGGTACCTAGCATGCATGCCCAAGGTGTCAGGTTCAATCCCCAGTACCTCCATTAAAAGTAAACAAATGAAATAAAACTCAATTACCTCCCCACTCCCAAAAGAAAATAGCTGAAATGGATGCACCCTCCCTGGTACAGCCACTTTCTGTGCCCTCCATTTTTCATTAGTAGAATGTAGGCTCCTTGACCTTCCCTCAGTTCCAAAGGGCAGATTCGAACAGTTACTAATCAGAGAAGGGAGCTGATGCAGAGATAAGGGAGACAAGGGAGGAACAGTCAGGAAATAAGAGTGCATCACAGCGTAGGAAAGAATGTTTCATTTTTTGGAGGGGAGGTGATTAGGTTTATTTATTTATTTTTCAGGAGGCACCGGGGATTGAGCCCAGGACCCTGTGCGTGCTAGGCATGCACTTCGCCACTGAGCTAAACCCTCCCCTTGGGAAAGAATATTTTAAAAGGCTGGAGGGAAAGTAGACATTCACCATAACTCATTTCGTGTGGTTGGATTTTTATTTTATTACTTATTTATTTTCACTTTTTTCCTCATTCTTATCTTTTTCAAACTTTCTCTAAGGAAACGAAATACATTCACTTAAAGGGGCATGCAAACTTTATGTCAAAGGCATTTGATCACAAGTTGGCAGATATAGCAGGGAAGGGATAGCTCAAATGGTAAAGTGCATGCTTAGCATGCATGAGGTCCTGGGTTCAATCCCCAGTACCTCTTCTGAAAAATAAGTAAGCCTGATTACCTTCCCCCCAGGGGGAAAAAAAGCATTAAAAAAGTAATCCAAATTTTTTTTTTTTTTTAAAAACCCAAGTTGATGGATACAAATGCTGCTACTTCAAGGAAATCTGAGCCTAGGAGAAGACAGGCTTTTTTTTGCTCCTGTGTGAGAGTATATTTAAAACCATGGGGGTGTTCTTTCCACAATAAAAATAAAAATAGGAACAATGAAAACAAACCCAGAACATTCCATGGGACAGGAGTGAAACAGTGATGTAAATGTGACTTACCAGTGTCCACGGGCTCACTGATTCACATTAGTGTAATACCTGCTCAGTCCTGTGAATAAATGAACTTACACTTTTGTAAGGATTCTGACGACTTAGTGAGGAACTCTGCAGACTGCACTGACCCGAAAAGAACACATCCCAGTTGTCCACTTCGGTATTAGAATTAAGAACAGGCTGGAGTCACAACAACGCGAATATATCTTACACTACTGAACTGAACACTTAAAAATAGTCAAAATGGTAAATTTTATGTTATATATTTCTATCACAATTTTTTTTTAATTTTAAGGAGATTAATGAAATGGCCAGCCATTTCATTGACAATACAGAAATATGACAATAAAAAAAACCAACGGAGTCAAAAATTGGTTGTTTAAAAGGATGAATAAAATTGGCATAACTCCAGAAAGACTGTTTATTAGACATTTTAAGAAAAGATAAGGCACAAACTCTGATTTTATGAATGAAAACACATGATAATTCTATTCATTTTACAAGCTTAAAAAATATAATAAGAGAACTTCCCACACTAGAATGACTATTATCAAAAAGATGAGATAATAAACGTTGGTGAGGCTGTGGAGGAAAGGGAACCCTGGGGCACTGCTGGTGAGAAGGAAACTGGTGTAGCCACTGTGAAAAACAGTATGGAGGTTCCTCAAAAAATTAACAGTAGAACTACCATGTGATCCAGCAATTCCACTCCTGGGTGTATAGCCAAAGGGAATAAAATCACTACCTCCAAGAGATGGCTGCACTCCCATGTCCATTGCAGCACTATTGACAATCGTGAAGACATGGAAACAAACTAAGTATCCATTGGCAGACAAATGGGTAAAGAAAATGTGATATTACATATACATATATAGTGGAATATTATTCGGTCCTAAAAAAGGAGGAAATCCTGCCATCTGCAACCACAGGGGGGCATCACGCTATCTGAAATAAGCCAGACAGAGGAAGACAAACATTGTATGATATCACTTATATGTGTAACCTAAAAACATCAAACTGATGGAAGCAGAGAGCAGGGGTGGGGAATATGGGGAGATGTTGGTCAAAGGCACAACCTTTCAGTTATAAGATGAATAAGTCCTGGGGATCTAACGTACAGCATGGTGATTATAGTTAACAATACTCTATTGTATACTTGAAAGTTGCTGCGTCGGTAGAGCTTAATGTTCTCACCATAACAACAACAAAATGGTAATTACATGAGGTGAAGGATGTAACTAACCTTATCGTGGTAAACACTGTGCAATATATACCTGTATCAAATCAACACACCTTAAACTTACGCAACGTTATATGTCAATTATAGCTCAATAAAAGCTGGGGGAAACGAGAATTGAAGACCTATGTAAAAATGAAAAAAAAAAAATCCTAGGAAATCACAACATACCAAAAATGCCTGAAGGAAAAATCCTAAAGAGTTTTGTGCGTATTTTTAATTGACTCAAGGTAAAACTGTGTCACAAAGGGGAAAAAAAATAGGTTGGGGTATTATTAGCAGCCATAGGCTTAAAATGTGAACAAACGAACAAACACGGAGCCACAAAGGCTACTCACTCAGTCCTCGATCCAGGAGGATTCTGAGTAAACAGCAGCGGAAGGACGCAGTTCTCAGTCGCCACTGACTCAGCTCCATCCTTCTGCCTAAAATGTGAAGGATAAGGTGCTGTTCATCGTTCTGGCAGCAGATGGCGCCATTGGGACATGTACAACTCACCAGCGGTTAAAAAGCTAAAAGGATCTTCGGAGATCCTTCTATGGTCGATTTAAAAGAGGGGTCCTTCGTGATTACGATTGGCAAAGTTCCTGACCCTAATGCATCTAACCTGGTAGGAATTGTAAATCCTGGTAGGCCCAGGCACACGAAAGCGAGGGGAAGTTGTGGATATGGCAGAGAAGCAGGGATTTTATTTAGGTTTCAGGATTTGCTCCCGAAAAGAATTTAAATGTGAAGCTTTCTTCAAGCCTGTGACATCTTTGACTAGAGATCATCTTTCGCTCCTATCCCGGAGAAATACAAAGATGTTTACCAGGAAGCCTGTCCAGAGGCAGGTAAGGAGTCAGCAGAGAGACTCAAAATGACCTAGGGAAAATAGGATTTTTAATTAAGGAGAAATGTTTGCACCACTGCCTCCTCCAGTGCTGCAAAGCATCCTTGGGATGAAGGCTAAGTTGTGCAGGAGAGAATGAAAATATCTGCTTTAAGAGAAGGAAAATCATCCTCTGACCAATACACCTGTGTTTGAATTGGGTAAGAATGCAAGATATGTGTATCTAAAGGAGTCGTTAAGGTTTTGCTTCATGTTGTTGTTTTGCTTTTTATGAACAGTCTTGTCAATTAATTATTAACAAAATAGTTTTATGTGATCTGATTATAGAACACCCTTACCCAACATACACACACTACTGACAAAAGCTAAGCACAAAGTGATGCCCATGGGTGGTAGGCACAGCTCTCTGGTACTGACTGTCTGGAAACAAAATATCCATGGTCCACTCCCCCCCCCCCGCCCTCCCCCGCCCCACCAGTATTAGAGTCATTTTACAGTGAACAGAGTCTAGTGGTGATTTCAGGAAAATATTTTAAAAATTAAATGGCCTTTCGTGTGTAATGCTTTGTACAGTAAATATTATGATGCCCATTATACAGATGTGGAAATCAAATCGTGGAAACCTAAATGTTTGACCTAAGTCACAGAGCTAGAAAGTGGAGAAACTAAAACCAGATTTGAGTTAAAAATTATGCTATGTGGACTCATTTTCCGGGCGAACGAATAAAATACGTGTTTGGGAGTCAGAAAGTCGGGGCGAGGGGGCGCTGCCTTTTCTAGACTAGGGACAGGCTGAAACCGCGGGATCTCATCTCATCTGTGCCTGCAGTAGGTGGCTCTGCCAAGAATCTCCCTTCTCAGAAACTGAGTTTGTCCATTATTCACCTGCCATCTTCTACCAGCTGCAAAATATATTCATTGTTCCTACTCCTGGAACTTAGAGAATTTATAGTGTTGGAGGTTGGGCGAGGGGGGTTGGGTATCGCTCAAACAGTAGAGCGCATGCTTATCAAGTACGAGGTCCTAGGTTCAATCCCTGGTACCTCCTTTAAAAACAAATAATTTTAAAAAACCTAATTACCTCCCCCTGCACAAAAAATATATATTACTATAGTGTTAGAGAATTAGAGAAACAATTTATAGTGTTAAAAACCTGGTTGCTCTGGAGGAAAGGGCCTAGAGTGGACTGTCGAGGGAATCAGAATTCCGCACAGATTCAGTTGCAGTGTGAACCGGGAAAGCAATATTAATACCATCAGAGCAGTGGTTCTCAACTAGGGGCGGTTTTTTCCCTGGGGACATTTAGCAATGTCTGGAGCCACTTTCGGTAGTTACTGAGGGAGTAGGTGCTACTGGCATCTAGTAGGTAAAGGAGGGGCAGGGACTAGGGTGGGGCAAACGGAGGAGCACTTTATTTTAATGGAGGGACTGGGGATTGAGCCAAGGACCCGCTGCGTGCTAAGCGTGCACCCTACCACGGAGCTACACCCTTCCCCCTGGAGAAGCACTTTAAAACCTCGGTATTCAACTGTAATTCTTTATCTCTTATCCCACAGTAGTTTTGTATTTGTGGGCTCATTTTATCCCATGAGAACTGGTATCTTAAGTTTCATTTTGTAGGTGAGAAAATAGAGAAAAGAATTTACTTCTAAGGGATGTACAATAATTCAAGAGTTGACGCTGGATTTCCTGACTTGTGAGTAATATACTTCCCATTATAATAAATTGGAACTATTGTCATAAAAAAAATAAAAGTTATATAAGGAAATCTTAAAAATAATAGTGATAATTTGCTTAGATATTAGTGTCAATAAATGTTATTTAAGTTATATTGCTATGAAGATTGTAAAGATCTCCACACTAAAATGTCAAATAAATAAAACATATCTGTAACATCTGTGTTACAGGGGAAGAAAAAACTCTTTTTCCTTCTACTTTCCTAGGTTCTCTGGCTGGAGCCCTGTAGAATTAAACTGCAAAAGACAGATTAGCAAGGGGAAAACAAATAAAGGTTTTTTAGCTTGTGCATTGCACATATACAAGGGAGACGGTAGAGATGAGTAACTCAAAGGAGTGGTTAGAATGTGGTCTAATATAGCATCTTGACAAAATGACAATGAACTTTTAGAGAAGGGACAAGATAAGGGAAAAGGTCTGATTTTCTAGGACAGCAAATTGTGGGCAGGTAAGTGCTTGAGGGAAACAGAGGAAGGTTTGTTTGTGCAGGTGCATCTTGACACTGACTGTCTGTCTTCATGGACATAAAACTCTCCCAGGAGAGGAGATGAATGCAATCTCCAGTTTTCAGAGACTTTTGCTTTTAGTCAAACAAGGGAAGCTCCTGGGAGGTGTCTTTCTGCATCTGTTGATTCTCACTTGCCTTCAGCTCAAAATAACCTTTATGGCATATTTTGGGCTGGCCTGCTCTGGTCCCCTACGATGTCAAACAAACATGATGAAATAGAGCCAATTATAAAAACACAAAGGTGTTGGGGTGGAGGTATAGCTCAGTGGCAGAGCATGTATGTACTCAGTGTGCACGAGGTTCTGAGCACAACCTCCAGTATCCCTGTTAAAAACAAAAACTCCAAAACATAAAGGTTTTAATAGTTCCTAAATTCCCTGTAGAAAACATCTTTAACCCAGTAATCCTGTTTCAGGAGCCATACAATTCGTTTGACCAGCAATCTTGACCTTGAAACTTTGGGATTTTTTTAAATCGTATTTAGAGACAACAGCTCAAGAAACCATTCTCTCCTTGCATTAAGTGCCCTTAGGGTAGGAAAAAAAATCATATTTTGAGACATAAGATTTTCGTTAGTAATACGTACAAGTGTGACCTATTTTTCCAATTTTCTGCTTGCATTTATTAGGTTAAAGGAGACAAAAACTTTCAAATTGTTTTTTGGAGAATGAAATCCTTTAAAGCCGTAGGTTTATATTATATGTTTATGCATAAAGGGAAAAAGAGGGCATTTCAGAGCTCCACTTCTGACTAAAAACATGAACGGTAAAAACAGGCAAAGTATTTTTTTAAAAAGGAACCCCCCCCGCCGCCCCCCCCCGCCAAATCTGTTCAGAAAAACAGCGATTTCAATTTGAATATTGTTACCATTGCAACATATTGTCAGGCAAGGAAACCAATTAGAAAAGTAGTCTTTAGGGTTTACGATTCTGTTTTATTGCTGGCAAGGTAGAGGGAGGGAGGGAGGGAGGAGCTTTGGTAAGAGGTTAGGGGTCAGACCATCCAGGGTGAAGTTTAGAATTTATCCGATAGTGGTAAGAACCATTCGAGGCAATGTAGAGGCAGGACCAGATTATCTTTTAAATTATCTCTGGGTTGGATGGAAAGAACTTGTTGGAGAGAGGTGAGAGGTGACGTAAGTAGATCACTTGGGCAGATTTTAGAGCATTCTTTGCAAGAAGTAATGGTCACCTGGACCACCGATAGGGTGGAGATGGAGACATGTGGACCAGTTCAAGAGATGTTTATGAGGTGAAGTCATGTGACCTGGTGATCGATTGGAAACGGAAGATTGGACCAGATTGCCTTTCATAAAGGAGATCACAGAATTGGGTAAATGGTATCTACAGCGTTTACTCAAGTATACAGTGAAAAGAAGAAACAGTTCAATGTTAATTTTCCAAATTCCAGCCTTAAATGTATTGTTTCAGGAGGATGAGAGGATGAAAGGATTTGAGGAAACAAAAACTTTCTAAGGTACTTTGCAGAGGATACGGCTGCCAAGGAGATATAGAAAAAAGTTCAGAGAAGCAGGAGGGAAGCCAAGGATCAAGGAAGCCAAGAGCAAAACTAAGGTCTCACATTGTTATCAGTAGTTCCGTAGTTTTATAAACAGCCATGCTCAAATGCAGTGATTTTTTTCAGCCAGTAAATGTCTCCCTCACTTCTGTGGTTGCATAAATAAATCAGTGTGCTGTGTTTCATAAAAAGTACCGGGACTTACAGACCTCTGCCATCCAAAACTCTGCAGGTATAGGTTTTTCTTAATGAAAGTGAAATTTTATAATAAAGCATCATTAGTCTGATGTGCATGGATATACTTGTGGGTATAATTACGGCATCTATTATTTTATACCTTAGGGAGGATGAATTAATGGTGTCTTTTGGTGTTTCTGGACCCAATTCCAACATGGGGTGGGCAGGGTGTGGTTCCTCACATCCACGACAAGCAATTCTCAGCACATCAGCTGGGTGTCCAACAATTCAATTCAATTCTGACACTATCGACCCAGATTCCGCAGGTTAAGGGCTCCGTCCTACAAGACTGCTCCCCTGCCCGCTCCTCCAACTTCAGAAACCAGTTTCTAGTTCACGTTGTCACCTGGGCTTCTGACCAGCCTGCTGTAACACGGACGTTTCAACAACCCCCTCCTTGGGTTTGATGCATGTTAGAGAGGCTTACAGAACTCAGATGTTTTACTTCCTAGGTTTATTTACTTGTTAGCTTATTACAAAGGATGTAACTCAGGAATAGCCAGGTGGAAGAGACACATAGCGCAGGGTCTGTGGGAGGGGGCTCGGAGCTGCCACACCCTCTCCAGGTGCGCATTCTCCTTGTATCTCCACGTGTTCACTAACCTGGAAGCTCAGAACCCTTTCCTTTTGGGCTCTTAGGGAGGCGTCATAACAGGCACGATTAAATCATTGGCCACTGGTGAGTAATTCAACCTCTAGCCTCTCTCCCCTCCCCAGAGGTGTGTGTGTGTGTCTGTTGGGAGGGGACTGAACGTTCCATCCTTCTAATCACATGTTAGGTTCTCCTAGCCACTAGCCTCCATCCTTAGGTGGGGTCCCAAAGTCACCTCATTGACATAACAAATGACAGTTTTGTAGGTCTCATCTCTCAGGAAATTTCAAGGGTTTTAGGAGCTTGGTACCAGAAACGGGACAAAGACAAATATGTATTATTATTAATCACAGTATCGCAGGTGTCTTAATGGTTCTGATGGGAAGGAGTATACTGGTCCAGAGGTTTCCTAGGAGATTATTTGGAATCAAGCCTATTGGAAAAGGAAGGCAAGATCAACTTCACCTGTTTTCAGTCATCTTTAAGAATTATATTCTAGCTGAGGGGAGGGTATGGCTCAGTGGTAGAGTGCATGACTAGCATGCACAAGGTCCTGGGTTCAATCCCCAGTACCACCATTAAATAAAAAAGAGAGAGAATTATGGAGACACAGGCATATCCTGAATACTGGGTACATCAGACAGAGTACATTTTCACTGTTTCCACTGCATGCACAGTGGCTAATGTTGACTGGCATTAACTAAATAGGACCCTGTAATCTGATAAAAAGACAGGAGTAATGTCACAACAAGTGCTATGTATCCTTGGAAAATTCAGTCAACTCCTGCCTCCCCATCTCTAAGGACCAAGTATTTCAGTTACTCCATCATCTCCCACCTCCAGTGGAATTTCCCACGGAGACCACTGTTGATCAGCTAAGGAGGGTATTTAGCACAGCGACAATTCACTCTGAAGTGTTACTATTTTTTCTCCGTTGCTTTCTCTCTTCTTTCAACAGTCTCTGCTGCCGCTTCCTACTCAGAATTTCTTAAATGAGCATCAGTGACTTAACCATCGGCCGTGATAAAACTGCATCCTTTCAACCTGAGTGGCTGATCCCAGAAGAGAGAGATGATTCCAAAAGAACAGATACGATTCCTAAAGAAGTCTCAGCTGGAGACACTGTTATCTGAAAGGAGACACGGCTGACAGACTGGATTCTGAGCTCTCTATCTGCCCCAACAAACCTATATATGAACCTTCTCTTTAGATGTACTTTTTTTTTTTTTAATGGAGGTACTGAGGACCCAGGACCTCGGGCATGCTAAGCATGTGCCCTACCACTGAGCTACACCCTCCTCCCCAGCTTCTCATTCTTGAAGTCAAGTCTCTTTGGCCCTCCTTGGCGCCAATCTTAAGAAACATGTCTTAGAAGTCAGGACAGATCTTGTCTAGCTGTTGCTGTTACCGTGTAAGGAACAAGCAAGGGTCTCTGTCTTTTCTTAGGATCAACATAACTTCAATCCTCTTTCTCTAGAGAGATTGTACCAATAGTCAATCTGGAAAAGAAAGTCTGTCTAGTCCAATGGCTCTCAAATTTGGTTCCACACTGGTGTCACCAGAAGGAGCTTTAAAAAACACTGACCCCTGGGATCCACACCCCCCCCCCCAACATTCTGACTTAATTGGCTTCTGCACATCAGGACTTAAACTCCTCTAATGGTTCCAGCACTGAGAGCCATCGATCTAGTCCAGTGTTGTTCAAACTTCTGTGAATCACCGAGGGATCTTGTTAAAATGCAGAAGCTGACTCAGTAGACATTGGGAGGGACCCAATTTTCAGATGGAGTCTCCTGTGAACACAGTCACATCAAGAATTTCAATTCTCTCATTTTCTAGGGCCAACTGGGAAAACGTTCCCAGCTCCAGGAGTTTTAATGCACCCAGATGGCTCAAGAATTCTGCATTAATAGTATGTTTGTATGCTGATGGGAAAGATCAGATACTGAGGAAAATCGAGATGATGTAACAAAGAGCAGTAAGAATTCCCAGAGTAATGACCTTGAGCAGTGAGAGAAGATGAGATCAAGTACAAAACAGGAGGTTCTAGCCTTAGGAGTGTGGACATTTCGTGCGAGGACAGTTCATCATGCAGAACTATGTCGGCTTTTTTTGTAGTTTCAATGGAGGAAGCATATCTTCTTATATTTCCAAGATTCTCTTTACTCAAAGTTTCTTGTCAGGAAGGTCTGCGTGCTCAAAGCTGAACACAGGAAAAGAAGCAGTTCGGAGAAGCTTACAACTGGCAGTATGGAAAAATCAGAGCGTTTTTTAACATAGAGAAATGGAGAAAGAATATTTTGGCCCTCCAACTGAGAAATGAGCCAATAGCGGTTTTTGTATTTTGTACTGAATGCTGAGATTTATAGATAATTAATTGCTCGGGGAGAAAAAAAAAAAAAGATCCTGCACCTCTGAACTCTCCCTGACACTGTCGGTGTCTCGCTGCTAAAACAGGCACCCAGGCCAGGGGCTGCTTGGAACTGATCAATAGCCACAGATCCATTTGCTTACCGTTTGCTTCTCAGATACACTTCTTCTTATTTCGGTTAATGGTATTTCTGGGAAGACAGCTCCAAACTGTCTTGCCCTAAATTGAATTCACATCGATTCATCAAAGCATGACATTTTTATGACTCTAAAGACAAAAACTGCAGTAATAATCTGCACTTAACCATTCCAGATACTTTTTCAGTGAAATATTTATTTTCATCCTGTTATCAGATTATTTTTAATATTGGGACTTTTTACATCAAAAGCCCAAGCCGCTTGCAACACCCCGGGCCTTCATTCCTCATGTCTAAAATATGGGTGTTGGAACGCTGGTTTTAATACTTCATTCTAAGGCGGTGGAGCTACAGGACTTCACAAACGCTTTACCCAAATGGAAGTTGATGCTGACCTAAGACTATGATTTTCGTTCTTTTGTGTGTGTGTGTGTGTGTGTGTGTATTTTATTGAAGTATAGTCAGTTTACAATGTTGTATCAATTTCTAGTGTACAGCATAATGCTTCAGTCATATATGAACATACATATGTTCATTTTCATATCCTTTTTCACCACAAGTGACTACAAGATATCAAATATAGTTCCCCGCGCTATACAGCATGAACTGGTTGTTTATCTGTTCTATATACATCAGTTAGTATCTGCAAATCCCTAACTCCCAGTTTATCCCCTCCCGCCCCCCTCCTCCCAGAAGTGCAATTTTCATCCATCTTTGGAGTTCCAGTTTCTCTAATCCAGCTGCCTTACTGATCTTACTAATAAACTTTATAGTAAGCAAATATTGTACATTTGAACTTATAAATTTACTCTGATGTTTTAAAATTGTTTTCCTTACTGTGTAGAGTGCTACATAAGATTTTGTTGGGGAGAAACATGGCTTTACTGTTTTAGCAACAACAGTAAGTTTGAAAACTCATGAGCTGGAGGAGCTCAAGGTTGTGCTCAGCTCAGACTATGAGATTATATACAAACAGCATCTCAACCTTCTGGTTCCAGAGAGCATTAGAGCCAGGCCTTGCCCTAACCGCGCTCATCCCCTTGAACTAATCCCCTTGCAGGACCGGGGCCCATTCCCTACAATTTTTTTCATTTTTGAAAAATCACTCAAAGGATCTAATGGTGTCTTTGCACTTTTTTTTAAATTGAAGTATAATTGATTTACAATATTGTGTTAGTTTCAGGTGTACAGCAAAGTGATTCGGTAATAACATATATATGTATATATCTATATTAATTTTTTTCCATTCTCTTCCATTATGGGTTATTCAAAAGTACTGAATATAGTTCCCTGTGCTAGTTGTTAACACCTTGTTGTTTACCTATTTTGTATATAGTAGTGTGTGTCCCATACTAATAGTTTATCCCCCTCACCTTTCCCTTTTGGTAACCACAAGTTTGTTTTCTATGTCTGTGAGTCTTTCTGTTTTTCAGATAAGTTCATTTGTCTCATTCTTTTTAGATTCCACATTTAAGTGATATCATATAATACTTGGTTTTGACTTTCTTCACTTAGTGTGATAACCTCTAGGTCTAGCAACATTCGTATGTTGCTGCAAATGGCATTATTTCATTCTTTTTTATGGCTAATATTCCATTGTGTATATATACCACATCTGCTTTATCCATCTGTTGATGGACACTTAGGTTGCTTCCATGTCTTGGCTATTGTAAATAGTGCCACTATGAACACTGGAGTGCATGTATCTTTTTGAATTAGAGTTATTGTCTTTTCCAGATGTATGCCCAGGAGTGGGATTGCTGGATCATATGGTAGCTCTATTTTTAGTTTTTTAAGAAAACCCCACACTGTTTTCCATCGTGGCTGCACCAATTTACATTCATGATGGTATCAGTTTTCTAGAAAACAAATCTCGCCCATGAATGTAAAAAATTATTTAGAAATTTCTTACTAATTTTTAAAGGTTAACTGTGATCCTATGCTTCTCACCTCCTGGAGAAAACCCACAGTCTTGCAAACATCTCCCTTTTCACACTACAGTGTAAGCCCTCCCAGCTCTGGTCCCTGTCTGCTTTGTTCACTAATGTATCCCAAAGCCCTAGAATATTGCCGAGCACATGCTGGGCCTTCGGTAAGGACCTGATGAATTAATTAATTAGCATGACTCCTATGCAGTGCTGTCTTCTTGCCGAATTTAGAAATTTGCAATAGTGGCACTTTCCTTCATTTTTTAGTGTCAATATCATGTACGTAAGAGCTCTCTTTTTCCTTTTACTTCTCTTTTTGACCCTTGACTCCCGAAGGCTGAGACAAGCTTGGACTATTCCACTTTCCCTCATGGGCAGTGATATTGCACAGAAAAACGCAAAGCTTCCGAGCTCTGCTTCCAAGCAAAGTCTGCATGTGCACTGCTCACAGGCCCGATGGCCCCTCCACACACACGGTCATTCTTGTGCCTCAGTTTCTCCTGTGTCCACCTCCTACCCTGTGATTCCTTAGGAGAGTGAACCCTACCTGCCAAGGAGATGTCCCTACCCGTTCCCAAATGTACTCCCAATAGAAAATCTTCCCTGCAAATTTCAGGAAGATACCCTGAATTGTTGGAATCTGTCCAGTAGATTCATAGCTAGAGAAAATGTCTCTGTGTTAAGGCCAAAGAACTGAGTTAGACTTAGAAGAAATTTTTCTTTACGTATTTCAATAAAAATGTTTATTTAAACAATGTAGGACAGATATAATCATGGAATACACGAAAGTGGTTTTAAATTGAAAAAGCATTAATGATGGCAACAGATTGAAAAATATCAAATACATAAAATTCTTGACCTCACGATGCTATACTGATAACAAAGCCTATGGATGGTTCCTAGAGCACCAATGTGCTTTTTCCCTAACACCTTTATTGTGATATTGTTCCTGTACAGTAAACTACTCATATTTCAGATGTACAGTTTGATGAAACCACTACCACAATCAAGAGAGCTCACATTTCCATCACTCCCCAAGAGGGGGCAGCAATCAACTTTTAATGGTTGGGATTAAATGAGCCAAGCTTTCTAGCACTTGCTGCTATGGTACTCCTCCTACGTGCCAGGGTCAGGCAAGGTCCAGGGGGCTCACAGCGAACAAAGTATATCCACCTTCTTAAGTTAGGCCAGCCAAGCAACCTGCATCATACCCAGCTTTGGGCATCCAGAGCCCTTGAGGGCAACTCTTTTCTGGCTGACTGCTCCACCTCTTTCAGCTCTTCCCCTAGGACTGCTGGATGGTTACCCTTTTCTAATCTAATTAAAGCCAGTGAAGCCTGTAATTCACTGGACATGGGAAATGCCTTGGCAACTTTGAATACCCAGTTGTGAGCATCCGATTTTAGGTACTCCTCAAGCCACTAATCGTTGGCAGAGATGTCAGTTAGCAGTGGGGCTGTCCATGGCCGACACAGTGGACGTCTCGCCCCCTTTAGCCTGTCCTTGTAACTCCTACGAAGGGATAGAAAGAAAGCAGTAGAGGAACAAGGTTTGAACAAGTGTGAAAAATTCTTGAGATGACTCATGAGGGTATTATGAGTGAAATAAGTGAAATAAGTCCGTCAGAGAAAGGCAAATACTGTATGATAACTCTTACATGTGGAATCTAAAAAATACAACAAACACATGAATATAACAAAAAAGAAGCAGACTCACAGCTATAGAGAGAAAACTAGTGGTGACCAGTGGGGATGGGGAAGGGGGAGGGGCAACATAGAGGTAGGGGACTAGGAGGTACAAAGTATTAGGTACAAAATAAGCTACAAGGATGTATTGTACAACATAGGGGATATAGTCAATATTTTGTAATAACTATAAGTGGAGTATAACCTTTATAAATTGTGAATGACTGTACTGTACACCTGTAACTTATATATGGTAGGGAAACCAAAGAGGAAGATACAAGTTAAAATACTACTGGAATTAGATAAAGAAGATGAGGCATATCTGTATAATGGAATATTATTCGGCCATAAAAAAGAATAAAATGTTGCCATTTGCAACAATATGGATGGACTTGGAGGGTATTATGCTAAGTGAAATAAGTCAGTCAGAGAAAGACAAACACTGTACAGTAACACTTGTATGTGTAATCTAAAAACTACAACAATTTAGTGAATATAACAAAAAAGAAGCAGACTCATAGATATAGAGAATAAGCTAGTGGTTATCAGTGAGGAGTGGGGAAGGTGTAATAGAGAGGTGGGGGAGTGGGAGGTACAAACTGTTGAGTGTAAGGTAGGCTCAAGGATGTATTGTATAATATGGGGCATGTAGCCAATATTTTGTAATAATTGTAAATGGAAAGTAACCTTTAAAAATTGTATAAAAATGTTTTAAAGGCTTTTTTAAAGAATATAAAAGGAGATTTGCAAGGTTAAAAAAAACCCCACAGTTCAGGTATTACTCTACAATTTATACTTGAGAAGAAAGAGATGGCATAAACTCATCCAAGGTCACAAAAGTAAGTCAATAATTTTTGAGTCCATAGCCCTATCTCTTGACTGGGTTCTGGGCCATTATGTAAATGGTAGAGTTTTAAATTGTTAGAGGGGCATTTGAAAGGACTAACAAAAATTAAATATGGTTCTACCTTTGAAAAACAAGTGAAATAAAGGTTGGTAGGTAAGTGGTTATCCTCCTGGGAAATCAAAAGGTCTTTTATCTCAAAGTCCCTGCAGTCATTCTAAAACCGTTATCATGTGCAGATTAAATTCCTCTCAAGCCTCAGACCTTTGGCTGACTTCTGTTCCAACAGGACACTCAGCTGCTATAGCGTTTCTGAGAGTCAGCTGTCAGTACCTCTACCATCTTGACCCTTGACTCCCACTCCAGCCCCTCAGGGGTGACCACACACCCTGGGTCTGCTCTCACCTCTCCCCTCGGAATCAGATGCCAGAGGACCAGGAGGATGGGACTCTCGGGCCAGAGGAGAGAGGCCCAGGCTGGGGAGCCCTCCTGCGTGGTCAGTAGAGAGCCAAAGGGCCCTGCGGTACCTTAAAAACTACTCCAGCCAGAGCCCTCCTCCGCAGAGCTTCTGATGAAATGGCTCTAAGGTGTAGCCGGATGCCCCCAGGTGATTCTAATGTGCATCAGTGGTTGCGTACCACTGGTCTATGGACGGTGTGCTGCTGTAGATGGGGTGTCTGGCGGGGAGAGGGGAGTGTCTGCTGCTCACGTTACCTAGAAAGTCACTACATCACCTACACAGTGTACGCTAGATAATTTGTACAACAGTTGCCTCTCCAATCAGTACACTTTCATAATCACCTGACATGGTCAGAGATCAAATCATAAAGAGAATTTCCATACCATTTTTAAAAATGAATTATATCCTTTGTTTGCTGGGAAACCACACTTAGCTGAGGAAGAATCTAACTCTTGATATTATTCTTATTTCTTCCCTTATAGTTCTCCAAGAATAGGATGACTGGGTATCTAAATGCCCTAAGGCAGTGTCTTTTTTTTTCTCTATTTATTAGTATTACACCTATGGTCCTGTACATTACAGAAAATTTAATAGAAAAAAGCAAAATATTAAAAAATTAAAAGAATCATTTCCATTTCTATGTGCCAGAAAAAACCTATTCTAATATTTTGATACATAATCTAGATTTCCCATACACAGTTTGCCAATTACCTGGTAAACTGTAAATACATATTTATGGAATTAATATGCAATTGCATAAACATTGCATTATACTGCAAATAATTTTTTTGTATCAGTATATGGACATCTAATTATTTAAGATTTCGGGGTTTTTGCATCTTGATTAAATTGAACATTTTTCACATGCCTATTGAAAATGTTCTTTTTGTGGTTTTTGTTGTTTATACACATTGCCCACTCTACCACTGGGGCTCATTTTTGAGGTTCATTGACATCCAAGGTATGAATGACGTCTACCTTAGGACCAGTCAGCATCATCTCTGTGTCCTCCCCTACCAGCGAATTATTGGTCTCTCAGTCTCATTAATCCAATCTATCCTCCACCCTGCAGTTTATCTCATCATTTACAACCCTCAATGATATCAAATAGCCTTAAATATTAGCACAAAATCCTCAATCTGAGTTAGAGAAGCCTTCAGCCTCCTGACTGGTCTCCAGTTTAGAACAGTTCTAATTCTCCAATTTAAACTTCACCAGATCACAATCCACTGAAACTCCCCAGGAGCTTCCAACAACCCTCAGACTCTAGTCCCCAAACCCTAAGTGTCTTCTCAAATACTGACTCAAGCCTCATTTCTGGTTGATGCCTTGCCAATAAATGCATTTAGAGAGAAACCTGAAGAAGGTAGGAGAATAAGTAGTGCTCTTATCTGGAGAAATCACTTTCTAGACACAGCAAATAGCAGTGCAAAGGCCTAAACTGGAACCGTGTTTGGCTTGTTAGCCGAAGAGCAAGGCCACCAGAGGGGATGGAGCAAAGTGGAGAAAGGGAAGTGTTACTAGGAATCAGAAAGGTACAAGAGACCACGCCAGATTTTCTGACCTTCTTTCTCCTTTTCTGACTAGAAAAGGGGAAGGAATCAGAGATACCAAGGTTTTGATCCAATCAATTTTGACTCCTGGAATTGGCTTTACTGGAGGACTGAGTGTAGGTCAGGGGTCAGTGCGGGGCACATGGTTGAGGCTGGGAATTTTAAGCTTGACTTAAATAACCTATTAGACATCCAAACAGAGATACTGAATTAGGAGTTTGCATATACAAGCCTGGAGGTTAAAATCCGGAAGTAATCACCACTTGGGTGGCATTAAACCCCTTGTGATTAGATTTCCTGCCTAGACAATATATATATACAGGAGATCAGAGATCTAAGGATTTAGCCCTAAGAGATGTAGGAGGTCCAGGAAGAAAGAGAAGGAACAAAAAAACAAACTTTGAAGGAGCAGCCACCAACACAGAAGGAATCTCAGGAAAGGATGGTGTCCTGGAAGCCATGAGAAGAAAGCCTTCAAGGTGGAGAGAGCTCCTGATATTTCAAGTAAGAGGGGGTCGGGGAATTGATTACTAGATTTTTGCATTGTTAAGACCATCAATTTGTGACTTTGACAAGAGTGTCCATGGAGGTTAGATGGGAAAGCCTGATTGGAGTTAATTCAAGAGACAGGGAGAGGTATAGCTCAAGTGGTAGAGCGCATGCTTGAGGTCCTGGGTTCAATCCCCAGTACCTCTCTAAAAATAAAATAAGACCTAATTAACTCCCATTGTCAATTTAAAAAAATGTTTTAATAATACAATAATAAATAAATATGTTTTTTAAAAAAGACAGAATGAGCAGAAAAAAAATCACTAACCTGTAAACAGTAAATACAGAGAATTCTTTAAAAGAGTGTTCTTGTACAAGAAATTAAAGAAATAAGGGGGTAGCAAAAGAGTAATGTGGGATTCAAGAGAGATTTTTTCTTAACCTGGTAATAATTACAGTTCATATTGTAAATGGAAATGACAGAGTAGAGAAAGGGAAATGATGTAACTAATTAGTGATTTGAATCCCACAAATTTGAAGTTGCAAATTTTAAAACAGAATTAGAAAACCTGAATTTAAACTGAAATAATTGTTTGATGTGCCTAAGCAATTTAATTGAAGTGTGGGCTATGCTTCTGGGATATGTAAGCACTTAAAAAAAATTGATATCATGTACAAACTATAAAATTCACTCTTTTAAAGTGTAAAATTCAATGGTTTCTTAGTATATTCACAATGTTGTAAATCATTACCACTATTTAATTCCAGATCAATGTCATCATCCTAAAAAGAAGCCTATTGGCAGACACTCCCATTCTACCTACCTTATTTCTTGACAACTGCTAATCTATTTTCTGTCTCTATAGGTTGGTCTGTACTAAATGATTCATATAAATGGAATTATACAGTATATGACCTTCTGTTATCTGGCTTCTTTCACTTAGCAAGTTTTCAAGATTCATCTATGTTGAGCATAAATTAGTATTTTATTCCCTTTTCACAACTACATAATATTCCACTGTAAGGATATACCACTCTTTGTTTATCCGTTCATCAGTTGATAGACATTTAGGTGTTTCCAATTTTTGGTAATTATAAGCAATGCTGTGTTCACATAAGTTTTTGTGTGAACAAGTTTTCACACCTCTTGCATATAGTACCTAGGAAAGGAATTGCTGGGTCAGATGGTAATTCTATGTTTAGCTTTTCTTTCTTTCTTTCTTTCCATGTTTAACTTTTAGAAACACATTTTTCTGTCTCTGTTGAGATGACCCTATGGGTTTTGTCTTTATTCTATAGATATATTACATTGATTGCTTTTCATAAATTGAATCAACTCACATTTCTGGGATAAATCCTGCTTGGATTGGTCACAGTGTATAGTCTTTTTTCCATTGATGGATTTGGATTGCTAATATTTGGTTGAAAAACTTTTCCCTCTATCTTCATAAAAGACAGTAGTCTTCTCTTCTTCGGATACTTCCGGTTTTGGCATCAGGATGTGATGGCCAGTTATGTGAACCTTGGTGAGGCTACAGACCTCAGTTAGTCAATCAAACATTAATGTAGGTGCTGCTGGTATTTTTAAGGTATTTTTTTAAAAGTTGTAATTAGAACCCTTATCAGTTAACTTTACAGGAGATTATCCTAGATATACTGAATAAGCCTGATTCAATCAAACAAGGCTTTGAGACTAGAGCTGGGGCTTCCCTGGAAAGAACAAATTTGCTTGTGGACAGCAACTTCACCGGGTGCTGAAAATGCCAGCCTGCCCTTTCTGACCGCTGCCCCAAGGATTTCAGACTTGCCTAGAAAGTTCCCATAACCCTGTAAGCCAATTCCTTGCAACAAATCTCTACTGGTTCTGTTTCTCTAGTTGAACCTTGATTGATAAAACAGGGTAATTAATACTGGCCTCATAGAATCAGTTGGGAAGTTTTCCTTTCTCTTCTATATTTTCTAACAGCTTGTGAAAGGTTTAGTTATTATTTAAATGTTGGTAGAATTACCCAGTGAAGCCCTCTGATTATGTGAACATTTTTCAGATTTGTTTTTCAATCTAAGAAATTTATTCTACTGTGTTGATTCATCTCAAATGTATCTGGGATGTCACTTCATGTTAGTATTTATTGAACTACTTCATACTTTAAACACACACACACACACACATATATATATGTATGTATATATGTATATGCATATATACAGCTCAATTGGGCTGCTCTTTTTTTGTTTGTTTGTTTTTGAGGACCTGGGATAGTCTGTGGATAAAACCCGGGTGAGGAGCTTGTGTTCTTTCTGTGGTGTCCTGTTCTCCAAGGTTCACATCCTCTCCCAAGTTCTCAAGCCTCCTGTTTCTGTTTTGTCTTCTCTGTTCTGTCACCCCTTATGTAAACCTTGATCTTTGGAAGTTTGTTGAGGAAAACTGAGTGAAAACAAAACAAAACACAAATCCTCGTGATTTCAGTAGCCTGACCACAGCAGGTCGTACTGTAGTCATTTACAGTGAAGTATTCTCAGTGAAAATTAAATTTTTTCTGCTAATACTTGTGGGTTTCAGTGATAACAGAGTGTAGGTTCAGCCACAGCAGAACTGAACAATTGAATGGAAAGAGATGTTTTATTATATGAAGAATATGAAATCTTTGGGGTGTGGGGGCTATAGCTCAGAAGCAGAGCCAGAGCTTGGTGTGCACGAAGACCTGGGTTCAATCCCCAGTGCCTCTGTTAAGGGGGAAAAATAAAAAATTTAAAAAAAGAATATGTAATCTTCTGCATCACAAATGGGGAATAACTGTGTGTGTTTGATATTCTTTTGCTATACCGACTGTAGCTAATTAGAGAAACCAGATTCCATCTAAAGTGGGCAAGTCCTCCTCAGATCCAGCCAATTGGTGATACCCTGGGGATTTAGGATCACTAATTGCAGATTTTTTTTCACTGGAAATTTGAATTTTAACAGTTGAATCTCCTGATTTTTAAATATTGGCCATAAATTCAAGGTTTTGCTTGAAAATGAACAAACACTTCACAATATAAACAAAGCACGTGTTTGCTGACCTCTCCCCACAGCTGCCATTTTGCAGCCTCTCACTTAGTGATCTCATTCATTTCATGGCTTTGGTGGCCTTCAAAGGTGAAGTCAGTTCATCCTATACACAGAGTCAGGATCTTCTCCCACTAAATCACCACCTACAGGACGCACTACCATGCATCCCCGGACAGAGCCAGAAGCCTGGTAGTGATGAGTTTCACGTCCCTCTCCCTCACCACCATCCCCCAACCTTCAGATGGAACCTCAGTATCTCTGGTACCCACTCACTCCTCCATTCCCGCCCCTCCCGCTTCCTCAAACCCACATCCACTACCACTGTAACTAATGCCTGTCTACCTAGTGCCCCCCTTATACCAGGGAGCTCCCTTCTCAGCCATTCTCCCTTGGCAGCCAGATCTCTTTCAAATAAAATCACTTTATGTTACTTTCTGTACTTAAAACCTAACAAAAACTTCCTATTGTTCTTAGTTAAAAAGCCAAAACCTTTCACTGTACATAAGAGAATTGCCTGGAATATGTTTAAGTGTTCGAAGTATAATTAAATGAATAGATACATAATATGATCACATGAAAATTATGAAATCAAGGAAAGGAAAATTCCAAATTGAATGGAAGTTTAAATGAATGAATGAAGAAGAGTGTATACAAATGCAAGACATTTGATCTTACTCAGTTACTGACTTTGAGTCAAGATTTGATTCAGAATTATTGATTTGGGTCTCCTGACTGCCAAAGCTGAAAAAGACACATGATCAGTATATTGAGTAAATATATTAGCTGTCTGGAGAAAGTAAGCTTAGTTTGACTTGAAAAGAAGGGAGAATAGATTATAATCCTGTTTGCTCTTACTGAAAAGGCAGATGACATTCCTCTCTAGGTTTTCAGGAAATAATTGCTGGCCCCCCACATTCAAGGAGAGGGATGAACTGTAAGCCTGTCACCAGTATCAGGAACCCAACATGTATAAATGAGCACATGCCATTGAAACCACAACTGCAAACACACACTCAAGTCTAAGGGCAGGTGAACAAAGACTTTCAAGGAAATATTTACTGTCTCTATGGTGAATTATCAGAAAATAAAATTTCATGTTAGTATGTCTGTCAACTGGAGAGATCAAAATGTGGGGAAACAGTGCTTTCAGATTCACTGAAATTAGAGCCGTTACAACCCATCCAGGGCTGCATCGTGATCACTGAAATTTTAGTAGTAAAAAAAAATCTTGGCACTTTATGTTATTTATTTGTTTATTTTTGCACAAACCTGTTACTTGGAAACATTATTATTATAAATAACACTTATTGTATTTTCCATATTTGGAGCAAAATCAGAGCAATGAAGTTCAACCTGGAAATTCAAAAGGGTTAATGACTTTTTTTCATAATTAGAGACATTCTGGGAAATGGAAAATTCAGCCATTTACTTATAAGAGCTTTTGAATGTGTTTCTATAACAACACACTATTTGTCTTTTTCAGGACCTTTTTTTTTTTTTTTTTTTTTTTTTGGTAAAACTGGTGCTGAGTATTTTCTCTCTGAAAATCAAGCAGAGATTGACTGATAACATCTAGGGGAGAAAACCCAAAGCAAGACAATCATGGACCTCTGTCATCAAGCACTGGAAGCTGGTGACAATGTCACAAAACTAGAAAGTTGGAGTAAGTGTGAATTAAGTAGAAATCAAATAATAAGTAATTCCTTGCCACTTATCTTTTAACTCCATTCATAATCGTTCTTTTACCTATAACTGAATCACTGAAACTCATTTCTAACTGACTCTTAATTTTTAGGCCACACGGGCACATCTAGTTCACAGAAGAACTGCACTGGCCTGAAGTGCAATGTAAATCAGCCCCTGGAGGGCGACGTCGAAGGCATGAGCTTGGAAGAGACCATGAGTTCAGTACTACAAATTTTAGCACAAGATGACCAACTGCAACATCTCCAGGGCACAGAGAGACATGAAAGAGGCTTCCTACACAACTCAGACGGTAAGCAGCCCGCAGGTATTCCATGCAGTTATCAATACGATAGTTTTGACTAATTTATTTAAACATTCACTGCTATTGCGCAGGGGTCAAAGGACATGGGAATATACACCATAAAATGCAAAGGTCCCCCCCATCCACTGGACATTTTATTTCATTCCCCTTTGACAACCACAGTTACATTATATGTCATTCAAACCCTCCTCTCATATCTGTACAGCCATTTATGTACATAATTTTTACATACACGAGATTACACTACGAAAATTGGAAATTTGTATAGAATTTCCTAGAGTAGTTATAAAATACTTGCGCATTCTTCTAGTGATGAACAATAGTTTTTTTTAAAAAATAACATTAACTATAATGTTATAATAAACATTCTTTTACATACAATTTTGTGCTAATGGGCAAGTATTTCTTGAATTTATTAGATTGAAGTCTGTGTACATTTTGTTTTTAGGGTTTGTTTTTTTTTTTGCCTTTTTTTTGGTGGTGGGTAGGTAATTAGGTTCATCTATTTATTTATTACTTTTGGTGGAGGTACCAGGGATTGAACCCAGGACCTCATGCATCTAGGCACGCACTCTGCCACTGAGCTATACCTCCCCACTGTGTACATTTTACACCTAGTTAGGTACTTCCAAACTTGCTTTCAAAAAGATTTTTACTGGTTTGGACTCTCACAAACAGCATATAAGAGATGTCACATCAGTATACTGATGTTCTCAAGTAGTTTTAGGAATAAATTAAATCCAATCAAAGTCAAAGGAATGAGTCTACAACAGAAGACATACAACATTACCAACGTAAGTATAGCGTTAGCCATGTGTTTCATCTACTTATCTGTATGCTGCCTCTATCCTGTCCTGTTTTTCCAACCATCTTCCTGAATTTCCTTTACCATTTCCTTAGTTTTATAGTTTTTATCACATGTTTATGTGCCCTTTAATATTTGGTTTCTGAACATAATGTACTTTTCAGACTTGCTCTTTTTACTCAAAATTATGTTTCTAAAATTAACCATATAGTTGAATGTAGCTAGCTTTAATTCATTAACTTCATTCTAACAATAGACATTATTTCCTCTTCTGATGTTTCAGACAGCGACTGCTGTTGCATTCTTATTCATGTCTTCTGATGCACATGTACAAGAAAGTCTCTGCACATATCAAGGAAAAGAGAATGTACAATTTTACAAGTATGAGAAACTGTTTTCCAAACAAGTTGAATCAATTTATACTTCCACCAGAAATACATAAAAGTTCTTGTCAATCTACCACTGTTTAATATGTGGTATTATTCGATTTCTTCATTTCTGCCTGTCAAGTGGGGATAAAACGGCAGCTCATTCTTATCTTCATCTTGATTATTAGGGTGAAATTCTTTTCACAATATTTGCCATTCAGATCTACTTCTGACTCCTACCCTTCACACACACACATTTTTTTAATCTATTGGATTATTTTCCTTATTAATTAATTTATGGAATCCTTTGTTATAGAGACCAATGATTTGTCTGTTTTCTGTTACATATATTTTCTCCTGATTTATGGCTTTTCTCTCCACTTCACTCATGGATCTTTGCTGAATAACAGTTCTCAATTTATATTAATTTTATCAATCTTTTCTACCAGTATTTATAAAATAGTCCAATATTTCCCCACTGATCTGCAATGCCTTATTATCAGATATCAATTTTGATTATGTTCTTGGGTCTGATTTTAGATTCCTTTTCAGTTCCAGTGGTTAATTTGTCCATCTGTACAATCATACTTCACTTAATGATGGTCTTAAAAAAAAAATGATGGTCTTAATGATGGTTTTCTATTAAGTTTCTAATTATATTCTGATGTGTTTTGGTTACTTTTGAATTATTGATTTGATTTCTTTACTAGCATAAGTAGTGGAATCACATAATATATAGTTTAAATCAGAGTGCTTTAGAGTAAAGGTGGTGTTATTAATATTAATATTAATAATTATGCAAGGAAATGGACAATACACCAAGATGATTCTGGGAAAACTGAAACATATGGACAGATTTCTAAAAACTGTGTATCTTATCAAACTCTCTGAAGAAGAAATAGAAAGCCTGAATAGTCCTTTAAGTAAGGTCACTCATACCTTTCATTTCAAGGTCATTTATTTTCACCTAATTAACATCACATGGAGATGTATTAATTTCAATAAACAGCCCTTTTCCCTACTCAGTCTATATTTAAATCCAAAAGTAAATTATTTTTAAACTGCTCTTTTCATGAAAATCTTCATTAGTTTTGATAACTTTACTTTTTCTTTCCTCTCTGCTTTTTCACAATGTATCACTTTGCTATGTTATGAAAATCAAATACATTCTCACATTGAAGAATGTTGACTATGATCTGAATGTCCCATTTAGCTGCAGCTTGATTTTATTCCACAGATCCTGCTGTACAGAAACAACCAGAGATGTCTCATGATCAAAATCCTGAGCAATCACATCTTCAGGTTGAAAAAGGGGGAAAGAAAAGATGGACAGAAAGAGATGAAGGAGAAATGGAAGAGGATGTAAAGGGGAAACTGGAAAAGGAACAAGAGAAGGAGGAAGAAGAAAAAGAAGAGGAAAATGAAGAACAAAATCCCCGGAACAGGATAGTCGGCAAACCTCTCATGCACACTCTTTGGGCAACGTTTAAATTAATCAAAAATCCCACAACAGCACTTACTGCATCCCTGGCATTTCAGTTTAGCATGACAGAAAAACAGGTATGGCCACATATTTCTTTATTGACAGTCATGTGCCAATATCCTTATTCCTGGACTAATCACCTCCCCCCATCTCATTTTTCTGCAGATAAAGCAATGGTTTCGTAAAAAGAGGAATAAATACAAAAAGGAAATGTACAAGCATACATTTAAGAAAAGACATAAGAGGTAAGACCGTTCCATATGGAGAACATAAGGTGAAAAAGGAATATACTGAACTTTGGAGACGTGTTATGTTCCCGTAGTTATTGCATCTCCTTTAAATTTCTCATGTTCCAGACAGTGGCACAAAGAACCACTTACTGCCCTATTTTTCACTCTCCTCAACACACAGAAATGCACATATAGGCATGCCACCATTTACCATGTGGTCATATTACCAGATATACAACTGCAGCCATTAGATTTTGATTGATTACAGTAAAGAACTAATTTTTTTGTTTGTTTGTTTCTTAGATGCTGAAAACATGTGATGCCGGTTTTTCTTACTGCCCTTTGGCAGAAGCTCATGTGACTGGAAGGAATTAAAATAAAAACAACATCAACATTTGAAATAGCACTGGACTGTATATAGCAATTTTGTATGCTATTTATGTATATTTACATACAAATCTTTATTTATTACCTTGATTACCTTGATCATGGCTCTACACCAAAAAATGAGAATTGCTGGGAAATCATGTGATTTTAACAAGTACTAGTTCCTCAATGTCTAAGCCAGAATTTGCACTTTCATCTCTCAGCTACAAATGCTGTGTTTTCAGTTCTAACTTGGGAAATATTCTAGGCTGTTTCATATGTACTGTTTATAAACTGCTAATGATTTCTATTAAAATTCCAATGTGAGCAATTTGAGAATGCTTCAAATTTCTTGGACCTTCTCCACCTCCATAATTTCTTTAGCTCTTGTTTTTTATTTTTATTGAAGTATAGTCAGTTTACAACGTTGTGTTAATTTCTGGTCCAGGCACCCACTTCCGCAGTGTGAAATCCAACGGACTCTTGCGTCCTTAACTTTTCAGCTCACTAGTTCTCGTGTTCCCTCTCCGACAAGTCTGCAATCCTTCTCTTGCCTTCCATTTCCATAACACAAGTTTATATTCCATGATCTCCTAATAGGACTATTTCCTTCCTTCTAGCTCCTTGTCATACTGCTTGCAAAGCTACAAGTCTAAATTCTCCACTCATTTCACACTGTGCCTGAGCCACTGAAAAACACAACCACACTGGCTGTCTCTTTTTAAATTTATGATCATAAAACTCGAGTGAACTCTCACTACTGCATTACAAACCTGCTCCGTTCTCCCAGGCCGTTCACTGTTCCACTCTCCTAGACACTCACCCTTTTTTCTCTTTTCCAACCCAAAGCTTTAGAATCCAGGATTAAATACCATTTTCATAGGTAAAGGAGAGGGAGGATGTAGACCTCTTAGGGAACCTGAGTAAATGATTTTTAGGAAATTGAATGAGCCTTTAGAAGACCAGATGGGCGGGGTGACGGTTTGTGACAAAGTTTGGGTGTAGTGTCAATTTCTAGTCTTTCTCCTGTGGTAAGAGTCAATCTTCCCTGGTTGTTGAAATTCCTGGGCAGGGAATTTATGACAATTGGGTTCATTTTGGAGGATCTGTCTTTAGGTGGAAAGAGGAAGTGCAGAGAAATCCTCTCCCTGCTTTCGTTGCTTTTCAAGTGGCTTTAGCTCAAAATCAATATACCAATGCAGCGTATTTGGGGGTGGCATGTCCCGAAATCCTGAAGTCGTATTTTAGGGTGGCATATTCTCCTACCTTCACTACTTATTGTTATTATAGAAGAAGTATATTATATAATGGTGCATATAATACAGAAAAACATAATACCAGGATCAAGGAAACTATTAAGTAGAAGTGAAGGTAAAGATCGGAGTAGTAATCAAATAGTATGGTATTGGCATTAAAAACAGATCAATGGAACAGAATAGAGAGCCCAGAAATACACCCATGTGTAATGTGTATATTAACTAATTTATGTCAGTGGAGCCAAAAATATACAGTGGGGAAAACAACAGTCCCTTCAGAAAGAATGGTGTTGGTGCGGGGTACACCTCAGGGGTAGAGCGCATACTTAGCGGTTCAGTCCCCAGTACACTACAGCACCCTTTTAAGTTACTCATTTTTCCCATGAGGTACACATGTGCATAAACTACTGTGTGCTTTTCTCTTGTTAATCTGTCTTCTATCATGAGAGTCTCAACTAAGAAATCAGCAAGGCAGAGGGAACACTATTTCCCCTTCCCCACGGTAGTAAATAATAGCCAACATTTATTGAGCACTTCCTGTACGCCTGGCATCCTGCTGCCATCTTACACACTTTACCTCTTCTTTTTATTACAAGAACCCTATGAGGTAGCTACTACAGCTATGAACATTTTACAGATAAAGAAACTGAGGCCCTACATCAACTAGTAGGATTTGACCTTTCATCCAGCTCCAGAGCCAGAAGCAGCTCTTCTGAATTAACTCAAAATGTTGTTGGCAAAAAAATAACCTGAGATTCTTGTTACATGAACAAACTTCTAGTCACTACCTCTTCTTTCTCCAAAATTCTCATTTACAGAGTTTGGAGTCTGGCTATGAAATCTAAAATCTTATATTTTTAACAGCTTTATTGAGAGAGAATCCATGGACATACAACTTACCAATTTAAAGTGTACAAGTCAATGATTCGGGATATATTACAGCATCACTTTTTGGGGAACTTATCTTTATTACAGGCAACCTAGTTAATTCTATATATAAGTGCCCCAAGTACCATATTTAAAAAATTTATTTATCTTTTATAACTAATTTTGTTTTGTTTTTTGTTTATTTTGGGGGGCAATTAAGTGTATGTGTGTATATATATATATATATATATATTTTTTTTTTTTTTTAGTAGAGGAACTGGGGATTGAACCCAGGACCTCGTGCATGCTAAGCATGCACTCTGTCACTGAGTTACATCGTCCCCCCGACCAGGTACCATATTTTTAAAAAAAATTGTCTTAATCACTATGCTCTATGCCTCACAAAAAGCAGTACAAGTGAACATGCCCAGCACAATCTGTACCCAGTGAAATTTAGACACTCAATACATATCGAATATGAACAGCCTGCAAAGAACCATAAAAAAGAATGCTAACATCAAACTTTCACTTCATGTAGGAAGGACATCACAGTGAAAGATTAAAATTTGATATTCAGTGGAATCTAATATTGAATTTCTTTTGGATGATGAGATGATAGCATTTTATAGCAGTAAAGTGTTTTCTCCACAGTAGAACTTGCTTTTATGTCGCATAATTTAAAAAATCTTTCAATTTGCAATGTTACGTAGTTCATGGCCCCTCTTCATCAAACTCTGTATTAAAAGTATTTTCATTCATTTAGCATTTGTTAACATTTACTGAGCACCTCCCTGTATAACTGGCATGATTCTAGAAGCTAGATCAGCAAAGCAGACAAAAGTCTTGCTATCAGGGTGTTTTCATGATTGAAGAGTCTCTGGGGAGTATTAATGGCAATCATTTGTCCAATTTCTTAATTTTCAAATTACCCCAGGCAATTATTATTTATCCCTACATTTTGGTCATCATCAAATGACATAATTATATTAGCAACCCATGTTTGAATGTAAGTTGTCATCACAGAAAATTAAGTAAAAATTGTATACTACCTTTTGAGTCTACATTTTCCTGTGAAGAATCCCAATTGTGAAAATACTAAGTAAAATGAAATGCTTTTCTCTTCTTCATGTTTTACGTTAACTTAGTTCTTATGCCCAGCCAGAGACCATACAAGGGTGGTTTTGCCTTCCCTACAGCTATTTTACAGATAATGGAACTGGAAAATCAGGTTCAGTAAACTTGCCCAAGATCCAAATACTTGGAATTATGGTAGTAGATCTGGAATTCAAACGCAGGTCTGCCTAACCTCAAAGCTAACAGCTGCTCTTCCAAGTTACACCAAACCATGCCACACTCCCTATAATTTGTAGAAGTGAGGGTAGAAGAATGCGACTAATCTGAGAGAATTTTGCAAGAAGAAAACAGAATCCTAAAAATGCTAGATAGCTACTGTGACCATAGACTCTTCATCTCTTTCAGCTATAACCTTTGACTTTTTGAAGAACACCCACCATCCTTAAGATACATTTCTTAAGGAAAGAGAATAATGTCTTTTTTAAAACGTGAGTATGGAACAAATTATGTGTTCAGGGAGTACGCAATAAATACAAATAAAGGAAAGGCTGTGGGAAAAGGAGATAGAATCTAGAATAGATGAGGACATGGGTGAAATGGGAATCATTAAAATAAAATCCCCCAGAGTTCAGTCTCCAGTACCTCCATTTAAGTAAATAAACGTAATTACCTTCCCTCTCCATGAAAAAAATTAAAAAAAATAAAAGACTGGCAGACAGTCTTAAAGACGAAACGTAAACGTCCTATTCTGGGCCCCGAGGAAGCGGCGTTTTCACCTCCACGGCGCCCGCGCGGGGCCCCCGAGGATGCCTGGATGGGCACCCACCCTAAGTACTTACAATGATGGAGTGAGACAGAGGAGCTGCCGCCCAAGCGTACATGGCATTCTTTGTTTACCAGGACCTCGTGGAGGGTAGACGCTGGCATAAAGTAAACGGTGTGGAGCGACCGCAGTGCGGGCTCACCTGCCTTCTTGGTACCGAGACAGAAGAAGGTTTCAGACTAGCGCCTATCCCCACGGGTGCTTCCCTCAATCGTGACAGATTGTTCCTTAGAATATGTCACCTATACTTACGATGCTTAATCAATTCA
This sequence comes from Vicugna pacos, assembly GCF_048564905.1. Classification (NCBI taxonomy): domain Eukaryota; kingdom Metazoa; phylum Chordata; class Mammalia; order Artiodactyla; family Camelidae; genus Vicugna; species Vicugna pacos. The sequence goes on from NC_133020.1 coordinate 16,838,979, forward strand.
TACAAGATTGCATCTGAGACCCATCAGACTGCTTCACTTCATCTTTTACCTCATAGTCAGGACTGACTTAGCTGGTCCCATCCCGTAGGTGTTCTTTCTGAAGGAGAAAACTTTTCCAGATAAAATTTTTTGTTATTGTTCGAAAATACAGGGTAGTTGCTCTAGAACTTTCTCATCTGGAGACAGTTTAATTACAGTGGCATACAAGTTCATGCCTAGGAAACATTCAGAGGGGTGGAAGACATATGTCTCTTCTGTCAGCCCACACTCCTAGCTTTCTCTCTGTTCACTGCTGCCACTGCTAGCTCACTGTTGAGACTGCTACCTCTTTCTCTTACTCAACCCCCCTCAGTGCCTTTTGGCCACTGCAGCTAGCCTGGAATATGTCCTTTAATTTGTAAGTTGTAGCCCTAACATCCAATGTGACTATATTTGCAGATAGGGCCTTTAAGGAAGTAATTAAGGTTAAATGAGGTCATAAAAGTGGGGCGCTAATCTCACAGGACTGATGTCCTTTTAAGAAGAGGAAGAGGTACCATGAGTGCACACACACTCAGAGGAAAGGCCATATGAGAACACACCAAGAAGGCAGCCATCTACAAACCTGGAAGAGGGTTCTCTCCAGAAACCAACGCTACCAGTACTTTGATCTTGAACTTCCAGCCTCCAGAACTGTGAGAAAATCATGAATTTCTGTTGTTTAAGCAACCAGCTCCTTGGTGTTCTGTTATGACAGCCTAGCAGATTAATACAGTAACCAAGAAAAAGGGAAGAAATACTCATACAATTACAGACCGTTTCTGCAACTGGTCACATGGTCATAAGCGGTGTTGTACCCACCCTCTGCTAGTCACTACCCATTCCATACGCCCTTCGCAAGCAACGAGCAGTATACAGAGCCCTAATGCGTACTATAGTGAATACAGACAACAATATCGTATTATAACCGTCAAACTTGCTAAGAGATTAGCACCGTATTCCCTTTGCCCTCAGCAGGCACTTCAGCTACAGTGATTCTCTCTGCCTGATGGGGTGACTCAAACCTTCATTCCTGGTGGGTCTGGGCCTAGATTGGGTTGTTGTAGTTTTACTGACCTTAATCACAGGGTATGACCTCTAGACCAGCAGAGCTTAAGGTCATGGGACTGGAGGCAAAAATTTTGCTAACGTCTCAGTAGGGATAACAGTAGGTGGTGCCACACCCATTTCTAGCCCCCTTGGTTCCTGGACTTGTTAAATCGCACCTACGGAAGAAACACCACCAGGTACTGGGTGCTGATTCAGAGGACACTGCCCCAGGCCTGAAAGGTGCTGCCACCCGGCTAGCACTGCGACTAAGTCTTCCAAAGGCTGTTTCCCCTTTAGAAGTAGTATCCAGCCTGCTACGTTAGGATGATGGGAAACATTGTGAGACCAGTCAATTCTATAAGCATGGGCTCATTGTCACACTGCTTTGCAAAGAAGTAAGCTCCTCGGTCAGAAGCAATGCTGGGGGATAACGCATTCTGTAAGTCCACAGATGGTAGTTTTGGCAAAAACATTGCACATGGGAAGGTAAATTCGTATCGAGAGTAAGCGTCTGTTGCAATTAGAACAAAGTTCTGTCTCTTCCAAAATGGAAGTGGTCCAATGTAATCAACCTGTCACCAGGTAGATGGCTGATCACCCACCCCGGGGAATGGTGCCATCTTGGGGACACAGTATGGGTCTCTGCTGCTGACAGATGGGGCGCTCAGCAGTGGCTGGAGCCAAGTCAGTCTTGGTGAGTGGAAGTTCATGTCACTGAGCCCATCCATAACCTCCATCCCTGCCATCATCCTAGTCCCCACTACACCCTGTTGTCCCCTGGACTCCCTGCCTCCCCTCCAATCTGAGTGCAATCTGCCAAATGTCTTTGCTATTGAAGTGTTTTTTTTTTTTTGCCCTTATATAAAAATTAAAGAGAAAGTGAATTATGTCTTATACTCAACTCTCTATCAGATTTTTTTTATCAAATTTTTTCTTACACCCTGCCTGCCTGGTCTCTAAGATGTCTGTGTTTGCAGCCCTGTTCTGCCTGTTCACTTTGGTTGATTTCACAGCTTCAGCTACCGCAGTACACCGTGAACACGCTAACCTCGACGAGACCTCTCTCAGGAGTTTCAGCCCTTATCCCAACAACATCTGGATGTATTCCAAGTACACCAATCCAAAAATACCTGCAATTTAATTATCTTCCCCAAAATGATTTCTCTGCTTGCAATTCAAAATTGTGTGACTGGCAACTCTATCCGCTCAGATACTCTAACCAGAAAAAAGATCCTAGAGATATTCCTTCTCCTTGCTGCCCACATCAAACTAGTTGCCAGGCCTTGCCAATACTACTTACTAATGTAGTTCATATACACACAGTCACTGCCACTCCCTCCTGCATGGCTCCCACTTTATAGCGACTATTTTGTCTAGATCCAGAGTTGGCAAACTTTTTCTACAAAGGGCCAAGTAGTAAATATTTAAAGATTTGTAACTATATGTCTCTGTGACAACTACTAAACTCTCCTGTTGTAACATGTTGCAGTCATACATTACACATAAATGAGTAAGTGTGGCTAGGTTCCCACAAAACTTTACTTAAGGACACTGAAATTTGAATTTCATGTACATTTCACAAGTCACAAAATATTAATATTTTGATTCCCCCCCCAAACATTTAAAAATATAAAAGTCATTCTCAGTTTGTGGACCATATGAAACAGGTACTCGGCCAGTTTGGTGACCTTTGGTCTAGAAAACTGAATTCGTCTCTCTCTCTTCTTTTTTTTTTCTTTTCTTTTGGGGGGGGGTAATTGGGTTTATTTAGTTATTTAATGGAGGCGCTGGGGATTGAGCCCAGGACCCTGTGCATGCTAAGCAGGCACTCTACCACAGAGTTATACACTCCCCACCCTAGAAGACTGAATTAGTCTCTTAATGGGTCCTGCTCCATCCTCTTCCTGTTTCTCTTTACTTGTTCTTATAAGACTGATGATATCAGTCCCCACGTAAAAACCCTTCAGCGGCTCTACTGCCTTTAGCATAAGATCCAAACTCTTCAGCATGACACAGACTTGTGGCGTCTGACTCCTGTCCACTAACTGTACCGTCACGTCTTTTCATACCTGCGTCTAACTCTGCACAGTCCCCAGAAGATGTCAGGCTTTTTCGTGCTTGCTGCCTTTTCCACTACTACTGCCTGCCCATCTTTCAAGGCTGAATTCAAGCACCATCTTTTTACGATGATATTCATTTCCCTCCAAGATGTCCCTCCTTTGAACGGCTGCTGTGTCTCACATATATTTACACCACAGCTCCAGTAACGCTGCAGTGCAATAACACTTTAGTCCAGTGTACTCCACTAACGCTTCACTGTGCTCATTTGTTTGCATGGCTTCTTCACGTTACACTATGAAATACTTTGGTACAGGAAGTATGCACAAGACACTTCAGAGATGCATAAGAAGTGCTTGTTGAGCACATAGCATACACAGAGAAAATAATCATTGCTAACGTTTACCGAGCACTAACGGCATGCCATGTCCCTGCTGGGGAGAGGACAATCTCCTTCTCTGAACCTCTTGTGGCTGAACGAATCATTTTTTTTTAGGAAAAGAAACACATTTTAATAGCAAGCATGGAGGTCTTATAGAAATAGGACCCACGAAGGAGCCAAAGCAGGCAGTATGTATACTTTTTAGATAAAGAAACAACCAATTTGTGAAGAATTGACAGGACAAAGAAACTTAGACTATGGGTGCTCAAGTAGTGAGAAATCTAAACGGAGTTTGGGCTTGGGGTAGTAATTTAAAGAAGTAATAAGGTTTGCTAACACAGGCTTCTTGGCCCGAGTTCCCCATCTCTGGCGATAAGGGTTTCCTACCTCCAGATGCGGGGAGTGCCCCTTTCACGTGAGAGATTTATGTCCCTTCCAGGGAGACACAGAGGAGGGTCAGGGTGTCCCTCTTGCATTGGTTCTGTCTTAAGTAACTTTACTTCAAAATAATCAACATGCCATTGAGGCACATTTTGGGGCAGCTCACCCTGGGCCCCAACATACCTTTTTGATCAGTTGGTATGTATTATGCTATTACTCACAGGAAGGAAACTGAGGCATAGAAATGTGAAACTACTGGTTCCATAAGCAGTGGGTGGAAAGAGGATTCAAATTCGGGCTGTGTGACTCAGTGTCTGAAACACAAAAGAATCTGACAAAGGTCTAAGGAACTTGGATTTTGAGATTCCTGGGCCTTTTACAAAAATGCAAGCTGGCCCACAGGGGTGCCGGAAATGCCTCCTCGCTTCATCTGGGCAGATGTTACCTGAGCTCTGCACACCAGCGACAATTCATTACGCTGTACAACTTGAGATTTGTTCCCTTCACTGTACATTATTTCTCAGTCTTAATTTTTAAAAATGCTTCATTAAATTTGAACTCCTTTTCCAACCTCCTGCTATTTGCTCTAGCTTTGATCTCTTTCCTTTTTGTTTTTGGTGGAGGTGCTGGGGATCGAACTCAGGACCTTGTGCATGTAAAGCATGAGCTCTACCACTGAGATACACCCATCCCCCTGACCTCTTTCTTTATGTGACTGAACTTATTTACTCCTGGGAGGCAGGAACCCCTTGTTCACTCTTCCTCTAATTTCCTTATAATATTGGAATACTCTGGGGTCCTGAAATATTCTAAGGGCGGTATGCAGACGCAGTATTATTAGGGTTAGCAGTTTTATTTCATTCCACCACCATCAGCCAGAGCAACAACTAAGGTGCTAGATTGTTCCCTTTATCCCCCACCGCACCCCCACCCCCACCGCCATCACCTTACCCAACTCCTCCCACAATCACCTACTTTTCTAACTTCTTCCTCATTCTCTAACCCCTACTGAGAAACTGAGAAGCTTACTGTCTCCCGGGCCAGAGCAGCTGTATACATCTGCTAAACTTTGGTAGACATTCCTAGAGGTTCTTCCCCTTCCTGGGGGCTAGAACTTACAGGGGTGAAAAAGAAAAAAAAAAAGACAAAAAAACCCGCATTTTTACTTTGGGTCAAGGATCCCCTGAGGGGAGGGTGGGGAGGAGGGAGTTACTTAGGGTCAGGACTCTGACAGTTCAGTTTGATGGTTTGCCCTTCTGAACTCACCGCTGGGAAACCTTAGAATTGGGGACACAGAATAATTTAGTCCTTACATATCAAAAGCCTTTAGTCAGAGTAAGATCTGACAAACCCAGAACTGAACCACAAGGGGGAAATTTGTTTTGCTTTGTTTCTTGAGAGTTCTTGTAATTGTTCAATTTTCTGCAAATCGATGTTTTCGCCACTGAACCTGATTTATTAACTTAATAACTATGCATTGAGATTCTTCCCTACCGCCAAGCACTATATCACGAAGCAGTGCTCCTTGGGGAGAGGGCATAGCTCAGTGGTAGAGTGTGTGCTTAGCATGCACGAGGTCCTGGGTTCGATGCCCAGTACCTCCATTCAAAAACAAAAAATAATAATTAATAAACAAATAAACCGAATTACCTTCCCTCCCTCAAAAGAAACCTTAAAAATAGAGAGTAAGAAATTCAAGAATTCAGGGCCCAGAGAGCTATAAAGAAAGAAAGCAGTAATCCTCAAGGATCAGAGATCCTTAAAAGACAGATTCCTGGGCCCCACTCCCAGATCTTGATTCAGTAAATCTGGGGTGACAGCTCCCAAGTGATGCTGATGTTGTCCAAAAGTGGGACTATTATTTGAGTAGCATTGTCCTAGGTTATAGTAACAAACCAGGTCCTCAAGGAGTTATTATTCCAGCCAGGAATCCAAACACACCCAAAAAAGCTAGACCTGAAATGCAAAGTGACAGCTGCTGTGGGAGGAGTTAGGTACAGAAGAGGGGGCACCTACATCCCTGGGAGAAGGGAGACCACGGCAGGAGGACACCTGATCTGCATCTTGAAAGGTAACTAAAAGTGAACCCAGCACAGAGAGGGGAGAAAAGCACCCAGGACAGAGGGGACTGCTTAGGGAGGGCAATTTGCCAAAGCCTGAAATAGGCAGAGAGCAGACTGGGAGCTTATTAGAGAAGACGAGCAAATCAGTCTGGTGTGCAGTTGTGTCTGTCTGTGGAAGGTGAACTGGGGGTGTGCAGAGGTCTGGGCAAGAGACAATGCCTGAGTGAGGGCAAAGGGGGTGGTCCTGAACATCCAAGGGACAGACTGGAGAAGCGTGAGGAAATCAAATGAGCATGTCCACGTTCTTACTGACTCTATTAAGGTTCAGACAGTGGGAAAAGGAGGCGAGGATGTGCCACGTGTTTTCTTTTTAGGTGAATCTTTTATTGGGCTTCATAACCTGTGCTCATGGTAAATTCACTGAAGGAAACAAACTTGGCCATGACTGATTGACTTAAGCTGGATGACAGATACATTTTGAGGGTTTATCATATTGTCTACTGTGTAAGTAAGAAACTTCTTTCAGGGAGAAAAAAGTGTTTGTGCTCTTCTAGCTGTAAGTGGCGAATATACTGTGTAAGTCCACTTGTAATCTCTAAGCCAGCACTGTTGGTGTTTGCCGGGTTCATCTTTACAACACAAGTAATTTGGGAGGAATCTATCTCCCAGAGGAGCCGGAAGGACTATTTGTTGCAAATTAAAGTCAGCTCTTTTTGGAGAGCCCCAGGCTCATTGAATGCAGTTTAGGAACCTGAGGCAAGGAGCATTGTTGTTTTTTAAGAGTTATTTTGTATATCACATTGAAGTACAAGTTAATATTTAAATGTAAGGAAATGGCTCCTACCCTCTATTTACTTACAAAGTCCTAGATCCTTTTAAGCCCATTCCTTCATCAACAAATAATGATGGAGGGCATCCACTCTTTGCCTGTTACTATTCTGTAACAGTAGTTCTCAAACAATAGCATGCAAACGGTTCACCCGGGGAGCTTTGAAAACACAGACTCCTTGTCACCCCCACCGGAGATGCCTATTCAGCAGTTCTGTGGTAAAGCCCATCCATTTCTGTCCCCAACAGTTCCCAAGTGATGCTGATGATGCCGGCCTATGGACCACACTCTTCCAGGGCTGGAAATGCTACAGGCAAACAGGGAAAACAGACAAAAATTCAAATAATTGCTGTCCTAGAATTTATATTTTATTGGTAGTGGGGAGGTAAAATATGATGATGGGTGATGATGAAGAGAATATATATTATGCAAGATGATAAGTGCTATGAAAAAAAAAACAAGTGGAGAAGGCTAGAGAAGGGAAGACATTACTGAGAAGGCAACAGCAAAGATTTAAAGGAAGAGGGAGATTAAGCTGGCTGTATTTCTAGGGGAGAAACTGATCAGAGAGAGATAAAGCTAAGGGCAAAAGCCCTGATTCCGGAGCTTTCCTGGCTTGTTCCAGGATCAGCAGGGAGGCAGCTTCATGGGGATAAGAGAGAACAGAAGGGCCCAAGACAGAGGTCAAGTGCAAGGCCAGAAGAGGGCTTAGCAATTCGGTACACTGACTCGACTCGTTACTCTGAATGTGACAAAGCTAAAACAGGATTGTGAGCACAGAAGTAGCTTCATGCAACACGTCTTCTTTAAAAAAAAAAAAATCATTCCAGCCAATGTGTGGAGACTAGATTATAGCCTGAAGGCTAGGGTGCAGATCAGAAGACTAGTTGGGAGGCTATTGGAATAACCATCATTTATTGATGGTTTGGGGAGCCATCATAGCTTCGGAGATACTGAGAAAAGGCCAAGTGCTGCTCGGGCTAGCAGACATGCCCACGTAACCGTATTCTTTTGTTTCAGGATGCAGGTCATTTCAAGCCCCCAGCTTTCCTGTGACTCAGGCAATAACAAAATTAACACATGTTCCTTAAAAGAAATAACTATTTGTTGCCACTCTGCTGGTCTTCTAAGCCCTAGTCCACGTGCTGAGCAAAAACTCACTCAAACAATGGGAAAAGGAAACAGGTGGAGGAAAAAAAACTAAATGAAGCAATTGGATTCTGACATATTTTGATGGCATTAGTGAACAAAGGTGGCTTTAGGATTTTGCCCCGAGGAACTAGAAAGATGGAACTGTCATACACTGAGATGCAGGAGCCCGTGTAGGGAGGAACACTGAGACTTCTATCTGTGAAATATTACTTCCGTGATGCTAATTAGAAATCCAAGTGGAGGTGTTAAGCAGGCAGTTGGGTATATGAGACCAGAGTTTGGGAAACAGGTCTAGGGTAAAGACAAACATTTGAAAGACAAAAGCATATAGATGATTTTAAAGTCATAACACAGGATGAGATCACCAAGGTAGGAAATGTAGGCAGAGAAGAGGTTTGAGAATAAACTTTGGAACACTAAGTTTTAGATATACGAGGGGTGAGGAAGAACTAGAAGGGAGACTGAGAGAACCACTGGGTTAATAAGGGGAACACCAGGAAAGTGTAAACTGATGAGAGGAGGAGATTTAATTCAAAAATTAAGGTTTTTAAAAAACTACCCATGGTCACGGGGTAGTACGGTATAGTTCAAATGGTAGAGCACATGCTTGGCATGCACAAGGTCCTGGGTTCAATCCCCAGTACCCCCATAAAAAATAAATAAACAGATAAGTAAAAACCTAATTTCCCCGCCCCCTCCAAAAGATTGTGTGGCCCGAAGTGTATCTTTTATCTATAAATAAGGAATAAATAATATCTGTAAAATACTTTTCCTTTCTAATAGTCAGCTTTTTTTTTTCCCCCTTCTTCTTCTTCCCCTTCCCAGATGTTGCTCTTAGGACAGTAAAATTTAAAATCAGGGATTTTACTGAATCACTTTTGCATTTGAGACTCTGGACTCTGGCACATTATAACACGCCCCTCCTCCACCCACACAGCCCACCCCCGCTAACCCAAGGGCTCTGACAGCTTCCGAGGCAGTCTCAGCCCCATGCAAATTGCTTTCCTGAGCAAAGAATGTAGCAAGCCTGCCTTCCAGCTACCAGCCCCTGGCCTTCGGTCTTTCACTCCGGAGGCTCTCACCCCGGATACAATGGGACACCGGTGGGGGGATGGGGTGAATTCATCCCAGGCTTTCCTGCAAAGATCCCCGTCAGCAAAGAACAAAACTTCCCGTACCTGCAGTTTACAGAGCTGCAGGCAAACCAAAGTATTTGGTGGCCTTGACTGTTCTCATTTTCCAAACTGTTGAGAGCCAGGAAGTCGTTTCTGTCCTTTTAAGTCTATTTTCCCCGTTTTATTGAGATGTAATGGACATACAACATTGTATTAGTTTAAGGTGTGCAGCGTAATGACCTGATGTACGCATACGTTGCAAAATGATCACCACCGCAAATCTAGTTTCACATCCATCACCTCGCATTCCCTTTTTTAAAGAAATCATGTTCTATTTCTAATGAAACAGAGCTGATCTGCCTGAAGCACAGTGTACTCCACCCACCCTCTCCTGGACACCCCTATTCCAAACTCTTTCCCCCTCCAGAATGGTGGTGTGAAAAGACAAAGCAAAGGTTACATCGAATTTCATCCCCTTGTTTGGACCCAGCAATCCTCCTCTGCCTGCAAGTTGGTTCTGTGAGCAAAATTCAGCTTGTGTGGGAGCAAAGCCAGCAGGTGGAGACCTGAGCAGCCAGAGTGCATGCAGTGATTAGTCAAGAACTGTATCTCAGAAAAATATATAATTGGAATTTGCTAAGGGTTTATTTTTTAGGGATGGGGGGTTGGAAAAGAAGAAGAAACCTTAGGATTCTTGAATGTTGAATTTGGGGATGGGGTGGAAAATTGAATGCCATGGACTGTTGTTACAGTTTGTCCATAAATAGGTTAGTGCTGGAACCCAGTTCTAAAAACTGTTCCTTTGGTGACAAACCAGAGCAGGGGAGAAAAAGACAGAGTGAGGATGGAGTGGGGCTGAAGGACTGACAGGATTGCCAGGTCAGAGAAGGAAAAGCTAATTTGAAAAAGAGCCAGAGGGGAAAAAAGACAAGAGGGAACAAGATAACCGCTTGGGAAAGAGGGCTAGACGGGAAGGCAAACACTGTTCCTGAAATGAACCCACCACAAACGTTTTGGCAAGTCCGTTACAGGAATATCAACTGCTTAGGGAATACTCTCCTTTTTCTCCCTCTTTTCAATTGGCTTGGTTTACAGGTCAATACATTTTACGATTTTATCTCTAGTAATCTACTAATGTCCCTGGTAAAATAAGAAGGTGGTGCTTTCATTCTGGATTAGAATAAAAGTCACCAAAAAAAAAAGGTAATTTCAAATTTAGAGGTCATGGGCACAGAATCCTGAAAGAATTTTTATTAACAGCCACTCTTTGTAGATCCCTGCCATGTCAAATGTTACTAGTTATTTGGCACTTTATTTTCATTGATTCTTACAACACAGAGAAGGTACTTTCATCCCTATTCACAGATGAGGACACTGGGTCTTATTTAAGTGGCTGAGCCAAGATAAAAACCAATTAAAAATCCTCCAAAGTGATGGGGTGTGTATAATGATTAACGGGGCACCCAGTGTCCTGCGTCCGCAGGTCCTTTCCTCTGGCTTCTGCTAAAAGCAAGGCAACGGTCCTGCTGAAAAGACTTGCTGGTCTTTCTGAAAGTTAAAAAACCAGAAAGAAGTAAAGTGGGGGTTGAAAACATGTAGTATCTTGAACATCAACTAATGCCTTAACATTCAATGTGTTTTACTGTGACCTGTGGGTGAATCCAAGAGGAAAATGGAGCTAGTTGAAGTTTGCCATAACTAGCTTGATTTTGAGACCCTGAGGTCCAGAAATTAATTGTTTTGAGGTCCAGTCTAGAAATTAATTGTCCCCGTGGGAGTTTCCATCACTTTACGTAGCCTCAGGAATTGGAGGTACATCTTTGATTTTAAAAGGTGGAAACACATGAATCTAGAAGCATTTAGCTGCTGGGTTTATTCTGTTTCCAGGTTCTGTGGCCCCAGTTTGCCAGTTCCCCACCCAGTCTGGGTTCTCAGCAGCCACCTTCTGCATCACAATGGCCTTGGGGAGACTGGCAGACGGGATTAACTGGGAATTCGCAAGGGTGTGTGTGGGCGTGGGGCTGCCAAGAGGGCGGGTCTAAGTATGGCTGAGCCTCCCTTATAAACCTAGAGCCTCCGAAGTTTCCTCATTTTGCTAGATTGGGCCAGTGGGCTCCTTTCACGGCAAAGGTGACGCCCCACCCCTATCCCATCTGTGTGATTCTTTTCCACCTGGAGCTCTTTATCTTTCCCTAAGCTCTTCTACCTGGATACCTGAACCTGGACCTTTCCTACCATCTAGCCCCTTCTTCATCTCAACAATATGAGCGCCGACGCCGATTGTCCCCAAAGCCTGCTTTGCCCCGAAGCATCCAATTCTAGGGAGACTTCACCAATGCCTGAGCCTTATGGGCCTGAAGAAGATTACACATCCTTGCAGATGTCATCTGCTGAGACACCCGACACGGAGACTGGTAAGAAAGTCCTGAATCCTTGAGAGACTAAGTTCCTTCAGGGGAAGAGAAGGACGGGAAGGGGGTAAGAGCCATCTGTTTCCCTCTTGAGCAGGTACACCCCATCCATAGAAGCAGGTGTCTTTGTCTATTAATCCTCTTGACACTTATTTTTCAACTGAAACTTGTTGGGGTCATGCCCTTTCCCCTGTGTCCCAGGCGTCAGGTGCTGTGCACTGAGACAAGGGACAGGGGACTTGGCAGCTCAACTGTATACTGTACATCTGAGCTTGTGTGCATAGGTGCTGTGGAAGCATAAACGTGCTGTGATGACTATGCTGATGTATCAATCTTAATTAAGGTCGTGCCGGACATGCAGCAGCAGTAAATGTTACCACTGAGCCCGAAGTCACAACATCACCGCTGGCGGGGAGGGGAGGTGAGCACCACCTTTTTGGCTTGTCTATTCAAGGAGTGCCAGAAGTGGCACCGCTAAGGACGTGAAGCGCACCTTGGAGAAGTGCCTTCCCTTCCCGCTGCAGTGGCAGTCGGCTCTTCTGCTAACCTTTGGGTGCCAGGGTGTTACTGGGCAGCTGAGTTTGTGAGCACCTGCCATGCTTAAGTTTCCTAAATCCCAAGGAAGTGTTCACCCCATTTTACAGGTCTCTGCAGAAGGTTTAATATGCTAACAGTCAAACAAACTGGCGAGAGCTCAGATTTGAACTCTAGTTTGGCTTCAGAATCTGTACTCCAGTACTTAGGCTTCTAACTGATAATGAGGGTATGAAGGCTGCTCAGATAATGTAAAGCCAGCACCAGTTTTTTCGGAAATCAATTTGGCAGTAGTTGTTAAAAGTAAGAAAGGTAAACCAACCTTTACCCAGGAATGCCATTTTTAACATTTATGGTAAAATATAGCCTAAAAACTACTTATACTTAGGATTACAACTGTAAAACTTAAGTTGTGGATAAGGAATAAGTCAACAGAATAACTGCTATATTTGACTGTTCAATGGATGTTCCCCTATTTTCCTAAACTTTGTGTTAATGTCCTTTTATAATTTCAAAGGTTGAAAACACAAATTTGGATTTTGAGAGAAGTAGCTTGGGAGCTCGGCATGTCCTTCATAGCAAACCAACTGCGAGTTTGTATAAATTCTTTTTTTAATTTAAGTATAGTTAGTTTATAGTGTTCTGTCAATTTCTGGTGTACAGCATAGTGTTTCAGTCATACATATACGTACATGTATTCTTGTTCGTTATAAGTGACCATAAGATATTGAATATAGTTCCCCGTGCTATACAGAAGAAATTTGTTTTTTTATCTATTTTATATAGTTAGTATCATAATTTCTAGAACACACTTCACTTAGCAATTAGTCGAGGACTTTTCTTATTAGATCTACTTGCAAGAAGAAGCACGAAGTATGGATTTTTGCCTTTTAAAGCCTATTTGTTCCATGACTAGGGTGGAATTGGAGCTGAGCACTGGGAATACCTCTGCAAATAAACAGGAAATAAAATTTCAGTTACAAAGCCAATATACACCAGGCCCTATACTAGACAATTTTTACCTGTTAACTCGTTTCATTGTTTTTAATATATGTTTTTTGGTGGGGGGTGGGGAGGTAATTAGGTTTATGTATTTATTTATTTATTTTTAGAGGAGGCACTGGGGATTGAACCCAGGACCTCATGCTTGCTAAGCATGTGCTTTAGCACTTGAGCTATATCCTCCCCCTGTTTTTGTTGCTGTTTTTAAATTTTCAATTTCTGTTACTTCATTTTAATCAGTGAAGAAACTCTATGAGACATATTGTACAACCTGAGGAGTGTATCAAGTATTTTATAACAACTATAAATGGAGTATAACCTTCAAAAATTGTGACTCTCACCATACTGTACACCTGTAATTTCCATTATATTATACATCAACTATACTTCAATTAAAAAAACACAAAACCTATGATTAGTTGGCCCGATTGCCACAGCAAGCAAAACAAAAAAACTCCATCCAGGAGGAAGGGCTAATTTTGGACATGAGATCACAGAGCTCATGAAAACAAAGTCTGGATTGAAATAGCTTATCAGAATTCACATTTCCTGCTAGTCCTGGCATTAGAACTGGGCAGTCAACTGTTGGTTTTACAGGTCTCCAGAATCTGGATCATCCGTTTTAAAAATTAAGTAGGTGCTGATTTAGGTACAAAAGGAAGTTACGAAGGGACACAGTGGGTGGGAATTAAGAACAGCCGTGGTGTGGGCTCCTGACCTTCAGCTGGCTCAAAGCAGTGTCTGGCATAGAGGTCTGAATCCCGCCAGCTTCCCAGCAATACTTGTTATTAGTCTTGTCCATTATATGTAAAATGACATTGCACAAGGTTAGCCAAGTGTTCAGGACACTTAAGAATAAGTTTATTACTTACTACCTAGCTCTGAGGTTGTAAGGACGTTCATTGTGTTTTGAAAGCAACTTTTTAATATTTGAAGTTTTAGAGAAAAGTGTTGTTTTATTCCCAACAGTCTCTCCTCTTCCTTCCTCCATGGATCTGCTTATTCAGGACAGCCCTGATTCTTCCACCAGCCCCAGAGTAAAACCACTGCCCACTTCTGCAGAAAGCAGCACAGAGAAGCAGGAAGAGAAGGTCCAGGCCAAGAAACAGAAGGTCAGAACCGTGTTCTCCCAGACCCAGCTGTGTGTGCTCAATGACAGATTCCAGAGGCAGAAATACCTCAGCCTCCAGCAGATGCAAGAACTTTCCAACATCCTGAACCTTAGCTACAAACAGGTAGGGTTGCCTTGTTGTCAAAGCAATAAGCAATAAAAATAAGGCTAGTTTCTCAAGTGGTAGAGTGCCTGCTTAACATGCACGAGGTCCTTGGTTCAATCCCCAGTACCTCCACCAAAAAACTAACTAAATAAATAAACCTAATTACCTCCCCTCTGCAATAAATAAAAACATAAATAAGACTAATTTCTAGATCCTGTTTATGTACCCCAACAAATAAGTTAACTTTTTAATAGAAAAATGGAATCTTTTTGTAATATGTTTTGTGACCATCTTTCTTTCACTACATATTCTATTGTATGCATGTGTCCTAATTTATTTAAATACTTTTCCCTTGTTGCATAAACCAAAGCTGTAAAAAATGTTTCCAATTTTTCCTTAATCAAAGGAAGTATATATTCCTATCTTCCAGGATAGGGGAGTCCCTAGCCAACACTGGTTCTCATTCAAATAGAAATTGCATGTTTTGTTTTCATCTATGTACATTCGATTACTAATGAGTTGAATCACTTTTCATATATTAATTGGCCATTTTAATCAGTCAGATGCCATGGTTTTCTATCACTGGTCCCATATGTAGAGAGTCCTTCCTTCTCTATTCCATGATCTTATTTTATATACATGCCTTCTACTTCTGTGATCTCATTTTCCAACTCTGTTTATAAATCATCTGGAAATTGTAGTTTTTTCTGTGCTGCAGTATAATTTGATATTTTCTAAATAGTTGTCCTTGTGGTATGTTTATAATTCTTGAGTTAAAATATCATTATCACATTAAACATAAATGTGCTTATGGGGGGTGCTTTTTATTACAAACAAATTGCCTTTAACTGGGACTCACAGCATAGGTGAATCCTATGAAAAGGAAGATGAACAGACATTTAAATGTGAACGTGCAGTTCATCTCTCACTGATAAGGTTTATTAAACAAAAAGCAGCCAAAGGATTTGAGGGGCTTGAAATTCACTCATAGATTCAAGATTTAAGAAAGGACTGCAGAAGCGAAAATTCTGTCCCTGAGCCTGAGATAGTTGTAGCTGTCACGAAGAAAAATTCCTTGATCCCTAGTACATCCTGCATTACTAGTATTTTATGCTTCCTGTTACCTTTTCCTTGCAGGTTAAGACCTGGTTCCAGAACCAGAGAATGAAATGTAAGCGGTGGCAGAAGAACAACTGGCCAAGGAACAGCAGCAGCATGACTCAGGTACCAGGAAACATTTTCCTGCTCTTCCTTACAAGGGCTTGCCCATCGCTCAAGCATGCAATCCCAACCACAGACAATTCTCGTTTTTTTCCTTGTACCTTTTCAGTTAATCCATCCTTCTCTTTCAAAAGGGCTCAGCAACCACAGAATACCCGGGCCTCTATTCCTACCACCAAGGATGCCTGGCGAATACTTCTGGAAACCTTCCCATGTGGGGCAACCAGACCTGGAATAGCCCAACTTGGAACAGCCAGACCTGGAACAGCCAGTCTTGGGGCAGTCACTCCTGGAACAGTCAGCCCTGGTGCCCCCAAGCCTGGAATAACCAGACTTGGAACAACCAGGCCTGGAACAGTCAGTTCAACAACTGTGTCGAGGAATTCCTGCAGCCCCACAGCCAGCTCCAGCAAAACTCTCCTTTCAGTGATTTGGAGGCCGCCTTGGAAAGTGCTGGGGAAAGCCATAATGTAATACAGCAAGCTGCTAAGTATGTCAGTCCCCAGCAGCAGATCATGGATTTATTCCCCAGTTACTCCATAAACATGCAGCCTGAAGATGTGTGACGATGGCTATGTCATTCAGTCTCAGTGACTGTATTCCTTTTCTAGGCTTTTTCTTTTAGAGTTCTGTATCTCTGCCTTGATAGCCTGTGTTTCATGATGACTTTGTGTCAATTTGGGAGGGTGAGAGGGTAGGACTGGAGTCTAATCAAAGAGTTTCCAGTGGCAGTGGCTTCTGCAGACATGATAAAAGTTCTTGTTATAGACAACTAGATAGAATAACTAATTTTTGGATATCTTTAGGATGTAGAATCTGACTTCAAGAATAGGGAGCAGAAATACAAAGATGTGTGGGGAAGGACTGTTCTTATTTTCTGAGTTGAGGAGGCTTTACTTATGAAGACCCAGTTGAGTTAAGGTGAAGGTTATGCGACAGTGCACCTCACTGACTTCCTCTGCCCCTTTTGCTGTTTTATTTCAACCCCTAATTTGTTCATCATGCTAGCATTTTGCAGAAAAATGTTTTGTATTTTGCACATCATGATAATGGTACCCAGTTTGGCTGGTTGGTTTTTTATAAGTGTATGTACAAATAAATAAAACATCCATTTTACCTTTAGTTGTCTCTACCCTGATTTCACCCAGTGGTTCAATGAGTAAAAATTTGACTAAACATGGGAATATTTTTTGATATGGGGGGAAAAATTGAACTGAAATCTTTTAAGCCATTGAGGAGACTGCTGTCTTAAGAAAGTGAGTCAAGGAAAGGTAACCAGTACACAGTGCTAGGTGACTGATTAGTTAATTAAACCTGGACAAACGTACCTCCTCCTTGTATTGTGATACTGAAACAAGAAGATGTGTGGTTACTTGCAGTTAAAGAAGACTGCCATGTCTGGAAGATCTGGAGCAAAGAAGCGACAAATGAGAGCTCTTAGGTTTGTAAAAGGCTGAACGAAGGGCAGCTGGGAGGGGAGGCAAATACTGGAAAGCAGAGGAAGCTAAGGGAGGAGGGGGGGTTGGCTGACTAATTGGAATTCTCCCCTGTAATTCACCTAAGAAATGTTCTGTGACTTCTCTTCCGCCAGAACAAAGCACTATGTTGAAATAAGCCTATTTTTAAAAGCCAGCTTTTCTTTTTCTGCTGGGGGGGGGTAGTTAACTAGGTTTTTTTTTTTTTTTTAAGAGGAGGTGCTGGGGATTGAACTCAGGACCTCCTGCATGCTAGGCATACACTTTACCGCTTGAACTGTACCTTCCCCCTCTCCCAGCTTTTATTTTTTAGGACACTTTAAATGTGGAGACCAACTACAAAGCACAATTTAATGCACTGTTTTAATGTTTGAATCAATTCATGTTTAACATTAAAAAAAAAACTGGATCATAGGCCAATATAGAAGTAAATTCTAAGGCTAGTTTGAAATAGATTCTTTTTTTTCTGGTAAAGTTTTCTCATCTTAGAAGGAGGTAGGCAGGCATCTGTGAACAATCCCGGTCTTTTTTTCACTGACCTTTTCCCATCCTGGCTTGCCCCAAGTTGATCTGATTGGGAGCCCACTCATTCACCACTCCGCCCTGCTCCATGGAAACCTCCAGGCTCCTGAAGCAGCGGAGATGCTGAGAAAAGGGAACAGCCGGAGCACTTCCCTAGTCATTTCCTTCATGGTTCCCCTGGTTTTCCAATGTTCCTCTATACTGCTATCCGACCCAGTTATCTAGACATTTGACAAAAAGAAGCCACGGATAATTAATTTCTGCCAAGACCTACGTGCAACAATATTCTGTTTTTCAACTGGCAGAGACATCTGAGTTTTGTGCCGAGTGAATGATGGGAACAGAAAGCACTGATGGAACAAATAAACTAACGCATTGAAATCGCTCTGTAAGTCAGCACTTTTTAGTCTTGAATTCAAGCAGATTTGAGTGTGACTTTTGAAAACAGGCTCTCACTGTTACTCCCTGGCTTTTCACTTACATTTTTAGGAAAAATTAGAAGAGATTAAAGTAGAATTTTTTTTAAAGATATGTCACTTTAATACTTTTACAAAATTCTTGGCCCTAAACAATTGTAGATGATGAATTGACAACAAATTTGAGGAAATAACTAAATGGTGAACTAAATGGCCTAGAAACTTGGGAAAATAGCTATTACAAAGTGATGTGAGTCCAGGAAACTCCAAATTTCGCTCTCCAGTACAGAGCTGTGCCATGTAACAATTTTTGACAACCTTGTCTTTGCTTTGGATTAAGTTCAGCTATAAGACCTTGGGAATAGGCAAGGAACAGCTAGTTAAGGAGGATTTATTAGAATGCCAGAAGTAAGAGGAGTACCTGTTATGTGTAAAGCATCATGCAAGACACTGGAGAACCCAGGAAGCCAGCAAGAGAAGGGAGAAGAAGGAAAAAAGTTGAAAGCAGAAGAGAGATGGAGTTCTGATCATTTTATTTGCTTTTGGAAATTAGCCACTTAAGGAAATGCCATTCATCTATTGTTTATTATACCCAATAGGCAGATATTAAAGGTAAAAAAAAAAACCTAAGGCAGAGGACAGCAAAATCCACAACCATCAAGGAACCAAAGTCTTTAAAAATTTAATCTTTAAGGTTAGGATCTTTTGACTGCAAAACTATAAGAATCTTACTATTAAAAACAAATTTAAGCAATAGAGAAATATATAATGAAGTGAGTCTAGTAATTGTATCTATTCAGTGATAAACTATTAACAATTTAGTATATATTCCTACAGGTGTTTTGGTATATGTAATATGGATGGTTTTTTTATATGTGAATTTTAATGGATTGTTAATACCTTGTAACAGGATTATACCATACATTCTCTTCTGAAAGCTAGTTTTTTTCACTTAGCATTATATTTTTCAGAATTTAGAGATATATCCATCTGAGATATACCTAAATTGACATACACGTTAAAAATTGCCACGTACACCCAAGAACAGTTAAGATTCCCTATTTTCCTTTAAATATATTAGCCAAGCTTGAAATGGTTTCTTCCTCAAATATTTTCTATCAAAAAATTTCTGATAAGAAGAAAAAAATGCAATTCAGGTAGTTGAACAAGGGAAAGGATTGTTTTTTGGTTCTTCCTAAGATCTCAGTGTGACTTTTGCTATTCCATTTAAAAAAAAGAGAGAGAAAAGATCATTACATAAAGTCAACCTTTTAAAATCACTGCTACCTTCCATGTCTTTCCAGACATTTTCATGCATACATATGACATATATAGAATTATAACTCGTTTTTCCTATCCAAAGATGGGATTATATCATGCAATTTATTCTGCAACTCACTTTTTCTACTTAAGATATATTTCCACATCAGAGAATTTAATTACTGTATAGTGGTAATTGCTGTATAATATTACATAGTACAAATGTATTTATTTGTTTTGGTTAATTTGCCACTATAAATTATGTTGCCATTAACAATAGCAATTTAAAGCCATCACCAAGAATATAAACTAGTACTGGGGGGTGGGATAAATTAGGAGTTTGGGATTAATAGATACACATTACTACTTATAAAATAGATAAACAGTAAAGACCTACTGTGTACTGGGTAGTATAAGGAACTATATTCAATTTCTTATAATGAGCTGTAATGGAGAAGAATCATAAAATATATATATGTATATGTATAACTGAATCTCTTGGCTGTACATCTGAAACTAACATCGTAAATCAACTACAAGTCAATAAAAAATTAGAACTGAAAAAAAAAAAAAAACCAGTCTAACAGAAGGAGGTAAGACGAAAAGGAAATAAATCCACCTGCCAGCCTCTCCCATCCTTTACACATCCCTTCCATACGAAAATCTTGCCCTCTCCATCCTCCTCCCCAAAGGAGGTGGCTGTTACTTCTAGTGTCATATTTTAGTTACTTTATTATATTTTGGCTTTTAAAATTCAGGGTGTCTTGATTTTCAGCGTGGATCTCCATTTCAGTTTGTGTCTGAAGGACAGAAGAACATAGGTTGAATCGGCCTGGGTTTTCTGAATTCCAGAGACTGGATTCAAAGCCCAGAGGTGGGAGGAGTGTAGACCTTGCTTAGTGAATTTCAAGCAGCCAATTCTTAGGGTAAAGGACAAATTTCATCCTGTTCTGAATAATCCTACTATTCAGAAAACTTGGTGTCCACAGGGATAAAACTTCAGACCCAAAGGTAAAGGCCGACAGCTGCCAGACAGAGGCGGGAGGCAGGGAGGGCCCTTAGTCAATACTGCATGCCCCCCCGGGGCCGAGCGAGCTTTGCCTCCAGTGGGAGATAAAGGGAATTTGTTAAATAAAGAAGCAGTTGGGGCCGACAAAAGCTCCTGGCACAGGAAGTTAGTTCAACTAAGGATACCGACGTGTAGGCATTTGAATAGCTTCCTCGGTGTGAGGTTGAAGTGAAACCAGATTGTAAAGCAGCAGCAGCTGGTGGCGAGTGTCCTGGTTCCTGGGTGGTGGATGTAAACCCTGGGGTCCTGGGAGAAAGTGTCCTTGAGAATTTTGAAAGGTTAAATGCCTGGGAAGTTACTTTAATGCAAAGTAGTGCTACCTTCAAGTATAACTACCAAGCAAGCTAGCGATCAGAAAAGCTCACCTGATCAGACTGAGATGCTAGGGTCGTATTAAATTAATTAAAACTCACCTGGCACAAAGCATGGGGCATGAGATGGGTCACACTAATGCCCTCAGGATAGGGTCTCAGGTCGGGTAGAACGGGTAGCAATGTTCATTCGATCATCTCTCGAATGCATGATAGGGTTACAATGACCAAGGACTGAGGATGAGAATATGAGAGTGAATTAGGGCAGAAGGAATGTACCTGGACACAATCACGCTGGCCCCCTCTGGCAGAGACATCAAGGGCACATACTCCTGGCTAAAAAAGTAGCTCTCCGTAGCTTGATGAGCAGCCGGGGAATTTATTTTCACTACATGCGGAGAATACATGGGTTGGAATGGGTGTCACCAATGGATGGTCAATTTAAGAGCGATGGATGTTGAGCGCCCCTGGTACATAAGGATATTTAGTGTTGGACTAAATAAGAGAACCAGGTGCCTCTTGCGCCTTCCATCCCTTTCTGAGTCCTTTACACATGCGCTCTAAATACGTCTTCCTGGTTACTCACTTATCTACAGTCAATGTGCTGTATATTTCATTTGTTTTCCATAGTCCAAGTGACCATTCTCAGACAATACAGTAGTAAGTGCACTTTACACGAGATTAGCCACACACTCTGGGTCCTTCTGCAACCCTTCCCTAATTTTTAGCCTCATCCAGACCCTAGATCTCATTTCTTAGGTCTCATCCTTCCTCAGCTACTTAATCCTCCAGCCACACTTAACATTCCCCAAATTGTGTAAGGCTTTGCAGATTCCTTCAGTGCTGTGTGATGAGCCATTAAACCCAATGCACCAATTCCCACTGATTCTCTGATCAATTTCTCTCATTAGGTCGATAAAAATGGTTCCTTTTACCTACTGAGTCTACCCTCTATGAAGAAAAAGCCTTTGTTGAAGTACCTGCTACAACAGTCTCCATCAGGATAAGAGAAAAATTATCATTATTCTTAACTCCATGGACAGCTCTTTACAGTGTCTTTCCTTACGACATTTACATGTTCCAAAAGAACAGCGACAGATAAATCGAGTTTCAGCTTGGGGGAAAATACTTAATAAAAGTACTTTACATTTATATGGCACTCTCTTATACGGGAAAATGTTTTAAAATTTTATTTCATATGATCCTTAAGCTATGCTCTGAAGTTAACTACCATTTATATGTAAAGAAACCGAAGTTCTGGAAATTTAGTCAACAAATCCAACGTTGGATTGCCTTCCCTTCACTGTCTGAGTTGACTTTCACCCGTCTGCATTGGGAAACTGCATGTCCCTTTAAAATCCACTGTCATCCATTTTCTGTCCCTACTGTCCTTTATAATAAATCAAGCTAAAATTTAAGAATCACTTCAAAATTCATCCTTCATTAGTTTATACAAAGAATATTTGTTAATAGTTACTACGTATCAGATACTTTGCTAGGTGTTGAGTTTAGCCAAATAGACATGGTGCTTGTCTTCTTAGAGATAACATAAATGGTTAAATCCTTTAACCTTAGATAGTATTATCTTAGTTGATTCTAAACTAACATTTATAGCAACTATATGACCAGTGCTGTGATAACTACTTTAACTGAATTCTCTCATTTATTTTTCATAAAACAAGATGAGATATCCTTACCCTGTTATAGCTGATGAGGGTTACAGCATGAACAATAATTTCCCAATGGACACACATCTAAAAGAGCTGACTCCAGAATCCGAATTCTTAGCTATACTTCTATATAAATTTCTCCCCATTTCAGAATGTTCACAGTATCTCCATTTTTAGTATTTATTTATTTCTAATTGTGCTACACCCTTAAAAACAACCATCTTTTCCCTGAGCATGTGAATGCCTCTCCCATCTTTACCTTGTAGACTTTAAAACAAATCTTTAAACATTATTTTTGGGGGAAGTAATTAGGTTTATTTATTTGTCTTTCAACAGAAGTCCTGGGGATTGAACCCAGGACCTTGAATGCACTCTACGACTGAGCTATATACCCTCCCCTGCCAGGTGGAGGGTTTGTCTTAACTTGAAGATGAAACCATTTCTTTTCAGGCATCTGAGAGAACATGTTAAAAAGTAGGGACATCAACACCCATATTTCGATTTCTGGATACCAATAAAAGGAACCAGGGATCCTTAGAGAAATGTCTTATTCTACATTTGGCATGTGTAAAGGCTCCTGGAGACAAACTAAAAGAGCTCCCAATGGCCAAAGCCGGAACAGTTTAAAGTTTCCTTCCACTGCCCCACGCCCCACGATGCCACCAGCAACAAAGAGACATACATAAACGAGACTAATAAAAAAAAAAGGTACTATTCAAAAAATTTTTAAATGATATTTACTAGTTGAGGAAAAAACTGTATTTCATACCACACCCACAAATTCCAGAAGAATCAAAGATTTAAACATAAATGAAAACTATAAAATACTAGCAGAAACGCTGGTAAGTATTTCTACTATTTAGTACTTATGATACTGAGATGAAAAAGTCCTTGTTAAGGAATTAATACACAAAGGCTATAAATGAAAAAAATTGTTAAATATGATTAATAGTTACTTTTTAAATGTTCTGTGGGGCAGAACAAAATACTTCATTGTCTTTACCCACTCATGCATTGCTGGACACCTGGGTTGCTTCCACTTCTTGGCTATTGTGAATAGTGCTGCTATGATTATGTGTGTGCAAATATCTCTTCAAGACTCTGCTTTCAATTCTTTTGGATATATATCCAGAAGTGGGACTGTTAGATTATATACTGGTCTATTTTTCATTTTTTAAGGAAACTCCATAGTATTTTCCATAGTGGTTATACCATTTTACTAGCCCATTAAAAAAAGTTAAAACTTTTTCACTTCAAAGGATATTATCAAGAGTGTGAAAAGACAATCCACAGAATGGAACTGGCAAATCATATTATCGATAAGAGACTCACTCAGACTACATAAAGAACTCTTACAACTCAATAAAAATAATAAATAAAAAATAAAAATTCAAGTAACAAATTAAAACACAGGCCAAGGACTTGAAAAGACATTTCATCAAAGAAGATATACAAATGGCCAACAAGCACATGAAAAAATGTTCCACAGCAGTAGCTATTAGGGAAATGCAAATCAAAACCACATTGAGATATCATTTCACACCGACTAGGATGCATAAAATCAAAAAGTCAGATATTAACAAGTGTTGTTTAGAATGTAGAGAAAGTAAATCCCTCATACATAGCACAAAAATATCTCCCTATTCATTTATGTTGAATATCTGCATATATTCCATTACAGGATGTTTCAAAGTCTCATTTTATCAGTTTCCTATCAGAATATTTAGGTTTTTATATCACCTCTTAATTCTCTTATTTTCAGTTTTGTTTTTACCTTTTTATTATACAGATTTATTTTTACATAATTCATATTATTATAAAGTTCACCCACTTAAAGTATACAATTCAATAATTTTTAGCATTTTTACAGTTGTGTAACCACTACTATAATCTAATTTTAGAGTGTTTCCATCACCCCCAAAAGAAACTTTGTACCCATTAGAAGTCATTCCCTAATTCTCTGGACCCTCACCCACTTGTTTTTCCTCCCCTTAGTTCTAGGTCACCAGTCATTCATCTACCTTCTTTCTCTCTATAGATCTGTCTGTTCTGGAAATTTCATATAAATTGAGTCATATAACATGTGGTCTTTTGGTGACTGGCTTCACATACTTATGTTTTTAAGGTTCATACATATTATAGTCTATACCAGTACTTCACTCCTTCTTATGGCTAAATAATATTGCGTTATATGGATAAACCACATTTGGGTATCCATTTATCTATCAATGGATATATGGGTTGTTTCCAGCTTGGGTTATTGTGAATAACGCTGCAGTGAACACTTGTGAACAAGTTTTTATGTGGACACGTTTCCATTTTTCTTGGGTAATATATCTAGGAGTGGAAATACTAGGTCTTATGGTAACTATTTTATTTAAAAACTCTACTTTATGTATTTTGTCTTGTTTCTTCTCCAAAAGACATCCTTTTCAAAATATTCCTCCTCTGATAGATACACATGGTTCACAGACAAGGAAATACAAATCAACAAAGAGCAAAAAAATGCTCAATCGCATAATAAAAATGCAGATTTAAAACAGAGGTTCCCTTTCTCGCTTCAGATGGATAAAGATTAAACGTTTCATAGTAAAACATTTTAGTAAAAGTGTGCGAAAACTGACACCCTTATATCCTGTTGGTATTTTAACTTTATTCCAGTCCTGGAGCATTTAGTCAAGAGACAGGGTGCCAGTTCCAGTTTTGAAGATTCATTCTTTTTTCTTTTTTTTTAATGAGATTTGAATTTAATCTCTGCAACCTATCCCAACTCAGGTAAGTCAGTCCTATCAATTAAGTCACGAAGCATTGAGAAATCCAGAAAGGGTAGTTAAATTCTCTTCAGAATAAGAAAGGCGGGAAATACCTGCATCTGAACGTCTGCTGGCTTCCAAGCACGTCCCGCGTTTTAGCCAGAAAGGGCCTGAGCGCAGCGAGAGGCCGCCCGCGCCTGCGCAGTGAGGGCGGCTGGCGGGGACCCGGCGCGGCCGAAGCCCCGCCTCTCGCCCGGGCTGCGGTTTCGTCCCGGCCTCCGAATGCGGGGCTGGGGAGGTGGCGGTCGCGGCCGCAAAGCTACGCCTGGCGGTGACCGGGCTGCGCACCCCGGGACGCCCCGCGCGCTCTGCGCCCCGGGACGGCCGCGGAGGGAGCAGGGAGGGGACCCCCAAGAGGATGGTGGACACCCGGCGGGTCCTGCAGCCTCAGCGGCGCCGCCGCCGCCACCGTGGACCACAGATCACGGACGCAGATTTGTTACTAGATTCGCTGGTGCCGCTCTTTGGGACTCGACATCCAAGAAGTTTCTCCCTGATGATAAGAGGACGGCATGGTAAAGACTCGGGACGTAGAGCCAGAGCTGGTCGGCTCCCCTGCAGCCCGGTCCCCGACATCATCCACAGCATCCCGTAGCTCTGAGGCTCCAGGCTCAGAGGCGCTCCCTCTGCTTCTCCCCTGAAACGCATGCCCAGCCCTGAGCAGGGGCCGCCAGCCCAGCCTCAGCGGGAGCGACCCAGTCGTAGCCTTGGCCAAATTTCTGCAGCAATACTTTTGGGCACCCCAAAACCCCACCCTCCATGGCCTTTTTGACCTGGAATTTTATCTGAAGTCCAGGTGGCTCTGGGAGTTGTGGAAGGAGGAAGTCCTGTTAGTCAAGAACCACTTCAGCCAGCCAGCCATCTAACATTTATTGTGGCCATTATCCATTTACTGCCTCAGCTCCAGATTCACACTTCAAAACCTGTTTTGTGGTCATGGCTGGAATTCCCTTTATATCATCTCTTTAGAATGTTAATAAGCACAATGAAGTTTTCTCAGCTGATGGTGCTAGAAGGGTATTGTAGGAGGAAGGGCCTTCTGCTGGTGCCAGGGGCGACACCACAGATCAGCAGTGTAGATGAGGGAGCATTTGGTGGGGTCCTCCCCTAGCCATGCCCCTGGGATGCAAGCTGCCTCAGCCCCCTCCCAGCCCCAGCACAGATTGGGCAATCACTGTCCTCAAGGCCCCAAGCCTCTCACCTTGGTGCCCTGACTCCCTCTGAACACTCACTTATCTGGCCACCAGGTGCGGCTCACCTGCTTGCCTGGGGAAGGCACACCAGCCCGGACTGCGCAATCCAGCCAATTCCTCTGCTATCCAGTAGGTTGCAACTATGCCTTTTCCAGTAAGATCTGAATTTCGGCTTTGGGGGGGGTCCCCAAATTTGTCCTTCCTTATACTCTCCCTCAGCTCTGGGATACCATATTGAGTTCTCTGACATCTTTTTTTTTTAACTTTTATTATAACTTGATTTTCTTTTAAATTAAACTTTCCCTGTTTAAGTTACTATGTGGCTGTGTGGTTTCAGTCTTCTGACAGGAGCCAGACTGATGCACTTGATAAAAACCAGTTATATGTCAGGCAGTGTTCCATGCATAACAGGATGAGGTACGTGCTTTTGTGGCGCTTACCCTCCCCAGAGGTTGTTAACTAAGACCTGACCTGCAGAACAGACCCAGCCACGCAAAATTCTGAGGCAGAATATCCTAAGCACGAGAGGGTAAGTGTAAAGAACCTCAGAGGTCATGAACTTGATGTAGATGAGTACTAGAAGGACCAGTGGGGCTAGACTTCAGGGAGCAAAGAGAGTAAGAGATGCAGCTGAAGCAGCAAACCGTTTAGGTAAGGGAGGCAGCACTCGGCGTCAGGGCCTGTGAGGATGAGTTAAATCAGATACTCACAGCTCCGCCAGGGTCCAGGGAGTAAAATGTGTTCACCCAGATCATAGGCCAGAGCAAAGGGGTCTGGATAATTTTTTTTTTAAATTTATTACTCAAAGCTATTTTTAAATTTGGCTCTCTGTGCTTATGCCTTCAACACTTACACGATTTTCTGCTCCTCACTAAGGAAAGCCCACTTGATCTGATCACAGACACATTTAGCTCCCGTGGACCCACCAGAGGCCCTGCTGACATGCTTTGTCCTTTTAGACAACCTGTAGGAACCTTGGGTCTTTCAGCGCGAACCCCTCCGAGTCGGCCTCGGCCTGGGCACACGCCCTAGGTGGGTGGGTTTTGGCGCTTTCCCAGCCTTCTTGGTGTAAACAATTCTACCACCGGGGGCTCCCGACAGCCCAGTTTTGTTACAGGCCGTGTTGTAGGACAGCCTAGACAGCAGGTCAGACGCTGGGCCATTCTGAGTGTCTCCAGATACCGTCCCCAAAAGAGCCTGGATACTACTTAAGTGTGACTATTTTAAGTAGAAGGCCTTGAGCAGGGGAATGGCATGATCTGATTTTAGATCACTCTGGTCGTGTGAAGGATGAGTGATAAAGAAGCAAAGGTGGAAAAGGGGAGCTAAGACAAACCAGTTTTGGAGAAAATGGTGTACTCATTGGGACAGCCGGGGCGTTTCCTTCTTTCACTCTAACACGGAGGACCACACTGGGAGGATTATGTTGGGAGTAAGGAAGGCTTGATGGAGCTCCTGCCTGACTAGTACAAACAGAAAGTAGCATTCAAATATCTCTAGTAAGTGGATGGAAACGTAGGGAGGGAGGGTGAGAACTACATCAGCAAAAGCACAGAGGTGATGAGCGCTGACAGTGAGTGTGAACTGTTTTCTTAAATACATGGGAGTTAAGAAATGGTAACTCAGACTGAAAAGGTAGCAGCAGGGACCTTGCCCAGGAAGGGATGTATTGAGCCAGGGGGCTTATTTTTTTTCTGTAGCCGACTGGAAACTATTGAAGGGTTTTAAGTAGGTTTTATACACACACACACACACACACACACACACACGGTTCTATGCCGTTTGGATGCCTTGACATCAGTGTGGAATGAATTTTAGACCTCAGAGACTGGAGGAGAAAGGAAGTAGGAAAGAGCATGAGAGAAAATCAGAATTCTCACTGGGGAAAGCAAGCAACATAATTTATTAAGTATGTGAAGCAATGCACTAAGGCTTTTCCATTTCATCTGCATCTTAGACTCTCGTGTAAGAAACTTACGCAAGGTTACAACAGGTACTGAGTGGCCAGTTGATTTGAAGCTGATTTTGTTGTTATAGGAAGGACAAAACAAAACCAAAAAACCAAGCCTGTGATGCTATATATACATTCAGAATTTTTATTTCAAAACAAAGAACCATGGTAACAATAATAGAAAATCCATTTGGAAATTATTCACAATCTGGTCACTGAGAAGTGGGAAAATTTCCACACTGCAGTACTGCCAACCCACTGTTTTTGAGGAGCCAGAAGCAGACGTACAGTTAGAAGAAAGTCACCCTTCTGGCAAAGCCCCATCCTTGGCTCTTGAGCTTTTACCCACAGGCTCAATGACCAGAGGAAATGGTGAGAACTGAGAACCAAAATACTGTCATAGGCAAGGGTTTGGCTAAAGGGCCTGAAATCTGTAAGCACCAAAGAGGGACTGGGAGATCAGGCAACATATGAAAACGGGGAGAGGGGTCCAATAGCCATCTCTAAAAATACTGGGAGACTGGATGATTGCGGAGGTGTCTGTGACCGTGGCAGGTGTGAACCCCTCCATCGCATCCAAGTCTCTGAACCGCCTGAGTTCAAAGTCTTCAGTTTGTTTCTTATCCCCTTAAAGAATGCCTCCCTCCCAGTGCCCGCAGGAGGCCACACGGCCTGATCCCACATCCTTTCCTGCTTCTGCTGTCTGACTATGCAGCCCTCCACCCTCAGTCTCAGAATGGAGGGGGCTCCCCCTCCTCTCTAACACAGGCAGCCAGATGAGACTGAGCTCCGCTGAAGCCCCGAAGGCAACCACAGATGCAGACTGCACCCAGCAGGGGCAGCGCTATTTACACACAGAGGAATGAGTCGTCTTAACACACTCTATCCAAAAGGACACCTTAGGAACACAGAGGAAACAAGTTACCCACAAATCCACCCAGAACAAAGTGACGGCGCACATTCACGCTCTCAAGTGTGGGCCACGCTGCACATCTACTCGCAGCGACTCCAATGTGGTCTATGGGAAAGGTTCAAGCCCTTAAGGACACTTGCCATAATACTACGGTAACATGGTGACAAGGGTAACTTGACATGGTAACAGACATAAACAAGCATGAGATAACCCTAATGCAACAACATACTGCAACTAGATAATAATTGTTCAGGAAAATCCTCTCCCAAAGCTGAGGTTACAAGTTCCAAGTTAGCTATGAACATCTCTGAATTCTTTTAAAGCTATGGCTTAAAGTAAAATAATAATAATAATAATAATAATAGTAATAATAATAATAATAAAAATCTAAAATCTTCTAAAGAACAAACTGAAGAAATAATGAACCTCTACCAAGAACCCGTATTTTAGGTTGCTCACTTGGGAGGCTCTCCCACCAGAAGGTGGTACGAGTACTTAAAAAAAAAAAAACAAAACTGAGTTCACTACAGGAGAAAGAAGTTGTTTGGTCCAGTGAGGGGACAGAGGGTTTCTAGAAATAACCACCCCTTCTCTGGACTCCATCCAAAATTAGAACCCAACAACCACCATTAACTACAATGCTCATCTTAGTAATGAGCCTAGATTTCAAGTACTGCTACAGACAATCTTAAAGAAAGAAAGAAGTTCCGAAGGAAACCGATAGCTTCTTTATACAGGCACCGTGACTTTTCTGAGAAATTAAACTTGAGAGTTTTCGTCTGAAGAACAGAAATGTTTACGAGGCAACGTGCAAACCTCACACACCACATCATAGCCCCTCTAATAACGCATCACATTTCTCCCTAAATTCGTCCCTTATTGCACCGTAACCTCTTCGGTATTGAATCTTCCACCCGAGAACCTCTCTTTAAGCACCTCCCTCTAACCTCAATTTCCTTATGCTTTCATTATTTGGTAAAAGTACTTTACACTTAAAAAAATAAATATTTATGCAATAAAACCAGAAGATAAAATAAATAAAACTCAAGTTAGTTTGCTCTGCAGAGCTGTATGGAAGTGAGGAAGGTGCTCTCAGGTGACCCCTCTCTGCCCTCCACACCCGTGTGTCTTTGCTTCCGGGTAGGTCTGAGGTTAGAGGAACCGCAACCTCCCGCTCACTCCCCTAAAGGCCCCCGGGAGCAACATGAGACCCTAAGGGAGCAAGAGCTTGCAAAGCTGTCAGATGCCAAGGGGTCAAGCCCT
Source organism: Vicugna pacos (assembly GCF_048564905.1). Classification (NCBI taxonomy): domain Eukaryota; kingdom Metazoa; phylum Chordata; class Mammalia; order Artiodactyla; family Camelidae; genus Vicugna; species Vicugna pacos. Next base: position 16,869,268 of record NC_133020.1, read on the forward strand.
CCTGAAATGAAGGTAGGTTCACTTGGTCTCTCCTTAGCAGGGGAGAGTGTCCAAGAAATGAGATTCTAAAAAGCCACTGAAAATAACGACTAACCCCGGCCTGGGGATCCTCTGAGGTCCCCTCGAGTGTGTGGGATGAGAAAGGAATCAAGTAGCAGCAATCAGAAACAGTCCTGGGTTACAACCTGATGAGGTCTCTCCCCTTGCAGGGAGAGGTTGCTTCTCCTGGTGGGAGGGAGGCGGGAGGGAGGCCTGGCTTAGACGTTGGTGTCCTTGGTGGGCTGGATGCTGTTCATCTCCATGACTGGGCCCTTCTCAGCGCGGTGACCCTCCTGCGCCTGCCCTTCGAAGGCGCGTGTAATTTCCTCGAAAGTCCTGCCACGGGTCTCAGGGACTTTGAAGAAGGTGAAGACCCAGAAGACAACGAGGAAGGCGGTGAAGACAATAAAAACGTAGGCTCCTAAGTAGAACTAGTGAAAGGACACAGAAAAGGGAGAGTTGATGTCAAGATCTGGTCACCAAAACTCCAGCTTCCCTCACATACACATTAGGCCTCCGGCCAGAATCCTCCTATCGCGAGTGGAAACAGGTTTCTCCAGGCGCTCGGATCTAATTTCATCGGTAACTACTGTACCTCTCTATAATTTGTGTCATTCCTTTCCCTAGTCATTAAAGTTAGCTGCTTCCAAACGCCTACTATTTTAGGACTTCTATTATTTTTAAGATCTGGGTTTCCGAAAGACTCATGGAAATAGAAATGCGTTCCAGACATCCATGCTAGGTTCTTTATTATACAGCAGCTCCTGGTCATTTTACAAGACCTACCCCATCATCAGCATCCCACGCTCAGTGAGCCTTTAAGATCATAAAGCCATTACTGCTAGTCCAAATGATGGATTTTAAACATCGATTTGGAATCCTCTGAGGCTTATCATGACCATTCTGTTTCTACGCAGAACTATGTATTGGCTGGTTTGAGATAGGTGAGGTGAGCTTTAATTTACTTACTGCAGCCGAGGGGAAGAGCAATCCAACCAAGAAGTTGGAGGTCCAGTTGGAACAACCAGCCACTGCCATTGCAGCTGGGCGGGGTCCCTGGCCAAAGAGTTCAGCCACGATAAACCAGGGAATGGGGCCTGGGCCAATTTCAAAGAAGGCCACGAAGACCAAGATGGCCCCAATACAGATAAAGCTCATCCAATTATAATTATCCTGTAAGAAAGGAAGAAAGCAAAGTTAGTATTCTTAGAATGACCTAGGCAGGAGCCAGCTTCCCAGAGAGGAGTACCGACTAATAATGAAAAGGTCCTTCTGTCCCGTGGTATAAAGGAGTTACTGTACCTAGAAGCCTCGGGCCTTTGAATCCTAGCAGTGTGACCACACATGCCACTCGGCACCAAGACATTTCATCATCTGGGAAATGGGACTAATTACCTCAAGGTTTCTTTAAGAATTAAATGAGATAATGTACCTTTCAAGCCATATGTTATATAGACACAAGGATTAAGGCAGTTCAGTGACCTCTGTCTGATAACCCACTCTTCTCAAAACCCTGGGCCTGGCGCTTCTCCCAGATGCCGTCTGTATGATCTCCAACCTCAACTACCCACCCCTCTCCCCTTTCCCCACCCCCTCTTTCCTCCACAAAGAGCACTCACCTTTAACAGCAAGGAAATCGTCATGAGGACAGAACAGAAAGCCATTCCTCCAAGGCCTGTCAGATGTAGAGTCCTCCTCCCCGCCCTTTCCACCAGGAACAGCTACAAGAAGAAGAACAATAATAATAAACATGGAACATCTGCTTTCCCTTTCATGAAGACGCCGCAGGAGCTACCCGAATCCGCCGCGCACAGCAGGACACCTGCGGTAGTCACATGTCGTCTTCTCCAGCTCCAAGTTAGAAGCGTCCCATGGACTCCCTCCCATGCCCACCTACTGCCTATTCGCTTGAAGCGAGTGAAGACTGCTTCACCCCTCATCTCCCCCGAAAGGAATCTGACAGCAACAAAAGGGGTTCACTAAATGACGACAGGGAGGTGGAAGGACCCACAACCCATCTTTGAACATATGGAGCAAAAATTCTCCTCCCCCCTCAAAAATGATCCAAACACATGACTTACAGAAACCACAGTGAAGATCGTATTAACCACGCCAGCACCAATAGTGGCATAGACCGGCTCCTGGACACCTGCATCTTTGAAGATTCCCGTTGAGTAATAGAACACCTAGCAGGGAACAAAAGATGCAACTATGAAATTCAAGTGTGCACAGCAGTTACACTGAGCCTGCAAAGAATCAATTCAGAAAAGTACCAGAAGTGAAGGAGTCCTTCCCAGAGTTTTGTTGTTGTTGTTCAATCACAGTATCTTCTGCAAATTAATTATCTTCTGTATCTTAGGTCTATTATTCTCTTCTTAATTTCCCTCAATTCTAGCTGCTTATTTCCATTTTTCTCTTCTAACTATGCTTTTTCTTACTGCTCCATTCAGCCTCTTCCTTATTAAATTTTTAAAGGCATAAGTCCTTTTACATTTTTCTTTCTTTCTTTTTTTTACATTTTTCAATTACACCTTTTCAATGGACTACTTCTCTAACTCCCTGACCCCAACAGTGATACTCACTGATGTCTCAGTTTGACAGTGAAGACACTGAGGGGTGTAATCAGCCTGCTCGTGTAATTAGAAGCAGAACTTGGGCTGGAATTCCTAGCACTAGGTCTTTGCAAGTGTTTTAGGAGATAACACCAGCTATTATTTTAATTTAATATACACTATTACATAAGCTGCTATTTAAAGTATATTATTTTTATTATTTGCTCAACACTGTGCTACAGCGTGGAGCTGCTCCAACCCCTAGAGCTAAGGAGATGTCAGACCGTGGACTCAGACCAAGATAACAAGGGCGCAGGGTCTAGATCACTCAGTCCCTCAGGTCTAGTTTAAGAGTTTCTGATTTGACCCGGAGTATTTGCCCTCATACCAGTAGTCATTAGGCTTCACTGAACATATGCTTCCGCATTGGGAAATCCCTACAACCTAAGATAGAAACTACGTAATTTTTCCAAAATAAGATCAAGGTTGTGCTTTTTGAACCTGAGATACTGACTAGTCCTCTAGGAGAGAAGCAGGGGTGAGCTAAGAAAAGCTGTTAGAAAACATTCCGAGAGTATTTAATGATATAAAGCTTGTGAGGAAAGACATCTGAAGAGTTAAAACTAGGAATGAATAGTTATGCCAGTCCTCTTCCTTATTATATAACGGTGTGCACGTCCAAAACCTGACACGTTCCTACAGATCCCAAGCAGACTCCTTACAGTGAAACCGCTCCGCTGCCTGGCACCGTCGAGCTGGGTTACGCTAACCTGCACACGAGCTGCCTTAACAGCTGTTTACTTTGCAATGTAAGCAGGGTGAACACTATCCAGCCTCTTACCCCTCTGCCTTTAAGGGAAATTAAAAACAGAAAAAAATGATTTTCACACATGATTTTCACACACGGTTTGACATCTGCCTTACAGAATGCTCATCTATCACTGGTAATCTTCCCAGAGTGGTCTGTCTTTTTCTGATCTTATTTTGCAGGCCTAGGACTGCGGGGGAGGCCAGAAGGCACCTGCGGGGCAGAACTGAAGAGGGCGGTTGTCACTCTCAGGACACGCACCTGCGCTGGAGGCCTCAATAGTCCCAGCCTTGCTGCTCGGGAAAGTCTCGAGAGTATTTTTGATTACAGTGGTTTTTCAAAGGAGGAACTCTGAGATTGAGATCCATCAAAAGCAGCTTTTTCAAACTATCCTTCCTCCCAGGTTCTGCTATAACCGCCTCTAAGCCCTCAGGAGAAGCACAGCCATTTCAAACACAGTATCCTCGTGGCAAGTTAGGCAGAAAAGGCCAAGAACCAACTTACTCTGAGTATCATGTTTTGCAAAATGCTTTGTCACACGATTTGACCACGCTGATCACGTTTTGATGGGAAACCTCAGGGCATGAATCAGAGGTGGGACAAGAATATTTGGATTCCTCCTATCCAAATGTTTTATTTTCAGGTGGATAGAAGGTATAGGAATACCCTCTCTGACCACAACCAAGACTCAAAAGCAGGAAGCTGATTTTTGCGTAGACTACGATGGCCACCTGCCAAATGCTAGCTTCCGTTTTGCCCCACACTCTAAACTGTCATAGTCACTAGTCTACGTTGCACAAAATATATAAGGTAAAGCCAGCTCAGCCTGAAGTTGCCAGTGTGCTCACAGACCTCGTAATTGCTCCCCAGGGCTTTACACTGATTTTTAGATAGTAAAGTTCTGGAAAAAGAACCGAGGTGAATTAATTCTCAGATCCACTTTGGTTGTATGGCCTGTGTTATCATTGATGACATCATATAAGCTAGATCAGACTTAAAGAAAAGTGGAAATTTTAAAATTGAGTGGTCAATCAACAGTGGTGGGGTTGAATGCCCAGCGAGTTAAGAACCACAAAGAAAAATGATTTAATAAAGGATTATTTGACCACCAAAAAAAAAAAAAAAAAAAAAAAAAAGAGTGGTCAAAAAAGAGAATAAAAATTAGATACACTGCAGTACTCTAAATATTGAAAAAATGTCCGGAAGAGGACAAATGTTAACTGAGTTCCAAGACTAAGGGTGACAAAATTTTCACCTCTTTTCATCTTTTCACATGGAAAACATGTACTATAGATATCATTTTAAGACATAAAAAACTAAACCAAATCAAAACCTGGATAGTCAACATTTTCTGAGCGGCTGCTATGTGGTAAGCATTGGGAGAGACCCTGTACATGTGAGAAGGTGACCAGTAACCAAGGCTGTTCGCCCCCGGTCAGGCGTTTAAAGTCACGGATCTGAGGACAGGTGGACACTCACGGCGTTGATCCCGGAGAGCTGCTGAGAGAGCTGCAGCATGACGGAGATGATGATGGGCTGGCGGTAGCTGGGCGCTCTGAAGAGCTCCAGCACGGTGACTTGCTTTTCTTGTGCCATCCGAACACTCTCGTCTTTCATCTCCTGGATGTCCTGAGCCACATCCTGGGTGCCCCACAATCGCTGGAGGACTGGTGGAAGGAACCAAGAGGAAAGGTTCAAGATAAGCTGCTGTCCCCAGAGCCTTCCCCCGTAAGACAGCTGGCAGGAAGCCAGGCGAGATGAGCGCTGAGCCCCGGAAGCGGCCGATCAGTCAGCATCTGGGCCTTAACTTGCCTTCTCATCTTATTCTTTAGGGGCTGAAAGCTTCTGAGTCAATTAACAACAAGTTCATACTGTATAGCACAGGGAACTATATTCAGTATCTTATCTTAAAACAAACTGCAAGCCTAAAATTCCTATAGTGAAGGTGTGAAGGGTACTCACTCTCCTTAGCATTCTCCTCTTCTTTTCTGTTAATGAGCAAGAATCTCGGACTTTCGGGGCAAAATGGCAGGGCAGCACATTGCAAGACAGCTGGAATAATGGTGAAGCCCAAGAGCAGCGGCCAGAGCTCTTCTGTCCCCATGATGACTTTCAGACCAAAGATCTAGAGCCAAAGAAGATACTTTAAATTCCATACTGTATAGGCCACAAGTGGATTTTAAAAAATGAAAGTGTTTAGAAAATCATCTACTCTTTAAATCACAGGAAAAGACTTTGTTTCTTCTACTTTCTCTTTTTCTCTGCCCTGCTTTCTTAACCGTCTATGAGATATAGTAATATTAGTATCTGAAACATATAAAGTTGAATTATGCACCATATTCTGGATTGCTTTATCTATGTAAATTCATTTAATGAGCCATGAAACTAACAGTAAGTTCTGGAGTACCTGGGCCACCAGAATCCCGATAACAATGCCCAGCTGGTTGAGGGTGCCGAAGGCCCCCCGCAGGGCAGTAGGAGATATCTCCCCAATGTACATGGGGACAAATCCTGTGCAGAGTCCACAGAAGATGCCAATAATCAGTCGGCCCAGGATCAGCATTTCAACCGACTCCGCTATTTTGCAGAAGCCCATCAGGCAGCCACCAGCAATGGCCAACAGGTTGACAATTAGCATTGAATTGCGCCTGAAAGATTAAACAAAGACAAGTGAAGTTAGCATAAGAGACCCGATCTCTCCCCTTCTTTCCTTATCATTCTACCCTTCTGCAAGCTGATACATCTTTTGGTCTAACTTTTCCACTTTCTCTTATCAGAACATTTCTGGCTGAGATAACCAGGACCAATGGATCTTATACCTCTGTACATATAAGGCTCACCTAGAGAACATGTTTAAGATTCTCCTCGCTAAGTCCTAGCTGTAGCTTAGAATTTTAACAAGCACTTTAAGGCCAATTATTCTCAAAGTGGTCCACAAACAGCATCAGCTAGAAATTTGCTAGAAATTAAAACTGTCCCACCTCATCCCAGATTTGCTAAATCATTAGGCCTGAGTCTGGGGTGGAGCCCAGCAATCCATGTTTTAAAAAGGCCTCCAAGTGACTGGATGCAAACTGAAGTTTGGAACACTGCCTGAGGCAATTCTGGTAGAGTCAGTCCAGAGAAACACTCAAGAGAAATTTTTGGACCAGGGCTGATCTTTTTATGCTACTTACTGCATTTTATTATAATGTAGTTGCTTAGAAACTTAGAAACTCCTGCAGATGTTGGAGATCAGCATCGTGGTACTTGACTCTGACTCTGACTCTGGTGGCCCAGTGGAATTACCTGAGGAAATCTGAAAAATACTGATACATGGACCCTATCCCCAGAGAGGCTGATGTAATTGGCTTGGGGTGTAGTCCAGCACTGGGACTTTTAAAAGCTCCCCTAGGAGATCCTAAATGTGCAGTGGGGGTGGAGAACCACTGTTAAGAGAATAATTCTCCTTCTTATTGTCACCTTTACTTTTCTCTCCATCCTCTTCCCCCCTCCTCATTAGGTTCTTTTGCTAATAAAATAACAATAGGAAGAAAACCATGTTAGTTATGGGAGGTCCATGTTAACCGTTTTGTGACTATATCTGCCCACAGACCAAGGATTATAAAATACTTCCTCCCAATCCTGCAATATTAAATTATGAAGACATTTGCATAAAATCCCCCAAATCTTAATTTAATATTTTTTGGGGGGAGGTAATTAGGCTTATTTGTTTATTTATTTATTTAATGGAGGTACTAGGGATTGAACCCAGGACCTTGCGCATGCTAAGCATGCGCTCTACCTCCCTCCACCAAATTTTAACTAAAGCAAATGTCTGACCTTGTAAATAAAGTATGTTTCTAGGAAACTCCAAGTGGACTTTACCAGAGAATAACTGAATTAGCTTAAGCTGGACTACAGTCTCCAGTCACTCCCAGGCCCATCTCCTGATGGGCAGGAGAGCTCCAAGCAAGAGCAGTCATATTCAGTGCCAGCTGGACTAGTTTTTCCTTGATCAGAATTTGAGGTGTTCTCATGCAAATGCATCATCATCCCCTTGTTCTAAGTCTCAATACCGGTTCTCAGTGCAACCAGTGTAGCCCCCTTCCTTGCCCAGTTTGTGGTTAATACCTGCCAAATCGGTTGACAAAGAGTCCAACAGAAAAGGAGCCAATCATACCACCGACGGAGAAGATGGCCACAGACAAGGACCACAGAGACGTGAGTAACTCCTTAGAGGGAAGCTTGTCTAACCTATCTTCCAAAGTATAATTGAGAAAGTCCTTTATGATCTGCAAATTAAAACGGTTGGTGGGAGGACAGGGGTAAATACATGGCAATGGAAGACAGATACCACATACGAGTTAATGTTACCAGCTCTGAAAAGAACAAGTTTTCATTTGTCCTGAAAATTCCTGTAGGTCGTAGTACTGGAGTGCTGACGTTCGGTGACTACCCCAGCTCTCCCCCTCCCACCACCCCCCCCCACGACCTAAGGGATAGCCCCTCAGGGCTAATAACGGAAGTGTGTCCCCAGGGGGTGAGAGGAAGAATGGGTACCGTCCAGGGAACAGAGAGCATCTGGGCCTTTTGCTTGATCAGTGATTCAATTAGCCACCCACCCCTGCCAGTTATTCCCCCTCTAAGTCTTGGCCAGGCCAGCTACCAAGTTTGTCTAAAATTGTTAATTCTGAAAACACTGCCAAAGGAATACTTTCCCTATTCCAACTCTAATTGCCTGATACTCACCACCTCAGGAGCATTGATGACTCCGGTGTTGTAACCAAACTGGAAAGAGCCGATTGTAGCAACAGTGATGGCAAAGATCAGAGGTGCGGTGACCTGGGGGGAGGGGAGAAAGAAGAAACAGTCCTTAAAACCCTTGAGTGATGATTGTCTCTTATTAAGGAGATATATATATATATTACGAGAACTTGGCCTGTGAGTGGTATGAAAACAACAAAACTTAATGAGATGTAGGTAATGAATACAGGACACAGAAGAATTGTATACAGGTTACACTAAAGAGCTTCTCTCGAGATAAACAGGTGAGCATGGAGAGTAAATTTGGAAAGTGGCAAGAAGATGTGGGCAGGCAGAAGCTAAGAGGAACTGGGTTAGTCGGTCTGGAAACATTCAAAAAACTGCCCCAGGTAAAGCAAACACAGAACTGACCACTGGCCTCAGGAATAGAAAAGATTGTGAGGGAAAATTAAAAAGCCTAGTGTTCCGGGGGAGGGTGTAGCTCAGCGGTACAGCGCATGCTTAGCATGCAAGAAGTCCTGCGTTCAATTCCCAGCACCTCTATTAAAAAACAAATAAACCTAATTACCTTCCCCCCCCGGGGGGGAGGGGCAGTGAACAAAGCCTAGGGTTTCTAAGAACAGATTCTTTCGGAAACAGCTGGATCCAGTGCAGGCTCACCTGTACCCCAGACCCCACGGAAGGCCAGAATGGTGGTGGTGGTGGTTCTTCATCACTGGGCTGCTTTTAACTCTCTGGATCGTGTAATCTACAGTTTCTACCCACTGTATCCTTGGCCCCATTTGAAATTGTTCCCGTGTACTTAATACTGTACTGCTATCCCCCACCCACCCAGCAGGGGGCGAACACAGTCTCTCACTCCCAACCCAGCACTTAGGAGACATTTGGTGGGGGGGGGGGGAGCAGAAGTCAACCCAGTTATCACTCACCTTGCAGGGAATAATTCTCATTATCTTAATTTCCACTTCAAGGTAGCTCAATTTTTATGCCTGAGGCCCAACCCTTCCTCATCCTCAACTCTCCTCTCAGGTCAGACAATGGCAGGCGAGAAGTTTCAGTTGCCCAAATTTTGACCTTGCCTCCCATCAACTAGGCTTAAGGACCCTTGAGGTCTCCACCAGGACACAGCTTTGTTTAATCCTCTCCTTTGAGTAAAAACCTCTTCTTTTCACTCATCATTTGCCACCCTTGTGGGCCTTCTCATTTTTTCTTCCCTTCTCTTATCTTCCTTTATTTTCAGGTAAGTTTACCTTAGGGATAATGCCTTCCTCCCTACAAATACTGCATCCTTAGACACAAAAATACATTCATACATCATGCACGCACAATTACAACCAATAGGAAGGATGGCTGGAACTCTCTCTCCCTCCTTAGAATCCAGACTCCCATAGGTCACGGGACAGATGGCGGGACACCTACCCAGGACCCCAGACAAATCCCAGGTCCTTTCAAGGTCTAACACTTGCAGAGAAATCCCGACGTCGGCTCTCAGACCCACAGTCATCATCAACCCAAAAGCAGCCCCCAACCCCCCATCTATCTCATCCCCACATATTCAGTGGCATGTAGTTACGTAAAAAAACCAAACCAAAAAAAAAAAAAACCCACGAAAAACAAACACAACTTCTCCAGGTGACTTTCCCTGCAACGGAAGGTGAATAGAACTGGGATTAATCCTTGACAGGATATGACATTCAGGGAGAACTGGTGAAACTGTGGCACCGCAGCCTGGAGAGGAAATGGAAAGGCTCTAAGATGGCTAAGTGACTCCGCACGAAAAAGAACGCAGCAGTCACCACTAAGGTTTGCCTTTCTCAGCGTATCCCAAACAAGCAAAGATAACCAGCAGCCTGACGTTCTTACCTTCGCTGTCCCCATGGCCCTAATTCAATTCTTTTCGAATCCTCAGTAAGATCTGGGAGTTGGATTCCAGAGACACCTCTCCCAGCCAACAAATCCTTCACCACGTCCTTCCCGGCAGCAAGTTCTCCTCGAGATGCTCGCAGGACCGCTCTAACAGCTCATCCTCACAAGCCGGCAATGAGTGGGCACTTATTTAAAAGCTCTGCAAAGGGCGGAGCCTGGGCGACAAGCCCCCTGCCCCACCCCACGCCCGCCCCCAAGTAATCTCCGGACCTCCCGGAATTTTGTGACCTCAAACTCTCCCCCCACCCTAGGCAACAACCCTCCGCCCATCTTTCTAAAACCACATCCTCCACCCTCCCTCCACTCCGTTTTTTTAAGCTCGTCCTCCTTCCCTCTTCTGAGAGCCTCTTAGTTTCACAGACAAAGTGCTACCAGAAAAGCCTGGAGGGAGGGCAGATACACTTTATTTTTGGCTCTCGCAACTGTTCGGAATTGAATCAATCTGTAAAAAGATGAGAATAAATGCTATCTATATTAGGCAAAGTCGACTGGGTGCTACTGTGAGAGTTCAGGCTGTCGGACGGAGTGTAAACAGAAAAAATTCATAATCCTATGCATTTATCAGGGGCTCTTTGACTGTAGGCTGTGCCTATGATGTTGAAGCGGTGGGGAAGGATAGTTTGAGAGAAGGAAAGCAAAAGGGAATAATTGGACCAGTTTGGGGCTGTACTTGTCCACTGATCGCGCAATTACTGCTGGGAGGAAGAAAACCCGAATATTTAGGAGCCAGAACAACTCCCCGAGGCTGCAGGAAAGAGACAATCACCTGCCTGTGGGACACAATCCAGACTCCGTATTATGGCCTTCCCCACACCGCCCACTCCTCCTGAATTCTGCCCATTCTGCAGTTTGCCTCCAGTCTCAGGTTTACAGCATCCAGGGTAGGACAGTTATCAGATTCCACGAAACAGGTGTCTGCGAAGCATATACTCCCTATCAGGCACCCTTTGAAAAGTTGGGGATCCATCCATCAGGGTATAGGACAAAAAAGTCCTGGCCCGCAAGGAATTCGTGGTGCTTTCCATCCTCCACTTCAAAAATAAAAAAGGGACGAGGCCAAATGAGTTTTACACAACTGGAGAGGATTATCAATATCCGATGACTACTTCTGGGCTGTGCATTTCTTGAAAGAAAAGTGTGAGATAAATATCTGATAACTAAGCCATGCAAGAAAACTGAGCAAGATGAGTGGGAAAAACGGATAAGAAAAATGTGAACAGAGGGCGATGAAGGATACTGAAAGGGGAGAGCAGTGGCTCCAGTGTGAGAGTAAAGGAAGGAAGACAATTCCGTTGGAGTTTAAAGAGTTGGGTGAGAGCTAAGAGTACCGCCTTGCTGGAGGGGAAATATCGGTGGCCAGGTTCCTAACGCCTATTGATCCGTAGCCTAGCAACGCCTCCGGCAGGACCAGCGAGGCGGGTAGGGTGCAAGGAGCCCGGCAAAGAGAGAGAATTTTGCTGAGGGTTAACTGGACAAGTGTATCTTTCTTCGAGGTTTTGATTGAGGGCCTAGAATTCAAACAGATACTACTGGACTTGGAACAAACCACGTTATATTGTCTCTGTTCCTTAAAAGAGGATTTTTAAAGATTGAAGTATAATTAACTCACATTATATTACTTTTAGGTATACAACATAGTGATTCAGTTTTTTTATACATTACAAATATACACTGCTAAATGGGGATATTTTCTGAACCTCATGGTTAGCTGAGAGAACTGGGGATGAGTGAAACGTGACTTCCGTGAGGCCACCCCTCTCCTCCCCCACTCCATCCCGGTTTTCCAGGAAATACCCAGCCTAGGGGCCCCTTTAGTTACCACAGCAACGGGATTTAGCAGCCAAGGGACAAAGAATATCCTGTATGGCAGCGCTGTCCAACAGAAATTCAATTTGCGCCATTTATGGAATATTAAATTTTCTAAGTAGCTTCATCAAAACTTTTAAAAGAAAAAATTTTTAAGGAACAAGAGAAATTAATTTGAATAATTATTTGACCTGATATATGCAAAAGAATATCAGCTGAGCATATACATCAATATAAAAATATTAAGATAGTTTACTTTTTTTCTACTAAGTCTTCAAAATTCAGTGTATGTCTTACATTTACGGCACATCTCCATTTTAGACTCTAAGTTTTCCACAGCTACAGAAATACTTCGTTCTAATCAAGACAACAAAGTTGTGTTTAATAGGAAACTATTTTAAACTGCTTCCATTTTAATAAAAATTAAACTGTATTCAGTATCTTGTAATAACCTAGAATGGGAAAGAATTTGAAAAAAGACAGGTATATGTATAACTGAATCACTTTGCTGTGCACCTGAAACATTATAAATGAACTATACTTCAATGAATTTTTTAAAGTTAAAAACGTAATTAAAATTAGCAATTCAGTTCCCCAGCCGCACTCACCAGTCACAGGAGGCTCAAGGCTGGACCTTGAAGCGTTAGGGGAAGACAAACCCTTTCCCGTTTTTTCCTTCATTCGTTTTTAGCTCTGACTTTTTGTCTCACAATGTCATTCTTGGCTCGAAATCACTTTGTCTTTTCTTTCTCCCTCTCTCTGGCCTTAGAATAATTATTCTTTAATGTTTTGCAAGATCAAATGGCACCAGTGAAAGTAAAAAGCAGGTTTTTCCGACCCCCTGCATTTACTCAGAGCAGGCCCCCGTGTAATTCCAGTACACAAGTTATTTTTCCAATGTCTATTGAAAGAATCAATGAAATAATTGTAAAAACCTAGGATTATGCTTGTCCTAAAATAAGTTGTGTAAAAGCAGTATGCTGAAACCATACCGAGGGTGGAGTTTTAGATGTTTGAAATCTGTAGGTATTTTCTTGATGGCAGAAAAGCAGGGAGGGTGAAAGGGAGAGGGATCTGAAACGCCTTTTCTCTGGGTAAACGCCTTTTCTCAGTCTGAGAAAATTGCCTTTAAGAAAGCTAAGCAGGCTGGAAGGAAGAGAGAACCTTCTACTTTTAGCAGGATATATTTTTAAAAGGTAACAGCTGGAATTCAACTGAATCTCAGGGACCTAGAAGTGGGCCGAATGTATTGAGACAAATCCTCCTTGAGCAAGTGGGACCTAATAAGCTCCTGCTTCTCAGAAACCAGGTCAGTGACCTGACGTGTCCCCAAGGTAGCAGGGACCTCCGAGTTAGGCAATCCTAGCTCTGGGCAACAGGTAACAGTTGCTCAATAGGACAGTTTGCTTGTATGTTGGGGGCACTGACTGGTGGGCTGGGGTCTCGGCTGCACCTTGGTCGTAGCCCCACCAGATTTGAAGCTCCACTCAGTCAGGAGCCACAGCTCTAGACATCAGTCTAGTGGGAGTTCGCCAGGGGAGGCCAGCAAAGTGAGTGTCCTAAAGCAGGTCTCCTGTGTCATTTGATTCCTGTGAGATGTTCTTCCATCTTCACTGAAAACAAGAGGAAAAGTGGTGGGTTAAATTCCAAAATGGAATTTCAACATGAAATCCTCACCTGATAATATAATGTAAGGTCTGCTTGGAAGAAAGGGAATGAATGGAATCACGATCTGAAATCTCTTAAATCCAAATGCAGGTTTCTGCCGACCCACTGTGACTCTCAGTGGCAGCATTGCGCTGCTCTGTGGGACAATGTTTGGTAATGTGATAGCCACGTAGGAAAACAAATAGACCCCAAATCCTAAAAGCAGGTAACAAAGGGCTGTAAACATTTTTACCTTGTCAAGGTAAAGACAGGGAAAACCGCCTCTTTCACAGAACAATGCAAATGGCATTTCAAGGCACACAAAAAAAGCTAGTGACGGCTCTAAAGATTGCCAAAGTTAACTCTACTCTTTGCTCGTTTTTTTTTTTTAAATAAAACTAGTTTATTCTCTTATAGTTCTCAAGAGCACTGATTCTCATCCACTGCTTTCTAGGAGGACTAAGCCGTCTTTTAGGTATTTTTTAACTTACTTAAATATAATTTATATTTTAAATATCATGGTTGAATGGATTGTTTCTACACTAAACACAATGTCTAGACGTTTATAACCACTGATTTTTCCTTGCTCGTATTTGTAACATTTCTCATAAGGAACAGCTTTGCACAGAATGTTATTTGAATCTTCTTTTATTAGTTAGATGTAGGTGGAGTTCATCTTGAATCTGAAAACACTGTGGAAAATAAACTCTCAGGGTGAAGAAAGAAAAAATTTGAGAAATGTCGATTTTCCTGTCTGAACTAGGTTTCAGCTATTCATCACTCCAGTTGATCCTGAAGGACCGAATCCCAGCTCCCAGATCCTTATCACTTTCTAAGGTGTCTTCCCTCCTCTCATTTCCTTCCAAAATTAATCCTATCACACACCACTGCTAAAAGAATTACCCCAAATTAAAATTTTAATCATGTCATCTCCTAATCAAATGACTTCAATGGTTATTGAATAAAGTCTAGATCAGTGCTGTCCAGCAGAAATATGTGAGCCACATATGAAATTAAAAATTTTCCAGTAGCCATTTAAAAAAAAAGGAAAGAAATGAGTTGTCACGTTTAATATTTTATTTAATCTAATATACTCCAAATATTCTCATTTCAACACATAATTAATATGAAGAATTATTGAGATATTTTATTCTCTTTTTCTGGGACTAGATCTTCAAAATCCAATCTGTATTTTACACTCACAGCTTATCTTAATCGGGACACTAAGTTTTCAACAATCAAAGTGAAATGTGTTCCTAGTAATAAAGCTGTGTTTAACAAAAAACATTTTACATTGCTTCAATTTTTTAAAAATTAAGTATAGTTGATTTACAATATTTTATTAGTTTCAGGTGTACAGCATGGTAATTCAATATTTTAATAGGTCACACTCCATTTAAAGTTATTGTAAAACATTGCCTATATTCCTTGTGCTGTATAATATATCTCTGTAGCTTATTTATTTTATATATAGGAGTTTGTGCCTCTTAATCGCCTACCCTTATTTGCCCCTCCCCCCTTCTCTGTCCCTACTGGTAACCAATCACTAGTTTGATCTCTGTATCTGTGAATCTGTTTCCGTTTTTTTATATTCATTTATTTTTTAGATTCCATACGTAAGTGGTAACATACAGTATTTGTCTTTCTCTGTCTACACTGCTTCGCATAGTGCTGGACACGTAAATAAAAAACTGAATGAACACATGAACAAATCAAAACTTAATCAGCACCTGAGTTCCTACTAAGACAGTTGCTTGAGGGACGCGTTAGAGTCACCCAAACAGGATGAGGTTGGCAGTGGAAGTAAACTTAGTGAACACATTGGCCGATAATCAATGATGTGGGCTTCCTTCCCTCTGCGTGCCTGCAGAGCTATCACCGAGTTACCTAGGGGAGCACTTCTGCAAGACTAAAACCACAAACTCAGCGTGCTCATAACTGACACACTGAAATCCTTCCATGTGGTACGATGAAATCCCTCCACATGGGACAAAAATCTGGGGAATCTGGTCATTGTAGAATATAAGTGTTCTCATCAGTACTTTGGGTACAAACTTCTAGTTTTTAAGTGCTTAGCACATAAAAAGCTTTGATGTTTGTTGAATTGATTACAGAGCATAGATAGAAACAATCTGCATCTTTAGCCATCTTTGTCACTCATAGGCATTAAAACATTGTCTTTAATTGTAACAGTAGATGTCTTAATGTTGACCAAAATTCTTTCTGAATTTCATTTAAAGGAATTTAAAATTTTGCCTAATATATATAATAGATATATGTATAAAACTAGTCTCTAATACGAGGATCTGCTGTGAGCTCTGGCTGGCAAGGAGAGCAGCAGTGGTGTGTTGGAGCCAGCCCTCCACACTGCTCCCTGACTGTTCAGGGAGGTCATGTTGGTAGCTGTAAATCTATCACGGTGGGGGTAAACTGGCAAATGCCACAAAGTTAGTTAGTTTGTTTGTTTGTTGAAGCACTGACTTAACAGTGACCCCACGGAGAATAAGTAATGCTTCTTAGAGAAGTAGCTGATTCCGTATCTGGGGCTAAGTCACAGAAGATGAGCCTGGGACATCTTACTCGTCAGGAAGCAAAGATGCTTTCAAAGATCAGTGTGGTCATGTCAAAAGGACAGAGGAGCCAATTTAAAAGGGGCTCTCACAGGCCAAAGGTAAGATAGTTTGGGCCTCAAAAAGAGAATATTGTCTGAGTTTAACTTACTGTAAATCTGAAGAATCCATAATGATACCAAAAGGGGGGCGTTATATCAAGTATTCTAAAAAGAAAGTGAAAAGAAGAGAACGTATTTCTGCTAAATCTCATTATTCAATCAAGTTTACTCATTTATTGTATTCATGAATAATATGGAAACAAGGGACTCTAATTGTACCAATTAGAAGGCATTTTCTGACCCAAGGGGACTATTGGTCGAATGATTTTCTGAGTATGAACTCAAGTCAGAGGCAGATGTAATGCCCTAAATTTAAGTGGATGTAACTGTAAGTATACCTAACAAGTGCACATTCCTGGGAATATGAAAGAATAAAAAATCTTATCCAGGCCAAGGGTCATCAAAGTTATATTTCTTAGTATCTCAACAAGTTCAAGACCTTGAAGTTATGGCTACTGTGAAATAAAAAGACTTGTGACTGTCAGAATTGAGGTTTTGTCAGTCCATGTGGGCTGCTCCAAAGCTCTTGGCTCTAGGTTCAAAGGCAGATGGGAATGCTACAAGAGCAGGGCTACTGTGCTGTCCAGATTCCAAGACAAGTTGCACAGGGCCAAAATGTTGGACAGGCTCATTGGTTTTGGTGTTTGAATCAGGAGACCAGCCTGGACTTGTGACAAGCCCGTATTTCCACCAACAAATGCCAGGGGGTCTGCCAGGCACCTCCTCTAGCTTTTTGACTGTATCTTCTGTAGCATGTGAAAGAAAGTCATCTATGTTTACAAGTCATAAAACAAACTAGGATTGGAAACAGCCAAAAAAAAAAGGAATTTATGTTTTAAGGTTACTAATTTTTAGAAAGACTTCAGATTCTTTCTATCTATAATATATAATTTATTTAATACACATTTATTAAACACTATGTTAAACTGAGCGACTTAAGGAAAACAATGACCATACCAATTAACATGCATTATCGACTAATGACTCTGATGAGACAGAAAGAACCCATCTTATTAAATGAGAAAATAGCTTGCCTAGGGCTGCACGCATAGCTGGTTAATGATGTTGACCAGACTTCAACCTAGGCAGCTGGCTCCAAAGTCCTTGCTCTTAGAAACTACATGTACCCCCTCGCGTAACAGTCAGTCTGGTTCCTACTGTTCTCCCACATACACCTTTACGTGTCTGCTGTACCTGACTACTTACTGATTTTGAACCATTTGTGTTTGTTTGCTAGCGCTGGATAGGATAAGAAATATATTTGGTCTTTGTCTACGTTCCGGGCTTAAAATCTCCTAAAACCATTGGAATTTCCTGAGTGGTAGGAAAGTCTGTTATTCATAAGGAGCTCTTTTGGGGCACACCTAAATTATGCTAATGAGGTGCGTTAGGGTGGGGTGCTAAGCACGCACTTAGGGACGTGCTTAGCTATATCCTCCCTCTGTTCTTATTCTTTAATACTACAAGCTATACTCTTAATCTAAATAGGTATCTTGAAATGCATGCTTTTGGTCAATATTTTATCTCTTAGAACATTTCTTTTTATGCATTTCAGTCTGGTGCCAATTTTATAGAGGGCATAATAACCCATCATATCTGTGAGGGATATGTCCCAGACATCTAGTGGATGCCTGAAACCGTGATTAGTACCAAACCCTACATAGACTATGCTTTTTCCTGTACGTGCACATGTTTATACAGCGTGGCTACAGTGGACAAGGGCATGGTTCACTCCCTGGGTGGGGCAGAGCAGGACGACACAAGATTTCATCATGCTACTCATACTCAGAAAGTCATGCAATTTTAAACTTACGAATTATTTCTGGAATTTCCATTTTATATCTTCAGACTGCAGTTGTGGGTAACTGAAACCTCAGAGAGCAAAACACTGAATAAGGGGAGATTACTATACTTTCTAAGTGTACTTAGCATAAACAAGTCTATTCCTATACCATATTATTGCATATATTACTTAAAATATTCTGAATAATCTGATCCATTTTAAGTGATGAATAAATGCTTGTTGAGAAAACTGAATAAATGAATGGTGATCAGAGTAATTTCTCAGGATTTGAATAGAATTTAATGTAGTTTTAATTGTATTTATAGTCTGAATGTCTCTAAAAAGGATATGTTAACAATTTTTATTTCTTAAATACTCATGTGATGAAAATAGGTGATTAAAGTTTAATATTACCCAATGTTAAGATGACCAATTCCCTACTAACTCATTCTAAAAGTTCAGCATTAACCTAATACCAAAATAAAGACAGCAAAAGAAAAGACAGCTACAAACCAATAGCTCTCATGAGCACAGATGCTAAAATCCTTAACAAAATATTAGCAAAATTTAATATAACAATGAATAAAAAGAATTATACACTGTGACCAACTGGGATTTATCTCAGGTATGCAAGGCTGATTCAGTATTTGAAAATCAATTAATGTAATCCACCACAAGAGAAGGCTAAAAATGAAAAATCACATGATCATATCAACAGATACAGAAAAAGTCCAGAAACTAACATAACATTGTAAATCAATTATATGTCAATAAAAAAATTGTTTTAAATAAAATAAAAAAGAAAAAGCATTTGAAAAAATCTAAAATAAACAAACAAAAAACAAATTTAAAAAAAAGCCCTAAGATAACAACATACTTAAATGATTGAGAAACTCAAAGCTTTCCCACTAAGATCAGGAACAAGGTTGTCCCCTCTCACTGCTCCTTTTCAACATTATTCTAGAACTACTAGCTCATGTAATAAGATGAGAAAAGAAAATAAAAGGTATATAAATTGAGGAGGATAAATAAAACTGGCTTTGATTGAACATAACATGATTGTTTATGCTTTGAATGAGTCCCATGAAAACATTCCTGTAACTAATAAACTACTATTGCAAAGTTGCAAGATACAAAACTAAATCATGTTCCTATATACCAGCAATAAAAAAAGTGGAATTTGAAATTTAAAAAGCAACACCATTTATATTAGCATCCAAAAAAAGGAAATATCAGGAACTATATTTAATGGCTTGTAGTAACCTGTAATGAAAAAGACACTAAAAAGATCACTGGTTGCCAGTGGTTGAGAGTGGGTGATGAGAGGAGTAATGGATAGTTGGAGCACAGAAGTTTCAAAGGCAGTGAAAATATTCTATATGACAATGTAATGGATACATGTCATTGCACATTTGTCCAAATCCACAGAATGTACAAGACCAAAAATGAACCCTAATGTAAAATACAGACTATGGGTGATTGTGATGTGGTAGTGTAGGTTCATCAACTGTGACAAGTGTACCTCTCTGGTGGGAGATGTTTATAATGGGAGTGGTTATGCATTCTGGAGGACAGAAGGTACATGGAAAATCTCTGTACTTTCCTTTTATTTATTTTATTTTTTTATTTTAATGGAGGTACTGAGGATTGAACCCAAGATCTCATGCATGCTAAAGAAATGCTCTTCCACTAAGCTACACCCTTCCCCCAAAGTCTTCATTCCTTTTCGTAAACCACAATGCCAACTAAAAATTTGTAATCTGTCTCCTGTCAATTTCACAACACAGTTCACCTTTTAAGCCCTACCTAATCAGTCAGCTAGGGTTGCTCCTTGTCAATTCTGTAATAAAATCCAATTCTTAATTTCTCTTGAAAAATTAATCAGTTCATAAGAGTGGGCTATGAAGAGAACAATGAATTTTGCTGTTTAATACCATACCCTAAACTTCTTTGAATATACGTCCTTATTTAATATTATCTCCTCAGAAACTTCATTTCATGCTTTTAAGTCTGTTACCAATGCCAAGCAACTTTTTTCTGGAGCAAGTATGTTTTAATACTTGGCAGAGTGTAAACTGGTTCTGCCATACCATAGCATCATGTATCCTACACTTACTGCTAACAGTCAATAACAATATGTCCAAATACGCTCTAAGCAATCTCTGCAAGAATAAACAGATCACTACGGTTGACAAAGGCAGATACGAAGAAAAAAGAAGAACCAGGCTAAGAGGGGAAGTGAGTGTCTATGTCACAATTCAAACTAAAAGAAACTGCCTTATACAATAGCGGCCCACAGTTCAGCCCCAAACTCTCCCCAAAAGACACCCCACCAAAGATATTAAATGGAAAATTCCAGAAACAAATAATTCATAAGTTTAAAATTGCATGCCGGTTCGGAGGAGCATGATGAAATCTTGTGTCATCCTGCTCCGTCCCAGCCAGGGAACGAAGTGCCAAACAAATTCTGAATAAGCAGCAGAGAAAAACCTCAGACTCTCTCCAGTGTTTTCATAACTGGGCTTCTTCCAGGATTAGAGAAAAAAAGCGACACCTTCCTCGAGAGCATCTCAGCGCTTCCCTGCCACGATCACCACCACTGAAGCAGAAGCTTCCTTCTCCGGCACCTCCCCTTCCTGAGCTGCCCTGGGCGGGGCACGGTTAGCTTCCTAACCCTCAGCAGAGGCCTGGCACTGCGAAGCTATCTATTTCCTCTTATTAGCAACACTAGGTGAGGCGAGAGAATAATTACAGTGTAGTGTAGTTGACTAAACAGAGGGTTTGAAGTCAAAAGAGTGAAATCCGAGACCCAGCTCTGGAACATGAACTAGACTTTGCACATCTGACTAGTCACTTCTCTGCTTCAGTTTCAGTATTTAACTGGAGGTCATGATACACAGCTCAAAGAATCATTCAGAGAAATAAGATAATACAAGTGGGAAAACAAAACCTGATAAACTCTAAAGCCCTAGCAAATATTCATTTATATATTTTTCATTACATATTTTTCGTCGACTGTTTATTGAGTACCTACTGTATGCTAGCTACAGTTCCAGGCGCAAGCAATACAAATGCCACTAAGACAAAGTCCCTACCTTCACGGAGCTTAAATTTTAACGCAGGAGGCATATGTGAAGGTTAATTCTATTTCTCAACCTGGCCGGGGCACCGTACCTAGATATTTGGTCAAACATTATTCTGGATGTTTCTGTGGGGGTATTTTTGGATGAGATCTACACTCAAGTGATAGATTTTGAGTAAAGCAGATTGCCCTCTATAATGCGGGTGGGTCTAAGTTGAAGGCCTGAAAAGAACAAAGACCTGGCATCTCCCTCCACCCCGGCTAGAAGGAGTCTACCAGCAGACTGCCTTTGGACTTCAAGGGCGACATCAGCGCTTCCCGGGGCCCTGGCTTGACGGCTTTTGCGCTTGAACTGGCGGCACTGGTTTTTCCTTGGTCTCCGGCCTGCCAACCCACCCTGCACATTTTGGCCTTGCTGGCTTCTATAATCGCATGAGCAAATCCCTTAGAGCAAATCTTTCTCTATATGCAAGTATCTTCTGCTTTTTGAAAGTTTGCTTTATGCCACTTCACTTTCTTGAAAGACCTACATTAGTACCTGTTTTTCTTAACCAAAAGAATTCCGAAGAGGATTTTTGTTTTTAGGAAAAAAGGTGAAAAGTGACAACAGCATCACGCATTTGTTTTGCAGCGAGCCGCCAGAGGCAGCACAGCCCGAACATCGAGAGCGGCACCGCCGAGCTTCTTCCCAGGATCTGCACTCGGCACTTCAGCATCTCACTGCCGTAGCTTTGACTATGTCCTGAGCCTCTGTGCCTCACCGTTTTTTTTAAATTGAAGTATAGTTGGCTTACAGTGTTGTGTTAATTGCTGGTGTACAGCATAGTGATTCAGTTATATATCTGTATATACATATTCCTTTTCAGATTCTTTTCCATTATAGGCTATTACAAGGTATTGAATATAGTTCCCTGTGCTATGCAGTGGGACCTTGTTTATCTATTTTATATGTAGTAGTGTGTATCTGCAAATCCTGAACTCCCAGTTTATCCTTCCTTGCCCCCTTACCCCCTGCTAAGCATAAGTTTGTTTTCTATGTCTGTGGGTCTGCTTCTGTTTTGTAACTAAATTCATGCGTCATTTTTTCAGATTCCACATATAAGCGCTATCATATGGTATTTGTCTTTCTCTTTCTGGCTCACTTCCCTTAGTTTGACGATCTCCAGGTCCATCCCTGTTGCTGCCTGAGCTTTATCTTGATTTATTTTGTGCACGCGTTAGCAAGATGTGTCTTAAGGTAACTGCTTGTTTTATGCCATTTCAGCTTATGAAACATTTCACAGGAACGCTCTACTTTCGGATAATGGGGAAAACCTGCATTTACACATACTGTTGGTTCTGTTGCTCTGCAGAACCCTAATACAGATTTTGGTACCATGAAGTGGGGGTCCTGCTGTAACAAACACCTAAAGATGTGAGTGGAAGCTGGACGAGTTTTGAGATACACACTGAAAACCTTGAAGAAATTGTCAGTAGAGACATGAATGTTACAGGTGATACTTCTGGTTAAGTCTCAGATAGAAATAAGGAACATATTGGAAATTGGAGGAAAGTTGATCCTTGTTTGAAAGTATCAAGAGATTTGGCAGAATTGTGTTTTAGTGTTTTATGGAAGGCAGAATTTGTGATAAAACAGGCCTTCTCAGCTGAAGAGATCCCTAAGCAAAGTATTAAAGGTATGGTTTCCCCTTCTGCTTATAGAAATGTGAGAGGCAAGAGGTATACTGAAGGAAGAATTGTTAGGCAAAAAGGAACCAGAAATTGAAGACTTGGGAAAGTCTTACCCTATCCATATTGCAAAAGACCAGAGTTTGCTCTGGAGAGGACACCAAGGGTGTGGCTGGAAAATCATTTGATAAACAGAAAAAGGAGTGAAATTCTTGGATTTAATCAGCTATCTCAGCAGAATCTAGGAATAGAGATGGTGTTCTATCAGCAGAAATACTGCCAGATTAGATTAAAAGACAGCAATAAGGCAAACTGAAGTAAGTCTCTCGGGCTCTGAGGTTCTACACGACGGGCCAATAGAGCTATCAGCACATGTTACCCCTCAGTGCAAGGGGGGAGACCCTGACTCAGATACCGGCCACCGCTCTCACCAGAGACCCAAAGCACACAGGCCCTCAAAGCAAGGCTACCTCCTCCAAAGTCAGGCAGGTGTCCTGGGCTGAGAGACAACAAGGCTGGCTCCTCAGTGGGCCTGGAGGGTCAGATCACTAAGCCAATGAGGATTATTTATCCCTGAGACTTGAAATCTAATGGAACATTGATTTCTTGGCTATGACACCAAAAGCTCAGGCAACAAAAGCAAAAACAGACAAATGCAACTGCATCAAGCTTAAAAACTTCTGTTCATCAAAGGACACAGTCAACAGAGTGAAAAGGAGACCTATGGAATAGGAGAAAAGATGTGTAAATCATGTATCTAATAAGGGGTTAATGTCCAGAATTCATAAAGACCTCAACGACAAAACATCAAATAACCCGATCAAAAAATGGGCAAAGAACTTGAACAGACATATCATCAAAGATGATACACAAAGGACAAGAAGCATATGAAAAGATGCTCAACATCATTAGTCATCAGAGAAATGCGAATTAAAACTGCAATGAGATATCTCTTCACACTCAAGAAGATGGCTACCATCAAAAAACAAAACAAAAGAAAACCATTCAGAAAATAACAAGTGTTGGGGAGAATGTGGAGAAGCTGGAACTGCTGTGCACTGTTGGCAGGACTATGAAATAGTGCAACTGCTGTGGAAAACAGGTAGTTCTTCAGAAAATTAAAAACAGAACTACCATGTGATCTAGTAATCTCACTTCTAGCTACAGAAAGTACTGAAAGCAAGGGCTGGAAGAGACGCCCGCGCAGCCATGTTCACAGCAGCACTATTCACAGTAGCCAAAGGTGGAGCAACCCAGGTGTCCATCCGTGAACGAATGGGTAAACAAACTGTGGTCTGTGCAGACAATGGAATGGTATTCAGTCTTAAAAAAAAAAAGGAAATCTTGTCACAGCCTACAACATGGATGAACCTTGAGAACATTTTGCTGAGTGAAATAAGTCAGTCACAAAAGGACAAATACTGTATGATTCCACTTATACGAGGTACCTACAGTGGTCAGACTTAGAGACGCAGGAAGTAGGAAGATGCTTGCCTGGAGATGGAGAGAGGGAGAAAAAGAGAGCTGCTGTTTAATGGGTACAGAGCTCCAGTTTTGCAAGATGAGAAAGTTCTGGAGATCTGTTTCACAACCATATGAACATACTTAACGCTGCTGAAATGTACACTTAAAAATGGTTAGGACAGTGAATTTTATGTTATGTGTTTGTTACCACAATGAGAAACAAAATGGAAAAAAAATCTAATGGAATTTACTTTGTCAGGTTTTGGACTTGTTTGGGATCCTTCACTCCTTTCAGTTTCTCCCTTTTTGGAATGGGACTGTCTGCGCTACACCTGTCCCACCACTGTGTTTTGGAAGGACATAACTTGTCTGGTTTCATAGGTACATAGCTGGAGGGGAATTTTGCCTCAGGTTGAATAATATCTCGAGTCTCATCCACACCTGATTAAATGATACTCAGATGAGACTTTGGACTTGGAATTGATACTGAAATGGATTAAGACTTTGGGGGCTGTTGGGATGGGATGGAAGTAAATGTCTTTTACATGTGAGAAGGACAGGAATTCTGGGGGGCCAGAGAATGGGGTGTTATGGATTGAACTGCGTCCTCCTAAAATTCATATGTTGAGCCCCAAACCTCCAGTACCTTAGAATGTAACTGTCTTTGGAGATGAGGTTGTTAAGTTTAGTGAGGTCATAAGAATGTGACTCTAATCCAGTTATGACTAGTGTTCTTGAAGGAAGAGAACGAGACGCCAAGGGGGTGTGCACACAGAGACAAAGCCGTGAGGACACAGTGAGAAGGCAGTCCTCTGCAGGGAAAGATGTCTCAGGAGAAACCAACCCTGATGTTAGATTTCCAGTCTCCAAAGCTGTTAACATGTTAAATTTGCTGTGTCAGCCACCCAGCCTCTGGTATTTTGTTACGGTAGCCCTCGCACTTACACACCAGACAATAAACAAACAAATAAATACATCATGACATGTAATGTTAAGGGGGCACTCGGAAGAACAGTATAGCAAAGTAAGGTAATAAAGAGTTGGGAAGGAGGGTTATTTAAGATACGGTGGTGAGGGTTGATCTCAGTGGAGATGACATTTGAACAGACACCTGAATGACATGAGGGAGCAAATCTTGGGAGCATTTATGAGTACAGTCTTCCAAAGAGCAGGCGCTTCAAATACAAAGACACCAAGAGAAGGTGCCAAAAGGCTAATGTGCAGGAGTGGAGTGAACGAGGGGCAGAGAGGTAGGAGGAATGACACTGAGAGGCGAGTAGGAGTCTGATCACGCAGGGCACCGGGATGCAATGGCGAGGATCCTGGATTATATTTTAAATGTAACAGAAAGCCAGGAAGCTACAAAGCCATTTTAGTTCTTTTGGGGTGATGGAGTAACATTGGTTGATTTGTTTTTGTTTTTGTTTTTAAGTATTTGCTGTTGAATGGAGAAGATGCTGGAGGAGAGCAGAATGGAAACACAGAGACCAACTAGGAGGCTCCTGGTCCAGGTGAGAAATGTTGAGGGTATGGACAACGGTAGTAGTGGTGGAAGCAGTGACTTGCTGGATCTGAAATATATATTCAAGATAGAACCAATAGGATTAACTAACAATCTAGCTGGTTGGGTGGGAGAGAGAAAAAAGGAGTCAAAAATGATCCTAAGCGTTTTGGCCTCAGTAACTGGAGAACTGGAGTTGCCATTTACTTCAACAGGGAAAACAGAGCGACAAGGGGTCAAATCAAGAGTTCGGTTTTAGACAGCATCCGAGCTACCATTAGGTTACGTTCCACAGTAGTGCACTAACAACAGGGCACTCTCCTTGTCTTTCTCCCCTAGGTTCTGGGACTTATAAAGATACAAAAGATACAGTTTCTCCTTTACGATCTCCTACCTTTTCACTTCCTCAAATGCATTTAAAGGTCCTGTATGCCTTTTCATGGCTTGGCAGCTCATTTCTTTTCAGTGTTGACTAATATTCGGTTGTCTGGATGGACCATATTTTATTTATTCATCTACTGAAGGACATCCTGGTTGTTTCCAAGTTTTGGCAGTTATGAATAAAGCTGTTTATGTATATAAACATGCAGCTTTTGTGCAGATGCGGGTTTTCAACTTATCTGGATAAATATCAAGGAGTGTGATTGCTGGATTCGAAACAAGTACTTTAATATTTTTTATTCATATGGCTTATTTATGCACAAATTTTAAGAAACTACCACTTATTAAGTTTTGGTGTAGTACTGAAGAAGAAAAACAGCTACAATTTCTAAAAGACTTACTATGCTCCTCCACTTTCTTTTTTTTTTTTTAATTGAAGTATAGTCAGTTACAGTGTGTCAATTTCTGGTCTAGAGCATAATGTTTCAGTCATACATGTACGTACATATATTTGCTTTCATATTCGTTTTCATTAAAGGTTATTACAAGATATTGAATATAATTCCCTGTGTTATACAGAAGAAATGTGAAACTAGTATTTTAAATGTCAATTTCTACACAAGTGCCAATAGGGAACACAGACTGCTGCTCAAAGGAAGCGAAGTTCCCTAAGTTTACTCCAGCAATGCTCTAAAACTATAAATGTCCTTCCTCCTCTGGTGACTAGTCGTCTGACTCTATCACCAGGATACCGGCCTGGCTTATTTACAGGAACACAGCCACTGAATACCGATAACAAAAGTACTCACACTGACTCACATCCACCCTTTGAAGAAACCCTAAGCAAGTGGCAGTCTGTTGATGCGGCTGGAAGTAAAGCCGCCTTTCAGTACGATGTTTCATAATTAAAGGTCTCTGTTCTTTCAGCTGGGCCTTCCCTCACCTTGGTGAGCCCACCCCTCAGAAGAAACCCGTCAGGCTCTCTAGGAAGAAAAGGCCATTAAAGCTCTAAGGTGGGGTTTCTTCATAGGGGGTTCAAAGACGGACCAGGCAGATACACAAATCCCCTCAAAGTGAACGCAAGTATTGTATTTCAGGGTACTTTTCTGAGGGGGGAGGAGGACCATAAGTTCTTATCACAGACTCGAAAAAAGTGCAAGACCAGAAAACAGTGGAAAGAGCCGCCAAACCTTGGGTGTGTAGGAGGGGGGAGGAGCAGAATCTGACCTCTCCGGGGTCATCGGATGAACTATGGAGTGGAGACTGCGGGCATTGTCTGCTTTCACAGCGGTGGTCCTCCCCCTCTTGGGGAAGGGCTGGGCTCTAATCCCCTCCTGGCAGAGGGGAGGTAAGAGTCCCAAGTCCTCTGGGAGTGCGGCAACAGTGCTCTTTACTGCTGAGATACTTTAGCAAACGATACAACCAGTCCTCAGAACAGGGCACAGTTTGAAGAGACTAAAAATCTTCGCCTTCACTGATCCAAGCGGTCACTGTAATATTTTCGCGTTGCCTTTAGAAACTCAAAGAGATGCGAAGGAGTGAGGGCAAAGCTCTCTAGAGCTAAACTGAGAATCTGTGTTCTCCTCCTCAAAACTGTCCACTCCACATGCAGTCAACCAACCGAGCCCAGTGCCAGCCGTGGGCCACGCACTGTTCTAACCACTGTGCTCCTAACCCTTCTATGTCTCCTGCATATCCTCATTTACAAGTGCCACGTGATCTTTCTGTGCCGTGAAAAATCAGCTTCTCTTCTCTAATTTACACATCTTCCTTGCAGATGACAGAGGCCGTTAAGACTTACTGTTTTCAGCTTAAAATTGAATCGGGCAGTCACAGAAATATTTGGATGAGGCGGGCCCAGAAACCAAAGAATCTCTTCTAGTCTGTGTCTATCCTGTAGGTTAGCCCCGCCTGCCCCCGTTTTGGGGGGCGGGGGGAGGTTAGGAGGCTGCTGTGTAAGAGTGCAGACGTGCTTTGTAGAACGTCAGCCAAATCGCCAAGGCAACCAGTTCCATCACTCAAAGCTGACCAAAGTCTCCTGACCCTTATTCTTTTGCTTCTCCCCTCCTCCTACGGAATTTATTTCGTGCTAATGCTACCCAGGGATGCAGGCAATAGCTTTGTCTCCCTCATTGTCCTGTTTTTCCTCATCCTCTGGTTCTTCTACTCCACTGGACATGAATCTGCACAATCTTATG
Source organism: Vicugna pacos (assembly GCF_048564905.1). Lineage (NCBI taxonomy): Eukaryota > Metazoa > Chordata > Mammalia > Artiodactyla > Camelidae > Vicugna > Vicugna pacos. The sequence continues at coordinate 16,897,540 of NC_133020.1, forward strand.
GGTGTGTAAAACCCCAAGTGCTTCTTGCGTGCTGGGATGCAAATGTATTGAATGAATTTGTACCTTTTTCAAAAATGTGTGCAACAAGTGTTGACTTTGATGCCCTGACCCTATAATCCTAGAACTTTTTTTAAGTGTTTAAACGGAGGAGCGGGTTACTTTGATTACAATCACAATTTAAATTCTTTAAATATTAGGTTCCAGGTGGACTTTTTAATCCAACTTAATTCCAATTACATGTAAATGGCTGTTTTAAGCTACTTGAAAATAAACAAGTTTATACATGTTTTTACACAATTAAGAGGAACAAGATAATCCATTAAATCTCACACCCTCGACAAGGGGCTCTTTAAAGGGTTTGGGTCTTAGCTTGATACGCTCTGGCCAGCTCCCTCTCAGTGCTATTAATAAGCAGAAACAGATCGCCACACTGACAGCAAGAGTGAAAAAGACAGAGGGCCCGGAAGAAAATCAACTCATTTATTCATTGATATAGATCTGCTGTGCTGTCAGGCTCAGTTTTAGATACGGGGGGGGGGGGGTACTCTGGTAAACAAAGGTGGTGGGAGCACTCCATTCCCTGCTTGCACAGAGCTTAAATCCAAGGGAGTTGGTGTTACACATACATTTTTTACTTTTTATTTATTTTTTTAAAATTATTTTAAAGCAGGTGTAGCTAAGAGCATGGATTCTGGAGGCAGACATCCTGGGTTTAAGTCCTAACTCTGCCACTTACATTGTGTGATTTTGGGAAACTCATTTAGCCTCACCGTGCTTCCTCATCTGTAAAATGAAGGTAGTAATAGTCTTTCTTACTTTGTAAGACTTGTTACGAGACTCAAATCAGTTAATATGAGTAAAGTACTTAGAATACTGACGGTATACATTGTGTCATACAAGTGTTTGTCAAATTAAAGAGAAAACAGGAAGCAAACATGTCTAATTCCACAGCTGAATACATACGATCAGAGATAAAGAAGCCACTGCAGGCCGTGGATTAAAGTCTAGAGTCCCTTTTTTTTTGAGGACCTGAAGACTTTCCAAATCTCTCCACTTACTTGGGAGAAGCTCTGTAGCAGTGGTAACAGATTCATGATAACCTGAAGCTGTTTTTATGAAGGGCCAGGTTCTTATGTTACACCATTTGCAGTTCACAGCAATGGTTTAGATTTGGTGTTACCATCCTGGTTTGTCAGGAGAGCTCCGTGAGTAACTTGCTCTAAGCCCCACGGTTGGGGGCAGAGCTCGTCTGGCTGCACTGCACTGTGTACTTGTAGATTAAGAAACAGCCACTGCAGGTCCAGAACAATGTATCTAGGATAGACAGCGTCTCCCTATCCTCAGCCCCAGCCCTTTTCTCCTAGAACTGGGGCTGTTCTTCCTCCCTTCTTAAGTAGCTGATCACAAACAGGAAGCAGGGCTGGGTGCAGTCAATCAAGGGGCTGATAACTTGGGGCTGTAGAGGAACATCCTCCTAAGTGGAGGCTACCTGAGGCCAGCAGCTTGCTGCTTGTCACTGCTGTCTTTGTCAACAAGAGACACCAAAAAAAAAAAAAAAAAAGAAGTTGTCTCTTTCAGGAACAGTGGATTTGGAGAGCCCAATGCCTGCTTCTGTCCCATCCATAAACTAAGAATCATTTTTACATTTTTATATGGTTGGGGAAAAAAAATCAAGAACAGAACACTATTTCGTGGCTTGTAAAAATGATATAAGACTCAAATTTCAGTGTCCATCGGTAAAGTTTTACTGGTACCCAGACACGCTCGCTCATCTGTACATTGTCGATGGTGGCTTCTGTTCTACAACGGCGAGGGGAGTAGTTATGGACAGGACCTCCTGGCCGGCAAAGCCTAAGATATTGAATATCCGAACCGGGTCAGTAAGGTTTGCCAACTCCTGAGTTAGACAGTAGATGAAGCAGGTGGAATAAGCTCAGAAAATTGTGAAAATTCACAGTGTACGGTTCTGCTGGGCCCGAGAGAGGGGAAAGACTGGAATGGGGCAGCAAAGCAAGAGAAGAGGGTGATGAGGAAAAGAACAGAAGATGGATACATGTTGAGTAAAAAAAATCTCTGAGGACTTCTTAGAGAATGCAGAAATGTGGGCCTACTGAGATGGAGATGTAAAAGGGCAGACTAGGCAACAGGAAATTATTCTCCAAATTTCTCTCACTCCACATAATAGGAACTGGGAGAAACACTTACCAGTGTTGAGAGTGACCTCTCAGACTAGTTGCTGTTTCCCAGAGGGCTCATAGGGTCACCTGTCCTTTTTACTTACCTAGGGGCACAGTATAGATATTGTAACACCTAAATCCCTAGGCGGCTACTTTGAACGCAGTGCTTCCCTCCAGATGTCTTTTTCTTCCAGTTTTATTGAGATATAATTGGCACGCGGCACTGTGTAAGCTACATTAAGGTGTCCAGCACAATGATTTGACTTACATGCATCATGAAATGACTGCCACAGTAAGTTTGTGAACATCGATCATCTCAGATAGATACAAAATTAAACAGAAAAAATGTGGCTTGAAGGGGCACTACCAAGGACATAACTAAAACATACATAAGGCACAAATATAATGTCCTGATACATACATAAATCACCTTGTTAAAAAAAAAAAAGTGGAGTTCGTTTGTTTTTAAACACCAGCAGAGGAATTTATTTACATCTCAACAGAAGGGAAAATGAGACCGAGAGTTTTCCCCCCTTTGCTGATTTCCACTCGTTTCTCCTCTCAGGCACCTCCTCTGCCCGGCCGCGTGCAAAACCCCCATGTGCCTGCAACTTGCTTTTTCTGTATCTCCCTACTCAAGTTTATGCTCTTCTTTGACGCCTCCATTAACCAACTGCTCCTCCCCTCCCAATCTTGAAGCATCTTTCTCAGCGTTTTGCCTTGTCCAGAATCATCCCTTTTCCCCGTCCACCCCTTCCCCCAGGAGCTCTCTCCCTCTCCCGCGCACACAAGCCGCCATCCAGTTTCCCAGCCCCCTTCCCCCTCACTTGCAGCCTACTCGTCTTTTTCTCCTAAACCCCTCCTCCCCCGCTTTCCACTGGCATCTCTCCCTCCTTGACCAAAACTGGCCCGACGTAGAGACCGAGAGCAGACACGTGAGGGGGGCCCGCGCGGGGCGGGGAGGCCGCGCCGCGCCGGGATTCCTGGCCGGGGGCGGGGACAGGATGCGCGCCGGGGGCACCGTGCCACCCCGCACGTCCGCGCGCTGGCGGGGCGGTGCTCTCCGCGCCCCGCCGCGCCGCCGCCGCCGCGCCCGCCCCCGGCCAGATGCGCGGAGGGGCCGGCGGGCGCGCCCGCTCCTGTGCGCCCGAGAGAGCTGTAATTTCCTGGAATCCGAGGCATCTCTAGGGAGATGCAAAAGTTATACAAGGGTTCTGCCTCGAGGGTAGACGGTTTCGTTCTAGGGACCTTAATCCCACGCGGCCCTTTGAGTGCCACTCAGCCGTGTCTGTCTGCATCCCCAGTTCCCGCGCCCCTCCTGCCCTTGCCCCGACTAACGTGCCTGTTTAGCCTCTGGTCTGGTCTGGCCTGGTCGGTCTTGTTTTCTTTTCGGTTCTTTGCTCTCCCCAACTCCCTCCCCTCTTCTCCCCTCTGCTCTTGTCTGTGTATATCCCCATTTAACACTTCACGGGCCTGCGATCTTTACAAAATCGCCTCCTTCGTATGTCCCTGCAGCGCTCTGATCCTGTTTTTTCAAGTCGGTTTTATTTACGTGCCAGGTGTTCAGGTCAGTGATTTCTGAGAGATACACACCCACGCCACCACCGCCCTGCAGATTTATCTCTGCGAAACTTCCCTCGGCACCCTGATTCCTGCTGCCCCTACTCTGTCCTCTTTCAAACACACCGTATCTTTTAGTCTCATGCATTCAACCTTTTCCATATATTGGCAACTATTTAAGTACCTTCTATGAAACAAACACTGATGTCACAGAAATTAACAAGAGCAACTCAGTTTAAAAGGGAGGGCAGACTAAAGCCACTCATGCTTTCTGCTCGCCTTTCCCTTACATATTTCTGATAATCCCCCTTTTTAGACTCGCAGACAGCTTGGTCAGCTGACTAATCCTGCCTGAGAAATAACTGATTTTTTTTTAACTCAGTTTTCTTTTTTCCTAGGCTGACAGTGAATGAAACACACTAGCCCCACAACAACTGCTGAGGAGAAAGCAGGGTGGGAAGGCACTAAAGTGGAGAGGATTTCCTGGAGGCCTGGCTGGGAGTCTTAATGAGAGTGGGAATTGTCAAAGGCACTGTTCCCCAAACAGAGTCCCAGAATGCAGCTGTAAAACTGCTGGAAGGCTCTCTGGGCAGGGGGGCAGGATGTGAGTCCTTGGAATAGACTCATAAAAGAAAATCCCAGGACAGACCACTGATGAGACACATTTAGGTAAGATGGGAAAGTAGGCTACTGACCAGAGAGAAGAAAATTTGAAGACCGCCCCCCCATAAAGGGTATGCTATATGAAAAATCTAAGAAAAAAAATCTAAGAAAAGTAGTCATAAGGGCACAAAAATGAAAAAAAAGGAACAACAACAAAAAGGTTTGTTGCAACTCTGACGTAAGCCTAGCCTCTTCCTGAGCCAGTGACACAGGGCTTCCTCTTCCCTTTATTGTCACATGTTGCTCAAGTCTAGAAACCCAGATACGTGACCACCAACCCTGAACAAGGTGGTGACTCCTAGATCCACATATTAGATGTTCAAATTACAAAACCGAGCCTCTTTAATTGTGCTGGGCTGTTAGAGTTGAAATATTTTGAGAAAAAAAATTTGTCTTCTGTGGGGAGGATATGGTTCAGGGCTAAAGCACGTGCTTAACATGCACTGGGTTCTGGGTTCAATCCCCCAGTACCTCCATTAAAAACTAAATAAATAAACCTAATTACCTCCCACTACCAATAAGTAAATAGATAAATAAACAAGTAAATAAACCTAATTACCTCTCCCTTCAAAAAATCAATGAAATTAATAAAATTTAAAAAAAAGAATTTGTCTTCTAGTGGTGCTAGAATTGAGGTAAGTTCTTTCTTCCTTTTACTTATGTCTTTTTTTTTTCCTCTTTATTGAAGTATCACATACATACAGTAAAGAACGCAAAAATGCATTTATGTTAAGTGTACAGCTGGGTAAATTCTGACATTTGTATTCACATGTATAACCAGTACCCAGACTGAGATCTGGGTTCTAGAACACTTCTAGCTCCCCCGGAAGGTGTCCCTGTGCCTGTTCCAGTCTACACCTGCCCTCCGCAGATGTAACCACCACCCTGACTTCTGTCATCACCAGTGAATTCTGTTGTTCTAGATCTCTGTATAAATGGAAGCATATAGCGTGTACGCTTCTGTGCTAGGATTTTGGTTTTTTTTCACTCAACATAGTGTCTATGAGTGTTAGGCGGGATGTATGAAGCAGCTCATTCCTTATTACTGATGAGTAGGGTCCCATTTATGGGTATGCCAAAACTCATTTATCCATTCTCCTGTGAGGTACACATTCATGCTCCTCCATTATTGTTTTTAGTTTTAAGCTATTATAAAACATTCTTGTCATTTGCCATATGTAAGAATTCTTTTCTCTCAGGTATATACTTAGGAGTCAGATTGTTGTGTTGCTGTTTTTTAGCACTAAACAGTAAATTCTAAATAAAAACAAGGGAGCCACATCTCTGTCTTAACATGTGTATGGTATTTTGATAAACATCTTTTATATACATGTTTCAGTTGATCTTCAAAGCATTTTTGTGACGTAAGTAGAGGAGGTAATGCTATCTCTATTTTACAGGTAGAAACTGAAACAGGGAGAATTTAAATGCCCAATTTAAAGACATAAAATGAATAAGTTCGGAATTAGGACTAGAAACCACATTTTCTGTTTCCTAGTCAGATTCAATTCCCCTTTCTATTCCTCTTACTTTACTGGCCTTATGTGAACGGAGAGATCACCCATATGTCCAGTTTGCCCTGGATGTCCCAGCTGAGCACTGGGACAACTTCGACTGCAGAACAAAAAGAAAGGAGTCTAATGGATACCATGGCTTGCAAATGGGCAGAGAAAAACAAAACTTATCTGATTTAGCTCACCCCTCCATTTCCAAAGAAAAATATATTTGTTATCAAAGAGCAACGCAATGTCCACACATTTCCGGACTATGTATGTCAGCTGTCCTCTGACTCAGGAAGTCATCTGGACTACTGCCACTCAACTTGTGACTCCTGGGCCAACAGCACCAGCATCTCCAGGGAGCCTGTTAGAAATGTAAATTAATACAGCCCCCAGTCCCACATACACCCCCTCCTCTCCTCACCTAAGAATCCAAGGGGTGGAGTGCAGGAATTTGCGTTTAACAAGCTCTCTGGGTTGGGGTCCAAGGAAGCAATGGGAAAAGAGAGCTCAAGTTTGAGAAGTACTCATGGAGATAATTTCCTTTACAGATATATGGATACCAGTCTGGTTTTAAAGTTACCTCTGGGCAGAATAATTCCATTACCTCAGAGAGTAAACTTTCCTTATGTAAACAAATCCCACTGTTGGTAAAAATCTTTCTTCCTTATGAAATCTCTTATCTAGTATTCTGGTCCTAAATGAGAGTGTACAATACCATTTCACAGGTGACTTTTTGTTGTCCTTTTCTGAGGACATTCCAAGTTTTCTTCATTATCACTTAAATTATGGTGTCCAGAAAGAATCCTAGTGAAAAACTATAGCACATCAAAAGAAAGACCTTGAGGTTCCAATGTGAGTATTCACAAATCTTTAAGGAAATCTCTTTTCAGGGTACAATACATCAGAAAACATTCATGTATAAAAACCATACAGCTTAGAAATAGAAAGAGTACATAACCTGGATCACAGAAGAGGGAAGAAAATGACAGACTGGCATAAAGCAGAATGGACTTGCTCAATGCGTTTTGCTAGCGGGGGTTGGATTTGGGCCCCCAATATGTATGTGTTCCCCTAGGATTTTATGTAACTTGGCTGACATCCATCCACACGGTTTGTCTGTACTCTGTTCCAGGACTCAACCCAAAAGGTCGCCCTCCAACTCCAATCCAGCTTCTCATTGTCCATCTAATTCTTGGCTCTCTCCTCCTCCTCTTTCCCCTCATTCTTCCCCAGAGAGGGGTTGCTATGGGGATGGAGTCACAGTAAGCCGGCTGGTAAAGGAAAGCAGTGACAGAAGCCGAATGGGACAGAGTACAGAGAGAAAGTGAAAGACTGAGGCCAAAGGAAAAGACACAGACACAGATGAGACTTGAGGCAGAACAGGAACGGCACCAGTGTTAAAACGCCATCAGCAACTTACAGAAATGGATGGAGACATACTGCCCACAGTTAGAGGAACAAAGCAGAGACACGAAGGCAACAGGCTTAAGCACACCCAGGGCCCTGAACTATGTGCAGAGACACAGGAGGGAAAGACACAGTCAGGTGTTGAGCCAGATCACGCAGGATTCTGGGGAAAACAGCGCGGACAGAAACTTGCTAAGAACAGAGCTCCAGGGAAGTGTTTTGTTTATTCTTCTGTGCCTCCCTGAGTCTTTCTGATTTCCAAGGAAGGGACCAGTAGGAGGTTATAAAGAGGATAACCTTACTTCTATTATTTTCCACTTCCTTTCCTCGCCTGTGGTTTTCTGACACGTAAGGAAAGGAACTTCCCAAAGACAAGCAAAAGCTAAGATCTTTCTCTCGGACACAAATAACCCTTTCGGTCTCTTGACTGTTCCTCTGTCCATCTCCTCAATATTTGTATCTCAAATTTTCTACAATTCCTTCTCTTTCTTGCTCTTTTTTTTTCCTTTCCATCTCCCCAGATTATAAGCCACATCTTCATGCTCCTTTGTTAATCCTGTTCTCTTTTTCAGAAGCTCCCTGCACCGAAAGTTACACTTGTCCCCACATCTTGGCCAGAAACTGCTCCTTCCAAATCCATTCTCTGTTTTCACCTATTAGCTGCAGTCTTTGACCTCTCAATCTAATAAAAACAGTAAGAAACGACAGTTTTCTAAACCTGAGAAGATCTTAATGAGTTTTTTAAAAGACAATGTTAAGAAAAATTCAAATAGACACATACATACATACTGAGAGCAATGCACAGCACTCTGCCCAACAATGCAGGGGCCCCGTGTTCGAATCTAGTGAGAGAGAAGGCAAGCTCAGGCTCTTGCTGCGGTGGTCTTTGAATACCAGACACGCGGCTCTGGTATAAGCCCTTAGGTGAAGAATGAAGCAAAATCTCATTGCATTTGTTTTTCTTTTTGACAGCACCACCATGCCACCGGTACTCCAGAAACCCAGATGTGTCACTTTTATCTTATATGCTTTGCCACAACTAAAATATGCTCTCCTCATTCTGTGCTTTTTCTAATTTCCCCTTTTTGTTAATGGAGGTACTGGGGATCGAACTCAGGACGCCACGCGTGCTAGGCATGCGCTCTACCACTGAGCTGTACCCACCCGGCTAACCTCGCCTTTTGATTGCTTCCCTCCACCCCAACCCTGAACTCCAGGCCCCGCTGGTTCATTTCATTATCCTATCCATTGTTTCAGCCAGAAGGCCTTCTGGGTAGAAACCAACTTGGTATGGTGGTAGAGAGCATTTTCTGCAAACAATCTTCTCTCACATCTATTTTTAGAACAAGACAAGGCTGAAAGTTAGAAGACCCAGGTAGCAGTTCAGACAATAGCACCAACTTGCTGTGCCGCACACTATGCTGCGCTACTAATTATCAGCTAGTTAAGCTGTTAAACGTGGGTCTCAGTTCTCTCATCCTAAAAGGTGGTCTCAGTTCTCTCATCCTAAAAGAAGGAGAAGGACCCCAGCTGATTTATTCTCTGCAATCTCCAACACACCACCTATACAAATACTTGGTGATTCGTGCATGAAGAGCAATTACCCCAAGGAAGAAAAAAAAAAGTAAATATTTTGACTACTAATTAGGTATTCACTTATTCTTCTTTCAGATACACTGTCAAAATTTCCAATGTTTAGAAGCTTCCCTGGTTCATTTTTGTGCCTGGCACATATAGCCACATTCAATAGATATTCGAGTGAATGAATGAGTCTCTAGCTCTAGAACATAAAGGTACTGGGGAAGGGTTATTTTTGCCACTTTTGCTAACAAAGTTGTAACTTTAAAAATTAAAAGCATGTGAAAAGAGCTACCTAGTTGTTGTTTCTGGGTATGGCTAGAGAAAGAGTTTATTTCTCCCTTTCACTTCAAAATCTCCATCAGTTTTGCCCCTTTCAGATACCAGCAGAACGAAGCTACTCACTCCTGCCTCATTACTTCCTCTTTGATCTTGACAGCTGCGGTCAACACCAAGAAATAAAACAGCCCCAGGAAGATTTGACGTGTTCCCACCATGGAGGACGTGCGGTAAAGAACGTTCTACCTCTAAGCACAGCCGTGACAGCAGAGGGGCTCGCCGCAGCCTCCCTCACCAGTAACGAACCAGCCGCATCCCAGAATAGCCGCATGCCTCCCTGGGGCCCCCGGCAGATAAGGGGAGCAGCGCTTCTGGCTTAAGTTGTGTTGTATTTCTCTTGTATTAAGAAATGAAGAAGAAAAGCAGGGCTGTCCCTCTTCTCAAAAAACCTGACCTTTCACCTGGAAAGAATGAGCAAAATATGGGGAACAGAAAGGAAAGGCCAGAGTGGGGAATGAGATAAATGAGAGTGCGATTTTGCTTCTTAAAATGATTCTTTTATGAAAAGAATGTCCAGATTTGATCACTGAACATTGTGAAGTGTTCTAGAAAGGACAGAGACTGGGAGAGGTGACGGAAAATTGGAGCTATGAAAGCCTGTTCTTCGGTGAAGAGAGGTAGTGCTTCATTACTGTCTCGTTAAATTACAGAAAGATTATTAAGAGGTGGTTGGCCTGCAATAAAGGGACAGAGCAGTGATTAGGTGGAAGCAGAATTAATTCATTAAGTTTAACTCATGTCCATTTTTTTCAATAAGGTTTTACTAACCTTTTTCCAATAAGGTTAGTAAACTAGATCAGGGAAATGGCATAGTGCAGGGTTTCTAAATCTAGGTTCTGTTGACACTTGGGGCCAGATAACTGTCATTCAGGCTTGTCCTGTGCATTGTCGGATGTTAGGCAGCACTCCTGGGCCCTACTCACGAGATGCCAGCAGCATTCTCTGTGTCACAAGTCACCAAGTATGTCCGCAGAAATTGCTGGAATTGTCCCTGAGGAGTAAAACCACTGCTGGTTAAAACCAGTGCCCTAGACTGAGAAAGTATCTAATGAGATCCCTTTATAAAGGATGGAAATACCTCACCCATCTGGAAATGTTTGGAAAACTCACTTAATTTGAATGTAGATTAGAAAAACAAAGTAAGGAAAAAAAATTTCTCCCTAAAGTTCAAAGCTTTACTCATAGGAGGGCACAGGTGGCCCCTCTCAGAAAGTACGTACTCTCTCTCCTTCTTAAAATTATTATAAAATATGTGCAGTCAGACTGTAATAATTGTACCTAATAAAACTGAAAAAGGAAAAAAAATTATTATAAAATATTCCAAACATACAAAGCAAAATGCTAATATCTGATACAGAGTGCAAGTTGATTATTTGAGTTCCAAATCAACAACGGATTAGAAGAAAATTAGAAGAAAAATCACATGCCCCAGGCAGGGACCCTAACACACCAATGACAATAAGATAGAAAACAGACAAATTATAAAAAGTGAATGGATTTCTGAAAGAATAAGACATCAGAGAGATAATAGTCCGACATTTTGGGCGTGTTGTTCAGGTTGCTTTCATCCTTGGCATCCTTCTTTAAAAAGGATATGACCAGGATGCTGAAGTATCTGGAAATGAGGTCGTGCAGAGCAGCTGGGGAAACCAGGATTATTTAGCTTAATGAATAAAAGATGTTGGGGAGAACATGGTAATTTTCTTCAAATATTTGATGTGCTTCCAAAAATATGTATTTTTCTGTAACCCCAGATGGAAATGGGCATCACATTTATGTGACATTTATAATTGTCTTAAAATGTATTAGAAAGAACTTTCTGGTAATTTAAGCTAGCCAACATATGTGCTGCCTTGAAAGGTGGTAAGGGTCTCACTGCTGATTTACCCCCTGATTTCGAGTCATACATCTATAACCTTTCTGATGTCTCCACTTGAGTGACCAAAAGGCATCTCAGACTAAGCATAGCCAGAATATAGGTACTGATTTCTCTCCCAAACCCCCAAATCTTTTCCTTCCCTAGTCTTCTCCATCCAGTAAAAGTTATCAGCATTTTCCCCTTTGCCAAAGCAAACATGCTAGGAGCTACACAGGATTTCTCTCTTTCCCACACCTCCCACATCTAATCCAACAGCAAGTATGGGCAGCTTTACCTCCACAATATACCCAGGTGGCCTCCACTCTCCCATCTCCGCGACACCACCCTTGGCAAAACCATCAAAATCTGTCACGTGATCTACTGCACTAGTCTCTTAGTCTTACTGATTTCATCCCTATTCTTCTATAGCTTTTTTTTTTTGGCAGGGGGAGGGAGGTAATTAGGTTTATTTATTTATTTTTAGAGGAGGGACTGGGGATTGAATCCAGGACCCTGTGCATGCTAAGCATGCGCTCTACCACTAAGTTATACCCTCCCCCAAACTCACTCTTCATAGAGGTTTCAAAACTGTTTTCTGGCCTCTACTTCTGTTTTCTGCCTTATTATCTATCACTACTCCCCTGATTGACTAAACTCAAGCCACACTAGATTTTTTTGTCCAGTCCTGTTATATCAAATTCATTTCTGGCACATAAGCTGCCTGGAGATGTCTTCACAAGATCTTCAAATGCCTGATTCCTCCTTGTCATTCAGGTCTGAGTTCAAAGCCTCCTCCTCCTCCAAGAAGCATCCGTGACCAGGCTCTCTACGTTGTCCCTCTGCCCACCCACCATTTTCACATTTCTCTGTTTTACTTTTGCTCATAGCTCTTATCACTATCTGGAATTATTTCTTTGGTTATTTTCTGTCCCCATTACAACAGGGACATTTTCTATCAACATTCTTTTGTCCCATATACTTAACATCCAGAAGGAGCCTGTACATACTAGATGCTCAATTAGTATTTTGAATAAATGAATATCCAAATAATAATATAGATGAACTGGATCACTGTTCCTCAATTTAGTAGGAAAAAAACCAAAAACTGGCTTAGATGATTATACTGCTGAGCACCATTAATATCTCAATGAGATGGGTGACTATGAATTTATTATGGTACCATCCTCTGCCAAGTTGTGTTTATTTTTTTCAGCATCCTGGCTACAGTATCAAAGTAGAAACCAATCCTGGGGATTTTTCAGGTGGGTGAAACAGAAGGACTACTGGGCAAGGGACTCATTCAACCAAGCGATTATCTTTGGAGGGTACAGGAAGTGACATCTCTCTACAGAAGCACCGCTGAAGGTCTTAGGGTGTGGAGAAGATACTACATCCAGAGAAACAGACCTTTCTCAGCATCTTCAAATTCCAGTCCCATCCTTGTTTTCCTCATTTACCCGATGACCAGACCCCATGTTTTTTCAGAAAATAGATTTTGCTAATTTTCATTCCTTACCCTCCCCTCCCCTTTAATCCATCCATTCCTTCTAGAATCCTGCCGATTTTAGAAGTTCCCATCCTCTCCATCTTATCTCAGCTATGCTTCAGGACACTGTTCCCGTATCATTCCCATTTCCACCTTAAATTTCTCACTCGCTGCTTATCTATCTCTGCTGCCAATGGGATTCTAAAGTACCCGCATCCCCAGGTACTCTCATCCTTCCTCTCCCTCTGCTTCCCATAAGGTACCCTGTCTTTCACTGTCAAAATCCTCCAAAGAGCGATCACTTCCTATTTCTGTTTCTTTCCCTTCCATTCCACATCAACATGTTTCAGAATATCTAGTGGTCCCACATGGAGGTTCAGACCTCCCTATGAAATTACATACCTGCTATTGACAGTATCTTTGGTATGACTGGAATTCTTAATTATTTTATTGAAATAATGATTATCCTCCTATGGCCCAACGCCTGTGAGAAAGTAGGGTTTCCCTGAAAAAAGTGGGTATTCCCAGATCTAGGGAAAAAAGGAGGGTCCTGAAAGAGAAAACAAGAACTCTTCCACAGGTGTAAGGAAACCTGAACTTGGCACCTTGGGCTTGGAGTTTCGATGTGTTTAAGGACCTTCCCGAGAGGCACAAGGCAAAGCTGGCTTCTGACAAATGGAACTAGGCCAAGTGCTCCTCAGGAAGACAGGTCGGCAGCAAACCACCTCACTTTTAAAAGAGAAAGATCTATTACTCATAACTCTTGTAACATTCTTTCTATCTTCTTTCATCTTAGTCTTTGGAAAGTCTTGCTACAACATTCCAGGCTTATCTCAGCTGTATTAAGCAGGGGATATGGAGCCAGAATTAAAACAGAAGCATTCTGCTTTCTTCGAGCTCCTTCCCTTAGGCTACACCAAGATGGTAGTTATAGTCTTTGGCAATAATTTTCAAGGAAAACATGTTTTTTTTGCCTAAAAGTTCAAGCACTCCCCCCCAAATTCCATTGCATCCTCTCTACTGAAGCTTCAGCTGCAAAAAATATAAATGACCTGATTGCAAACTAGTGACTTCCTCAGCTCTAACCCAACTCAAGCTCTCTTCCTCATTCACACTGTTAACGAGCCCCCCTAACCTCTCCTGGCATCCCCACCATTCTCGAGGTGGTCTTCCCAACCTTCCTAATACCTAATCCTACTTCTTTTTCATTGATTCTTCCTCAGTGACTCTCAAATGTCGGGTTTATCTTTGACCAGATTCTCTGTCATCTCAGCCTTTCCCACCGAAGAAGGGGACCTCTACGGCTTTCACTCCAAACATTCTTCCCAATTCCAGACCACATTTACAGTTGCCTGCTGTGAAGCTCCACATGGATATCCTGTAAATATCTCAAGCTCAACATGCCCAGAATTGATCTTCCAAATATGCCTCTGCTCCTCCTCCTCTAAGTGATTTGCCACCACCATGTAGTTTAAACTTGGGGGGGGGGAAATTGCTGGATTCCCCTCTCCTAAAGTACCAATTTTTATTTCTAGCAATTCTGTAAAGAGTTTGGTGATATCCCCACCAAAACTGAATAGTGGTCATTATTTTTAATTTGTCTAATCTCGTAGATAAAATATTATATCATTTCTGGGTTGATTATGAGTGAAGCAGTGAAAATGTGCGTACATGTGTCTCATGGGTTTGTTGTAGTTAATAATCTTTGTGTGACCTGCCTCCTCAGAGAAGATACTCACCATTCCTTCAAAAAAGGCAGTGGTCAAAAGTGTTTAGAATAATCTCATCCTTATATACACGAACACATAATGTACTATGCACAGGGAAAATACAGAGCATTACACTAAATGGTTAACTCTAGTAAGATTATAGAGAGCTTTCACTTTACCTGGTATATATTTCTCTGGAATAAACTTAAAAAGAGGAAAGAAAAAAAGCATACTTTGTCTTGTAGGAAAAAATAATAGTGAAAAATATTTTTCAATACAGATCTGATTATGTCACTGTTATGTTCAAAACTCTTCAGCGATTTGCTGCTTACAGAATAAAATTCATACTGACAAATGAAGCGCTCAGAGCCCTACACAATTCCCCCTCATTTCTCTCCTCCCCATTCGCTCCCATCTCATCTGGTCACACCTCTGTACCTTCTCATTGTGATTCCCCCTGCCTGAAATATGGTCATTTACATTTTCTGGCTGTTCCACACCTCCGAGGCCCAGCTCAAACGTACCTCCAGCTGTGCTCTTCCCAAACCTCAGAAACAACGAATCATGCTCTCCTGAGTGCTCACCCAGCACCCGTTTTTGGTTACAGTTCTACTGTAGGACTAACCATAACCTTGCTGTGTGCTGTAGTTGAGCACACATGTTACTTCCTTGGGGTCCCCTGTTTCCTCCCAGCACCCAGTACAGGAGCTGCGGGGGTGGAGCGGGGAACGAATCCAGGCGATGTCACTAGCAAATACCAGTCTTGTGAACGATGGAAGCATAGGAGATTTACGGGACTCACTCCCATGGTGACACCACATAAGACTGTGCTAGGTGTGTGTGCACACCCAGATTACCACTCACAGAAGAGTTTACCCGAATGGCACCCCCTCCCCTAACCCAGAAGTGCCTGATTTCCTGTCTTGCAGGGGGGACCTGGTAGGGGGAAGAAAGAAAATTCAGGCAGGAGGAAGGGGTGTGGTTCGTGCCCAGGAGGGCTTCCTCTTTGAGAAGGTAGGTTGAGAAAGAGCTGAGGGTTTGGCAGTAGTTGCCTTGACAAAGCAGGAGGGAGGGAGATGGGAGAGAATTGTGTGCTGGCTGAAGGTGCAGCACGAGAGAGGGCTTGATGGCTGGAGCCCGGTGCGTGTGTGATCCTGCAAAAACTCCCACGTGGCTGAAGCGCAGACGCCAAGGATGAGAAGTGCTGGGCAGTAAGCAGGGACCATAACACACAGGGCCTAATGTGCCAGTTAGAGGGGTGGAACTTAATTCTGAGGACCACAGAGGGTTAATAGGTTACACTTGAACACAGTAACAGCATGAACACAAATTTAAGGAAGATTACTGTTTGTATTAAAACGAGGAGCTTTCTACACTAATACATGGCGATGACTTGAACTGAGGTACCAGCAGGGGGTTCAGAATATCAGGTATCAAAGGGACTCAAAAAGTACATCTAATGCCAGCCTCTGTTTTCAAGGAAATTTCCTTGACACGCAGACCTTAAGATATCTTGTTTGATTTTGTTTCTCTGAAACTACAGACGGACAAATAAAACATAGAAATAGTTGTGACAAAGCAGGGAAAAAAACACAGAACCTGACCTGGGGTATTCATTCAATAAACAAAAGTCCATTTATCAACTATTTCCTATTGGGTCCTCAGCATAATTCTCTGGATACTGTAGAAAGATGTATTTTTCTGGTTTAAAGCCACTGGGAAGCCTCAATAGATACATTGCTATCTGATCATGGAGAAGCAGATTTCTGTGGGCTGGTGGGCCTCCCATTAGGATACAATCTTTTAGAAAATATTTCAGCTATTTCTCAGTTTGTTTCTCCAGACAGAAGCAAGGTTACACGCTCATTCGATCAGGTGCTGACAATGGTGGCATTTGCTCCTCTTCAGCATTCCTGACCTTGAATTCTATTGCTTTTGGGAGAATAACCTATGTTTATCCACTGCAAGAAGCCTGTGGTTAACCTTTCCTTCTCTTTCTCCCATGTTGCAAAGAATTCTTCCTCCTCCCACTTGCGGAGTTTTTCACCGGAAGGTTTCCCCAGGTCTGGGGCATGTTTCTTTTCATCTGGAATTGCTCCACGTCACTTTCTCTCTCGGGCTCGGCTCTTATCACCAACACTGTGCAGCCATAGATAACACTATAATTTAAGAACAAAAGATATTTGGAATGTTGGGCACTTAGACAAGGGGTAATGTCTGGGACAGAGCCTAGGCAAGAAAAGGGGAAAGGTGAGGTAGGTTGATATCTCCAGGCAGTAGGTACAGGAGTCCCCACTGAAAGTCCTGTCATTGCCTGGAGACACTGGTTCTTGCTTAGTTCTGGAAACTCTAAGAATTCGATCATCTCCAAGATCCCTTCCAGTTTTACAATTTTACAATTCCTTTTTTAAAAAAGTGAAGTATAGTCAGTTTACAATGTTGTGTCAGTTTCTGGTATACAGCAGGTTTCAATCATACATATACATACACATATTCGTTTTCAGATTCCTTTTCATTATAGGTTACTACAAGATATGGAATATATAGTTCCCCGTGCTCTACAGGAGAAACTTGTCTATCTTTATGATTCTTATTGTAGGATTTGAACAACATATCTATTCACAAAGTTGATTTGTAAAGAGAACTAAATAATTCTTAATTAAAATTAGGATTGAAGACCTGAGACCCACGGATAAATCTGGAAATAGAAGTTCAATTTCTGGAATTTCCTACAGTTCCTTCAGTAGATTCCTATAAAAATTATCTGAAACGTTAACAACCTTTTGCCTCTAACTTTTGGCCCCTCTTACAACCCAAACATC
The DNA here is from genome assembly GCF_048564905.1 of Vicugna pacos. Lineage (NCBI taxonomy): Eukaryota > Metazoa > Chordata > Mammalia > Artiodactyla > Camelidae > Vicugna > Vicugna pacos. Next base: position 16,914,641 of record NC_133020.1, read on the forward strand.
AGTAAGGCAAAAGAGTATAAGCTGGGGAATTTGTTTAAGTTGTGCAATGTGTTTTGAAGAAAATAATTTATTTTTAATATGAGGGATAAAAGAAACAAGAGTTGCAAAACCTAAAAAATACAAATAAACAGAATGCCATTAAGTGTGAATTTCAGATAAACAAGGAATACTTTTTGCTAGTATAAATATAACCCATGAAGTGTTTGGGACATAACCTACACCATAAAACTATTTCATATGGCATCCCTAAACAGAGGTAGCTAAAAGTTCTGTTCCATCTCATAGGCTGTTAAGAAGATTAAATCAGATAAAGTGGAGGAAGCACCTAACACAGTTATCAAATGAAAGTTCTTTTTGCTTTCTCCTGAGGCTGAGGAATACGACATGATAATTTTCAATTATCCATGTGTAGACTATAAAAAGTTAAATCCCAGTTGCCCTGCATACTTCTGGTTCATTTTCCCCTGCTGTCCTGTCTTAGCCACAGAAATGAGACAAAAAAAAAAAAAAAAAAGAAAGAAAGAAAAAATTCTTAGTATTAGATGAAACATATTTAGAAAAGGAAATCTGCTAGCGGATATTGAAGTCATAAACTATTGTGGTTTAGTTATACAACAGCTTCCATGAGCACAAAGAACTGGCTTTATTTGGGCAGCTTCAGATGTTAGAAAAATTTATCGTATAAAGTGAAAGGCCTGTTACTAACTGTGTGACCTTGGCTGAGTTGTGCTTTAAGGTTTAGATCTGTAGGATGGTGATTGACAGGCTTGGAGTTTTGGGGAGGATTCAGTAGTATATATTAAAGCTCTTTGGAAACTGTAAAGCACAAAGTTGTTACTGTGCTGAGTCCCACACAGTACAGGAAGTGAGGATTCCTTGAGCCAGAGATCACGCAATGGTTCATCCACAGACAGACTTTCCTCAAAGGCATTTTCCTCTACACAGAGCTTAGGAACTCAGTGAGTGTCATCTGCCAGTAACACGACTTCATCACTTCCTAGTGATCACTCAACCATCACTCTGGACAGTAGGCAATCCATCTCTGCATCCTCTTAAGGACAGTTATGTCAATTTCAGTTCCTATTTGTTTTCTGATAACCATTCTCCCCCCACCCCCAAGTGGCTGTATCAGCAGTGCTGGGACCATAAGAAGAAATCTAAACAGTTTGTGTAATATACTCTTTGATCTGGCTGTCATGTCTTCCTGACCCTAAACCACTATTCCTTCCAGGCCACAAATGCTCCTTCTTGAAGTACCAGCCTATAAGTTATAATTAATCAGCCATATCATTTTGTATACAATTTTACATTTTTTAGTGCAAAATCTGACAAGTAAAATTCTGACTACTATGGTCATATGATTTTTAATCCAGTAGCCTTCAAACTGGGCTATCTTTTGTTTTTTTTAGAGATCCATTATCAAATCCCCCAGGAGAACGGTATATTTGTTACGGGTGATGAACCTGCACTGGCACATCTTTATCACTTAAAGTCCCTAGTTTACACTGGGGTTTACTCTTGGTGTTGCACATTCTGTGTGTTTGGACAAATGTATGATGACTTGCATCTGGCACTATAGTATCATACAGTGTAGTTTCACTGCCTTAAAAATCCTCTGTGCTCCACCGACTCATTCCTCCCTAGCCCTTCATCCCCCTGCTTAAAAAAAAAATTTATTGAAGTGCATTTGATTTACAATGTTAGTTTCAGGTGTACAGCAAAGTGATTCAGTTATAGGTGTACATACATGCATCTATTTTCTTTTCAGATTCTTTTCCATTATATGTTATTACAAGAAACTGAATATAGTTCCCTGTGCTATACAGCTGGACCTCCTCCATCCATTTTTAATGAATAATTTTCCAAATCTTCAACACGAAGTATTTGTTTTCCTTCCTAAAATTGTTTTTCTTAACAATGTGCCTGGATTGCTCTTTTTTCTCTTTCCCACTTTTCTTTTCACTACTTTCTCCTACTTTCTAAAAGAAGAGTTCACCTCCAACCCATCTTAAGTTTTTACTAAGCTGCACACAATCAGACAGTGCACAGTCCCTGAGGGAGGGCACGGTGACCGTCAGTGCGACACGGGGTGGGGGCGGGGGGAGTGTTAAAGGCGGGGTGCCTTTCCCCTGCTGCTCAGGGCAGAACCATCCACTCATGTGCCACATCAGCCTCTCCTGGGAGCTGGTGAGACGTGAGCATTTTCAGCTCCACTCCAGACCTGCTGGGTCAGACTCTCTGAAGGGCGGGACCAAGAAATCTGTATTAACAAACCTTCCGAGTGACTCTTAAATGTGCTAAGGTTTTAGAAACATCAACTGGTAAAGAAGCCACCGTAAGCAAAGTTCTGCAGCATCTGTCTTAGAAGAAAGAAGACGGTTGGTGGAGGGACAGAAGTTAACACTTTAATCTCAATAAAAAAGAAAGGCTCTTTCTGGCAGAAAAAGAAGTCTGATTTGGCCTAGTGGTGTGCCCATGAACAGGTTTATAGTTCTATGTAACTGAATGAGCTATGTATTCAAAGTTTTTACGAAAAGAAAAAAGGTCTACAAGGCCATGTGTTTGTGTGTGTGTGTGTTTGCAGAACAGGGGGAAACGGACCCTGAAATACAGGCCACAACCAGCTGGGGAGCCCTGTTCCTCGGCCAGAAGGAGAAGCTTTTCTTTGCACAAGGGGACTTGCGTCCCCTGAAGATCTGCCCCACTCTCTTTCCCAGAAGGTTATCTTTCCCTAATTTGCACAAAGGCACAGGAAAGGCTAACAGTGGCCCTGAAAGCATGTATGTGCTATTCAAGACAGCAGAAATTAATCCCTGAAAGCCATTTAAATATTTTAAAAAATATTTTAAAAACTTTAAAATGTAAGGGGGGGAAAGTAACAGTTTTTCAAAATGATTTTGTGAGTAAACAAGCCAAAAGGAAGCTCACTGCTCCCGTCTTTCTCTGGCGCCCAGCCCCTACCCGGCGGCAACACTGCCAGCGCCTTCCTCTCCCTGGGGGTCCGTCTTTCCGCCTTGCCTTCTTAGACCCCCTCACACCCTATCCTGAACGGCTGCCTTTCCTCTTACCTTCCTCCTGATCTTTTCCCTAAATGTTCTCAAGTTTCTCTTGAGGGCCTCGCCGGTTCCCAGCGAGGACCACGCTTTCAGGCCTAAGGGAATCCACCAGCCCAGCCCGCGCGTCACTCGCCCGTCACTCGCCCGCCGCGCTGCGTCTCTGCGGGAGCCTCAGCTCCAGGCCCCGCCCGCCCGCCCACGGGACTAGGAAGGCGCCCCGAGGACACACACTGCCACCTGGCGGCGGCTGCTGCCGAGGTCCGGCGACACCGGCACGCTCTCGGGCGACAGGCCCGCGGGCGGATTGGCAAGAGATCTGTCGTGGGTGGAACCGCCAGTGCGAGCTCCCCTGCCTTAAGCAATTGCATTTTCTCTGGCTGGAAACATCTTTCCAAATCTTTTCCCCTCAAAATCCGTTTCATCTTTCAAAGTCCTGAGTAAACGCCATGATCCCTTTTTTCTGACCTTCTGCGTTAGAGTGTCTCACGCCCCGTGGAGTAGGTCCAGCATTTCGTCTGTAATTCTCAGGGAGCGCCACACGGCCTGTTCCAAACCGTTCCTCCTCCTCTAAGTCCCTCAAAGACTCAGCTCCTCTGAAGCACATGCCACCAGGATATTGCAATCATCGGCTGATCTCCTGGGTCCACCCCCACCCCCGCCCCACCCCCGCCTCCCCATTCCCTGGAAATTTAAAAGCCTGATTCATCCTCTTGGTTACACAACTCCTGTCATCATTCCTAGTGGCTTCATCATCCATGGAAACAATTCACGCCATGTGCTGGCCTCTCAGCTCCTTATCCACTCATTTCCAGTCATTCTGTTTTCCAGTCACTTCTCAAGGTGACATCCTCTCTCTGGTCATTCATAACAAAGGCATTCCTTCCAGAACCTCTTATTTCTCGCATCTCACACTGACCATCACTTCCTCTCCACAGTTTCTTGACAGAAGTAGGATCTCTAAGCTCTGAACGCTCCCACATTTTCACTGCTCGTCATCCTGCTATGTCACTCAATTTAAATTATTTATCACTCTAAACACTCCTTTGCATAAACCTGCAGCTCCCTAGCACTTCCTTCTCTCCTGTTATATTCCTTGGTCAAACCCCAACCCTTGGTTAAATACCACTATAATTACCCTGCTTGCTTGCATTCACTAACAACAACAAGAATGTAGCTGTAGGAAAATCCACAGCCGAGCTGTCTGGTCTCCCACTGAATTTAGATGATACTCTCAGGTGGGCTCTGCCCTGCGAAGCTTATTTTCCCAAATCATTTCACTCCCTACTGTCCAAGAAAACAATTTCACACCCTGTCCCCGATCCTCAAATTTTCAAGATCTCCTCCATCCTTGCTCACACTTAGCTGATAATCTCATTTCTTATTCATTGAAAAACTGAAGAAGAGAAACCTCCTACTTCACTACTAAGCCTACTAAGCTGACTGAATTCGCATCCACACACTCAGCTTCCCTTCCGTTAAGGTGACCTCACTGTCTCCTGCTTTCCTCTCAGACTAGCCCCTCCTCCATGCAGAGCTGGGTCCCTCTGCCTTTCACCTTACTCAAGAATTTTGTTCTAAAAGTAGTTCCCTTATATAGGAAAAAAAATTTTCCCTTTCTATTTCTGCTACTATTGTAATATTTCTTAACAAGACTCCCCCTTAGATAAAGACAAAATTCAGAAAAGTAGATACTTCTGGCATGGGGAGACACAAGAGCGGAGTCTTACAATACGTACAAGATTCAGTTTCTTAAGCAGGGTGGATATCAAGGTGTTCATTAATTTTTTTAACTCTTTTAATTTATTTTGGGGGGGCAGTTAGTTTTGTTTCTTTTTTTTTTTTAATGGAGGTACCGGGGATTGAACCCAGGACCTCATGAATGCGGAGCAGGTGCTCTACCACTGAGCTATGCCCTGCCCCCTCAAGGTGTTCATTTAAAACATTCTTGCCTGCTTCACAAAGATGGTGCAGAAAGTGAAAGGAGTCCTCGCCCCTCCCAAAGCCAAAGCCAGGAAAGCAGCGCTGAAAGGCATCCACACACGGGCCTCTGAAGGTGGCCCGATACCCCCGGAAGAACGCCCCCAGGAGGAACAGGCCTCTCGGTGCCAGCAAGTTCCCTCTTACCGGAGTGCGCCCCGAAGGAGATGGAAGACACGTACTTGTGCTCATTGTGGAGGTCAAGGCCAACAAGCACCAGGTCAAGCCAGCTGCGAAGCAGCAGCAGCAGCAGGATGCCACCAAAAAGAACGAGAAGGAGAAGGAAGACAGGGGAGGGGCGGGAGAGAGGGAGCGGCAGTAAAGGAGGATCCCTCAGGTTTCTCCTTTACAGGCGGTCCTTTCTCTCCCAGTCCCAACCAGTGGTGCCTATTCATCTGTCCTCATCCCTATAATCTTGTCATTTACAAAATGTATATAAATGGGGCCTATCGTGGTTTGCAGTGCCATCACAGAGTGGTATAGACTGGGTGACTTAAACAACACACATTTATTTCTCACAGTTTTGAGGGCTGGAAGTCCAAGATCAGGGTGCCAGCGTGGGTGGGTTCTAGTTAAGGTCCTTTTCCTGGTTCCCAGATGGCCACCTTCTCACTGTGTCCTCACGTGGCCAAGGGAGAGCAAGCTAGATCTCTGGGCTCTTCTTATAAAGACCCTGTTCCCATTCATGAGGGCTCCATCCCCGTGACCAAGCCATCTGTATACCTTCTTCAGTGAAATGTCTGCTCCATGACTTTTACTTTCTCTATTTAACTGCTGAGTATTTTTTTAATAATGGCTTTATTGAGATATATCTCAGATACTGTACAATTCACCATTTAAAGTGTACAATTCAGTGGTTTTCAGCATACTCACAGAGCTGTGCAACCACCACTGTAATTAATTGTGGAGCACTTCATCACCCCCAAAATGAACCCCACACCTGTTAGCACTCACTCTCAAAGTTCTCCCCAAACTCCCAGGCCTAGGCAAGTACTAATCTACTTTTTATCTTTATGGATTCGCCTCTTCTAAACATGTCATGTAAATGAAACCATGTAGATTAGTCTAATATGACTATTCTTTCTATTTTTTTTCCTTATAGGACTCAAAACTTTAATTGCATTCCCATTATAGTCAGGAAGTATAATAAGCCCTCAAGAAAAAAAGCAAAAACGCCAAGATGTTCTTTCATTTGTTGCTCATACTTTTGATGTCGTATCTAAGAAACCACTGCCTAATCTAGGATCACAAAAGTTTGCATCTGTGTGTTCTTCTAAGAGTTCTGTGGGTTTAGCGCTTACATTTAAGTCTTTGATCCATTCTGAGTTAATTTTTGTATTTCTTTTTTTTTTTGCATATGGCTATCCTGTTGTCCCTGTAACATTTATTGAACAGACTATCCGTTCCCCATTGAATGTTCTTGCCATCTTTGTTGACAAATCAGCTGAACATGGACACGGGGTTTATTTCAGGACTCAGTTGTGTCCACTGATCTTATGTCCAAGCTGCTGCTAATACCACCCTGGTCGGAGTACAGTTTACTGCTGGGTTTTGTTGAAAGGGCTGCTTGTTTTCTTGATGCACGACCTTCATCAGTATGTGCTTTGTAAATGTTTTTTCTGTGGCCTACCTTTTCATCATCTCTAGGGTCTTTTGCAGAGCAAATGCTTTTCATTTTGGTGAGGCCTTATCTGTCTGTCTATCTGGGCTTGTGCTTTTCATGTTAAGCCTCTGTTTTGAAAATAAAGTTTCATGGTCACACAAGCTTGTCCACTTATTTACATACTGTCTGTGGCTATTTTAACTTATAATAGCAGTGTTGGAAAGTTGTAACAGAGACCATGCGGCCCACAAAGCCTAAAATTTTTGCTATCTGGATCTTAGCAGAAGAGTTTCTTGGCCCCCTGCTCTAATCTGATAAATCTTTATTCTCCGTGGCCTTTTCATACTCCCTCTGTCTGAAACGCTCTTTCTTCTCAAGGCTGGCTCCTTACTGTTACCCGGGCTTCTGCTCAAATTTACTTTAGAGAGGCCTTCCCTGACCACAATATTTAGAATATGCCACCCTCCCCACCATCTGTGCCCTTACTTACTTTTTCTTCATAGAATTTATCACTTCCCACACTAGAGTAAGCGCTGTGAGGGCAGCCTCAGGCACCAACAGTGCCTGGCATGTAATATCACTCAAGAAATATTTGAATGAGTAAGTGAGTCATAGAGAACTATGTGGAAATCACATCTTTCCAGAAAAAAATAATCCTACTTACTGTCCCATAAAATGTTTTGTTGGAGGAACAATACTTGAAAAAGAGAACACTATGTCCGATTCCCATCATGAGCTGTGTAATGTTGATGTGTCATTTTACCTCCGTGGTTTTTCTCCATATATCAAGCTGAGGAGTTACAGAGGATGTCTGAAAATCTTTACATTTGTTTTCTAACTCCGAATTCCTTCCCACTCTCTTCTTGAACCTGAACTGAAATTCAATATGTGGATAATAATGTAGGTTATCTTTTTCACACAGTAATTGATCTCTGCTGATTGCTCTTGAATTCTGAACCTCTTGATCTGTCTGCAGGGGAACAGTGCAGAGCAGAGGAGAGGAAAGAGCTGTGGCGCAAAGACACCGGTCGCAGGCCAGCTCTAGCACTCACTAGTTGTGCAACCTTGAAAACTTGTCTCAAGATCTTAAACTTTGTTTTCAAATAACAGGTGCCTCACAAATCAATGTATGCAAATAATAATAAATTCCCAATTACTTAACATCTTTTCTACGCCACTGTGAGATAATAGAAAATACATATTGGTCCCCCGCCTCCCCGTTTCCTGGCATAGATCTCCTAAAACCCTTGTAATTAAGTGATAAGAACACTGGGACCATCTCTTGGTCTAATATCTGTTTTTGATCAGATCCCTGACCCAGGGCTCCTAAAAACCTTGTAAATTCCTAAGTGACTAGAGCACTAGGACTATTTTTTGTTCTAATTAAGGGACTCTGGGTGGGCTCCTGGATGTCTCAAGGATGGGGGCTGGTCACCAGAAAGACCAAGCCATGATTAGCAGCTTGGAACTTTCAGCCTCATCCCCCATCCTCCAGAGAGGGGAGAGGGGCCGGAAATGGGGTTAATAATTGATCATGCTTACAAGAGGAAGCCTCCATAAAATCGCAACAGTAGGAGGTCTGGTAAACACATCACACCGGGAAGGCGACACGCCCCACCTCCCTGGGGATGGACACTCCTATGTATGGAACTCTCCCAGACCTTGCCCCCATGTATCTCTTTATCTGGCTGTTTGCTTGTATTCCTTATCATATCTTTTAGCAAACTGGTAAACAGAAGTGTTTCCCTGAGTTCTGTGATTCATATTAGCAAGTTAATCGAACCCAAGGAGAGGGTCGTTGTAATCTGATCTATAGCTGGTTGGTTCGAAGCACAGGTGATAACCTGGCTTGCGACTGGCATCTCAAGTGTGTGTGTGTGTGTGTGTGTGTGTGTGTGTGTGTGTGTGTGGTAGGGTGGGGGTGCAGACTGTGAGACTGAGCCCTTACCTGTGGGATCCGATGCCATCTCTGGTTAGAACTGAGTTAAACTGTAGGACATCCAGCTGGTACCACAGAGAACTGCTTGGTGTGCAGAAAAACTGAGGGGTTTTTTTTCCCTTTACAGTGAAATGCTTTGCCAAGTACTAGAATATATTATGTAATTTTTAATTGTCACAATAATCAGCAAAGACAGATGTTACCCAAAGAGTCAATCATAGTGTCTGGTTAATAGGTATGAAATAGGACAAACTCACAGCCACATGTATGTGGCTGTCTAAATGGCCTTGTCAAAAATAAAATCACTGGGATTTTCGGTTTCTTTTTGTTATTGCTGAGGTGTAGTTGATGTAAAATCACTGATTTTAATGCCAACGGCAACAGCAACAACCATCTTAAACCTTTGCTTACCCTTAATGTCCCACTAAAATTCAGCAGACTTTGTCCTTTAATTTCTTGATTACTGAGATGTTCACAGGCATGTGTTTCTTTTTAAATAAAATAACAACTACAACAATGATATATGATATCTTAATAATGATAAGGTTGGCACAATTAGGAAACCCACAAACAACAGAGATAGACTACCCTATGTTTTGAAATGGAACACACAGTACCTCCCAGTCTTAAATAGTCAAAATTAATAAGTAAATTAAATAAATACACAGTAGGGAGAGCTTGGTGGAGAGCTGGGGTGGGCAGGGGGCACAGTGACTTTGTTCTTGATTGTTCTTGATCTGATCGATAGGGGAGTGAACACACTTAACAAGAGGACCACTCGTCCCCTGATTTCTGCCTGTCACACCTTGTCCTCATAGTGCTCCCAACAAAGCCTTTCCGGAAAAATAGTCTTATCAATTGTCACGTAAATGTATCATCTTTAAAAATGTGTTGACTTTTAGGACTTTTCCAAAAAATGCATTATGGGAAAAATGTACTAAGAAAAAGCAGTTGCTCCCCCTGATCTTCTCCCAGCTCTGTTGCTTAGCATGAGCATTAAAAAGATCAGGAAAAAAATCTGGCAGTCTGAGAAGACAACCATTCAAGATTCCTGTGAATTCCCTGAGAACAAGCTTATTTAAAGTCTTTTGAGATGTGACCACATGTGGTAAACCCTTGACTCCAGGCAATACTGATTCAGCCAGCAGGTGATGCTCACCCTGCCCCCATCCCCATCCACAAATCTCTTAATACCTTTCTTGGATCTTCATCACCATGCTTTGCAAGTAATATGACCCAATTACACTCTAGAGTCTGCTCTGTACAAGTAGTTCTTATTATTGTGCACATTCCGATATGACTCTGTGTTACTCCTCCCACCTTTACAGCCATGGCAGTTTTCAAGGAAATTCCCCCTCATCCAGTTGTGTATAATTTACTAAGGCCTGTTTGCAATTACAGGGCTGAACATGGATATTTTATAGTTCTTATTGTTCTTGATGTTAAAGCACAAAATGCCACAAACATCTGAAAAGGGAGAGAATATGGGAAATGTACTAAACCTACTGGCAGTAACGTTCTTTCCCACAGCCCCCTATGTAGGTCCACATTAATAAGACAACGAAAATTTAGGAAGATGATAGCTATTGAGATTATTAACATAATCATGACAAAACAATTTGACATCAATCTGACATAAATTCTTAATACTCACATCCTGTTTGCTGCTCTCCATCTCTCTGCTATACTAAGAATTGACTCTCCCTCCAATTCTTCTTCGAGGTACAGCTTCCTGTGAATTGTAATTGGCTAGTTATTTATTCGCTTTATCTACTTAAGCTCCTTGAGACATGAGGCTCTGACTTAGCCCCCAACCCACCAGCACACCAATAAATACTTGTGGAAGAAGGTGAAAGCTCATATAATTCTAACGTCTGAGATGAACTCAATTCTGGGGTCCTCAACAAAGCTCTTTCTACTTGTTCAGTAGCCAGTGGGAAGACTTTTATCAAGTAAAAGAAGAGAAAAGGGAAAAGGATGGTGAAAATGAAATCTCTATAATTTGAGTGATTGCTCTGTCACCAACTAGCACCGTGTCCCCATCAGCAAAATGAGCAGGGATTAGGTGAACTTGCTGTTATAAAGGTCTGTGATTTAATTTGACTATTTTGCCTTATAAAATTAGAAAATATTTGAGATAAGCCACCTCCTCATAGCTTCCCCTGAGCCTCAACTCAGCTGCCTCCGTGAGCTGCAGTGGAGTCAGAAATCATGATTCTGCTTCACCAGCTGTCAAGTTTGAGTGTCTTCTCCTGTACCAGCTCTCCTGTCTTGGATGTGTAGTTCTGGAGATGAACTGAGATGTACTGTGAAGCACTAATGTTATTTCCAGTTTATTAAGAGGAGGGGGAGAATTCGGACAGACCATTTCCTTGACTAGTCCATACACTCCTTATCACCCTTTCCTTTTCATTTCTCTCTACAACCTTCCCACCCCAGCCTCATCTCTCCCCTTTCCTCTGTCTGATAGTTCTTGTCTTCCAGGTCACTCTCATTCCGGAAAAAACAAAAACAAAAACCCCACAAGTCTTCTCACTCCAATAAACATACTTTTCTTGAAAAGTGAGGTGCCACTTGCATTGCATGAATGAATGAGCCATAATTTTCTAAAGAAATACCAATTTTCATCTTGCAAAAACCTACAGAGCTACTCATGTGCATAGCACTGAAATTCTGGGTAGGTATCTTTTTCTGGCCGGCACAGTTCCCTTGGCCTAGATTGTTTCTCTGGGGCCCCCTCTCACTTGCTTCAGGTCTCTGCTCCAAAGACACTTCCTCAGACCCACTCCTTCTCCTTCCCCCAATTTACTATGCCAGTCCCCTCCTCATTTCTTACTACATGTTTCCTTCGTAAGATTTATCAGTGTCTGGCATGTTACGATAGATCCACGCATCTTCTTGTCTATAGCTTCCCTAGATTATAAGCTCCAGGAGGGCAGGGCCATTGCCCACCTCGTTCACAGTGGGATCCCCTGCACCTGGAGCAGGGCTCGGACACGGTAGGCGCTCAGGAAACAACAAATATTCTCTCCAGGACTCTGAGACGACTAGCTAGTTTCTCCAGAGCCCCAGGACCCCCTGTCCCTTAGTCCAGCCCAGCTGGGAGTCACCACCCACCTCCAGCAGAGCCCAGCTCGGAGGCTCGTCCTCCCGCCTGCCGGCCACCGGGACGGCACAGCGCTGCGCACCCTCCACCCGGACCGGGCAACTGCGGTTGGGCCCAGCGGCTCCACTCAACCGCCCATCTCCGGGACCCCGACGCCGCTCCGCCGGTCCCAGGCCGCCGCGCCCGGGGGTAACAGTGATGGCGCCCCCGCGCTTCCGCCCGCCCCGCAGCGCGGCCGTTAGGACCCCCGCGCAGCTACGAGACACCCAGGGTTCTGCTTTGAACGATCCGTTGACGCGGGAGTGCAACGTGACTCGTGGGTCCGGCTCCCTCCGGACGCAGGACGCAGGCGCCCACCCGCGGCGGGAGCTCGGGTCGCGCTCGCGGGTCCCCCCAACCGCGGCCCCAGCCCCGCTTCTCACCTTCGCGCCCAACCGCCCGGCGGGGCCGCCGCCCACCCCGCATCCCACCCGGCGCCCCCTGCGGCTTCGCCGGGAGCGCGGGGAACCCTTCACGGGGAAACAGCTCTGGGCCCCACCATCCTTAACGCCGCCCTTAAGAGGGTGTTGACGTTTCTGCTTTAAGAGATACCGGTCCCCCTCAACGCCTCCTCGGCCCGGAGCCGGTGCCCCCAGATATCTCTGCGGGCTGGGCCAGAGTCAGGGCTGAGAAGGCCGAGGCCAGTTTCCAGTAGTTCTTTAGGACCCAGTGGCTCTTTTCTGATGAAAAGCCCCAGCTGCCTTTCTCTCCACCTCTTGGAAAGGACTCTAAAATTTGGGGTTAGGAGTCATAAATGTCGTCCCCCGCTGCCTGATTGGTGCTATTGGGGGAGGGGGGAGGGCAAGCGAGGAAACGGTGTTTGGAGAGATTGCCCGCCTCCCACCCCAAGCTAACTTGGAATTATTTGGAGGCTCATCATGATAGCATGGGCTTTAGAAAGCGTTGAATGAATAGTGACAAGGCTTTTAAAAAAAAGGAATACACCACACTTTTCAAAAGAGAATACTCCAGTGACCAATAAACTCATGAAAAGGTGTGCGACTGAACTGATCATCGGGGAACTCCAAATTAAAACCACACGAGAGTCCACCGCACACCCACCAGGATGGTTAAAATGAAGGAGGAAAAGGAAAGAAAAAGAAAATGCCAAATGTGGGAGGGGAGATAGAGCATCCAGAATTCTCTCTGTTAATGGGGATATGAATTGATAAATTGGTGCACTTTGGAAAACTTTTGCAATGTTTATTATAATGGAACATAAGCCTGCCCTATGACCCCACAATTCCACCCCTAGTTATATATGCAACAGAAATGCATACACATGTTCATCAAAAAGCAGGTACTAGCATATTCATCTCAGCAGTATTTATAACACTTCCAGGCTGGAAATAATCTGGATATCCATTAAGAATGGATAATTACGTTGTGGTATATTCACACACGGGAATATTTCACAGCAATGAGCATGAACATGCTACAGTGAGGTACAGTTATGTGGATGACTCTCACAAAGTTGAGTGAAAGAACCAGGTGCAAAAGAGAGCAGACCAAATGATTCCATTTATATAAAAAATTCAAAAACAGGCAAAACTGTTCTACGGTGTCAAAAATCTAAATTGTGGTTACCCTTTTGGGGGTTGTGACTGGGAGGGGACACCAGGATCTCCGGGGTATGTTCTGTAACTTTTTCTGGGTGCTGTTAACTTTATAGAAACAGTCATGCAACCGAACATTTTTTCATATGCATTTAAAAACATTTTTTGTACATACATTTTTATCGAAGTATAATCAGTTTACAATGTTGTGTCAATAAAAACTTTTTAATTAAAAAAAGCCTGAACTTTTATTAATTTGTCCAAGTTCTCCTCTATTCAATGCAACATACATTTTATAGTCACTGTTTGGCATATTAAGGCACTCGTAGGCACTGTGAAATCCTGGAAAGTTGTCTCTGCTTTCCAGGAGTTGATAACCTAGGAGGTGGTACAAATAAAAGTCATTGCTCAGGAGTAGTCTTTGATTCTATGCTAATTGTTAGGCAAGTCCAAAATAATTACTTTGGAAGAAAATTGGGGGAAAGAATATGCATCTAGGCAGAGTTTGTGAGTCAGGCGGGATCTTAAGAGCCTGCACTTCCTTGTCGGCAGGGAGCAGGGGGATCAACTGTCTCAGCTTTTCCAGGACTGAGGGGTTCCTCAGGACAGGGTACTTCTAGTGCTAACTCCGAGACAGTCGTGGGCAGCCTGGGCTGGGTGTTCACGCTAGCCGGGGCTGAGCCGGATTCATCTTTGAAGTTTCTCACACAAAGTCTGGCACATAGCAGTTGCTTAATAAGCTCAGTGAATATTTGTTGAAATGAAATGGGGGGAAATGGGGGAAATGGTAACAGAAATAAAGGTACCTGTTTAGGCAATGGCAGTCGTTTTGGGGGCAGGAATTGTGGGAAATATGGGTCGGATTAGGTTGAGGAGGGCCTTGAATGCTAAGCTGAATAGCATGTATTATGTCTTATTGACGACTGGTAGCTATGGATGCTTTTGAACAAACAATGATGTGGGAAAAAAAATTATTTAAATGGAGGTACTGGGGACTGAACCCAGGACCTCGTGCATGCTAACATGCGCTCTACCACTGAGCTGTGCTCTCCCCAACCCTGAAAAGGAAAATCTGTGTTTTTCCTTATTAAATCTGGGCTGCCAAACAGGACTAATTGATATAGTTAGAGCTGGCCTAAGTCTACAAGCTGAAGTGCAGGCAGAAGGTTATTAGGAGTCCAGAAAAAAAATTAAGTAACAGACTTTCAGAACCATAGGGGAACTAGGAGCTAATCTAATGCCTTCCTTGTTTTTTCAATTAAGAATTTTTATTATCACAATAGTTTCATCTTATCTATGGGGGATACTTCCCAAGACCCCAGGGGATGCCTGACACCACAGATTGTACCAGACCTTTTATACACAATGCTTTTTCCTATGCATACTTACCCATGATAGAGTCTAATTTATAAATTCTTCACAGTAAGAGATTAATAACAATAACTAATAATAAAATAGAAGTTATAACAATATACTGTGATAAAAGCTATGTGAACGTGATATTGTGACTACATCTGATAACTCTGCCAAGCTGCTGAGTGACTAACGGGCAGGTAGTGAATTTGGGGTGGATACGCTAGAAAACGAGATGATTCATGTCCCAGGCAGGATGGAGCGGGGTGGCTCGAAATTTTATGATGCTGCTTAGAAGGGGGGCACAGTTTAAAACTTGTGGATTGTTTATTTCTGGAATTTCCCCTTTAATATATTTTCAGACAGTGGTTGACTGTGGGTAGCTGAAACCTCAGAAATCAAATCTGCTAGAGAGGGACTACTGTATACGTTTCTTTTAGAAACTGTTTCTTCCATACCTCTTCCCCTCCTTTCTTAAATGTTAATATTTACTTGTAATCCTAATTTTAGTTAGCAATAAATGAAAGCCCGGTGGTTAAGGTGACTTCTTCTGTTTATTTGGCAGGTCCTAAGGAGGACTGGGTAAGAAGCTGTCTATTGCTTGCAAGGGGCAGTGAAACCACTACTTCGGTGGTTTCATAGCCCTGCCACGCTGGAACAAAGTGTTCACTGAGAAAGGAAAGGACCACATAGTGTTTTCCTTGGAGTTATATTTATCCAGCTCTTCAATTCTGAGAGTATAATCTTCCCACCTTTTTGGTGTAAAAACTGTTACTTCTTTTATGAAATGATGGCTACGGTCGGTGATAGTTGGTAATGTCTGTGACGATATAAAAAGTCCTCTATTTCCCCTTCTGCCCCTGTTGGTTTATAAAATGAAAAGATATGAAACAAACTTCTGTCTCATTCTCGTACTGCTTCTGGCTCGGAATCCTTGACATGCAGATACACGTACACTTGTGATGGTTATGGCTGAACCACATTCTACCTCCTTTTTTCGTTTTCTATGGTGAAAATTTTTATATTTAGAATTGGCCAGCTAGACTCAGTTTAGATGATCCTAATTTTGCTGGCAGCATCTAAAGCATCATAGTCAGGAGCCAGTCATACATATGCCTTCTCTCCATCAGGCCTGCTCAGGGTGTTGATCTTAACTACGTCAGTGTCATAGAGCTTCTTCATAGCCTGTTTGATCTGACGCTTTTTGGCCTTGACATCCACAATGAACACAAGTGTGTTGCTGTCTTCTGTCTTCTTCATTGTTGACTCGGTGCTCAGGGGGAACTTGATGATGGCTAGTGGTCAAGCTGGTTTCTCCTAGGGAAGCTTTTCCGGGGGTTTTTGGGCTGCCTTCTGAGCCGCAGTGTTTTGGGCTGTCAGAAGTTGGGTGACACCCGGATCTTCTTTTTTTGTGGCTGTGGTTGCCTTTCAGCACTGCTTTCTTGGCCTTCAAAGCCCTTGCTTTGACTTCAGCTTTGGGAGGGGCGGGGACTTCCGTCTTTGCTTTATGTGCAGTCTTAGTGAAAAGTCAACCTCCTTTTTATATGCCTGCAGAAGCTGTAAGACCAAACACTATATATCCCAGATTCTCTTGCAGCTAGGGGTCTAGTTGTAAATTGTGATCTATCAATAATTTGCACATCCAAGAGACTTGAAAAGTAGAAGGGAGGTGGGGGCCTTCTCTGGGCTGCTTTGGCCGTTGCCACTGGCCAGCATGGTCATGAGATGTTGAGGTTTTTTTCAGCAGTGTTCTAGTAACCACTTACTAGCTCCTGGTCACTGAAGGCTACTGAGGCTGTGTTAGCAACAGTAGGGCTCTGGTCCCCTCAGGGACAGTTTCTGCTTTGGTGTTACTGGGCACCATCACAGGGAAGTCAGTGCTTTAAGTGTATACATTATTAACCAAAAAATAATACTGTGTGTTTCCACATCATTCATTTAACATTACTAGGAACTAAATGCCCTTTTTGCTCATAAACAATTTTTTGAAGGTTCCAATGTGTTTTTATTGATTAGAATTGTATATCGTTGTAATCCTTCCATCATACATATAAAATATAGTAATAACCAAATATCTGATACTAAAATAACTTACTGAAAAGTTCTACTATTGAACGCAGAATAGTTCTCTCTCTCTTAACAATTAAAGAAAGAAGAAAGAAAGAAAGGAAGGAAGGAAGGAAGGAAGGAAGGAAGGAAGGAAGGAAGGAAGAAAGGAAGGAAGAAAGAAAGA
Organism: Vicugna pacos; assembly: GCF_048564905.1. Taxonomy (NCBI): domain Eukaryota; kingdom Metazoa; phylum Chordata; class Mammalia; order Artiodactyla; family Camelidae; genus Vicugna; species Vicugna pacos. The sequence goes on from NC_133020.1 coordinate 16,931,503, forward strand.
AAGAAAGAAAGAAAGAAAGAAAGAAAGAAAGAAAGAAAGAAAGAAAGAAAGAAAGAAAGAAAGAAAGAAAAGAAAGAAAGAAAGAAAAGAAAGAAAGAAAGAAAGAAAAGAAAGAAAGAAGGAAAGAAAGAAAGAAAGAAAGAAAGAAAGAAAGAAAGAAAGAAAGAAAGAAAGAAAGAAAGAAAGAAAGAAAGAAAGAAAGAAAGAAAGAAAGAAAGAAAGAAAGAAAGAAAGAAAGAAAGAAAGAAAGAAACCACTGAGTTTATCTTGGAAAATTTAAATTCTGGCCATTATTTTACAAGTCGGCAATCTGAGTAATTCAGCTTGAAGATGACTTTCTCCTTGTAGACGTCTGCTCATCCACGTGCGATCTGGGACCTCCTCGGGTCGCAAGCTTTTTCTGCATATGATGGACTTTGGAGATGGGACCTCGCAATTGTCCTCGCCTTGAGCCCTGGTCAAAGTTCCATATTCAGCCAATCCCAGTTTTTTACTTTCAGCCAGAGTATATTTGCAGAAAAACGCCCCTTGTACCTTACCAAAAATGTCATAATCCACTGATATCAGGGTGTCCCCTTCTGCCTCGCTCATGCTCACACGCTCCTGGTCCTCCTCCCACGCGGCGGGGACTCCCGGGCCACCACCACGCCAACGGTTCCCCCAGCCGCGTAACCGCCGCGCCCGGAAGCTCAGACAAAACAATTCTCGACAAAAATTTTAACACCTCCCTCCTCCCTCGCCCCCGCCCACCAACTTTGGCACAAGCAACATACATCTTATTATGCTAGGACTGTTACTGCTTAGTCGTAATTTTCCCGTGGTACTTTTATTACTGCAAATACAGCTGCCTCCTGTTCCTCCCCTTCTTTCTCCAAAATGGTCATCATGATACTGAAGGGCCAGCATAATATTGTTCCCTGTTAACTATCTGACCGAGATAAGCCAGAAAAATTATAAGAAGATGGGATAAACAGAAGGTACCTGCTGCTGAATCTTGACCAATAGGCCTGGCGGGCTCTTGCAGTGGGGATAGTTACACTACCGCCGGGAAGTCCTGGTATTCCTTCAATTTTAAAGCGCAATTTTCAGACAATGTTAGTTTTAAGAAAACGTCTGGACTAGAAGAAATATATATACATTTGTCCCGAGAAGCAAGCAATTATGGATTCCATAATTTATACAGTGTAGATGGTATCTCTCAGCACTCTCAAATAGTAAGTTCTTCCTACTCTGGAATCACAGATTGTAGGTTAAAAACACCTTACTCCCCCCCTTTTTTTTAATGTATCTTTATTGAAGTAGAGTGATTTACAATGTTGTGTTAGTTTCAGGTGTACAGCAGAATGATTCAGTTATACACACACACACACACACACACACACACACACATATATATATTTTCCAGATTCTTTTCCATTATAGATTATTACAAGATATTGAATATAGTTTCCTGTGCTCTGGCACCTTACTATTTTTTAATAGTTTTTTAAAATTGAAAGAGGGTGGGAAGGGATAGACTGGGATTTCAAAATTGTAGAATAGATAAACAAGATTACACTGTATAGCACAGGGAAATATACACAAAATGTTGTGATAAATCACAGAGAAAAAAATGTGACAATGAGTGTGTATATGTCCATGAATGACTGAAAAATTGTGCTGAACACTGGAATTTGACACAACATTGTAAAATGATTATAAATCAGTAAAAATGTTAAAAAAATAAAATAAATAAAATTGAAGTATTGTTGATTTACAATGTTTCAGGTGTACAGCAAAGTGATTCAGTTATGTATGTGTGTATATATACTTTTTCATTATACAAGATATTGAATATAGTTCCCTGTGCGATACAGTAGGTTCTTGTTATTTATTTTATACATAACAGTGTGTATCTGTTAATCTCAAATTCCTAATTCATGTCCCCTTCTTCCCCTCTGGTAACGATAGGTTTGTCTTCTATGTCAGTTAATTCTATTTTTATTTTGTAAATAAGTTCATTTGTATCATTTTCCACATGTAAGTGATGTATTTGTCTTTCTCTGACTTACTTCACTTATGTAATATAATCTCTAGACCCCCCATATTGCTGCAAATGGCATTATTTCATTCTTTTTAATAGTTGAGTTATATTCCATTGTATACATAACATATCGTTCTTCTTTTAAATTTTTTGGGATGAGGCAATTAGGTTTATTTATTTATTTATTGAAAATGTTTTATTTTTATTTTTTCATTTTTAGTTTTATTAGGTAGAATTTACAATTTGACTGCACATATATAATATATTACATATAAATACATATATACAATATATTGCACATTTAAAACATTTACATATATGTACTTTTCATTGTTTCTAAGAACAGTTTAGAGCTTCAGCTTTTTAAACTTAACATAGTTATCAAAAGAATAAAGCCAACCACAAAATAGCTATTTATTCTTTTATTTTTTAACGGAGGTACTGGGGATTGAACCAGGACCTTGTGCATGCTAAGCACACACTCTACCACTGAGCCATACTCTCTCCCCATATATACCACATCTTCTTTAACCATTCATCTGTTGATGGACATCTACGTTGTTTCCATGTCTTGGCCATTGTAAATCGTGCTGCTATGAACATTGGGGTGCATGTATCTTTTTGAATTAGAGTTTTCATTTTTTTTCCCCAGATATATGCTCAGGAGTGGGATTGCTGGATCAGTTTTTAAAGGACCCTCCATACTTACACACCTTATTTTTCATTCACTGGATGTAGAGGACATCTATTCACTAATCCCATCTATCTTTTCAACTTTTCTAGGAAGGTAGATTGAAGGAAAATTTTACTTTCAAATGTTAAATGCCTCAGGGTATTAAGGAGAAAGTGGTAGCATTTTCACAGACAGGTAGTTTCCCTGGTAGGTCTGGAGAGATTTATGTTTCACCTTATGGCTGGAAAAACCCAGGTGGTGAGTGTGAAACATTTTCCCAGGATCATAACATTGGCATAGATACCTTTAAAAACATTCCAAAGATCTGGTATATTTAGAATTTGTCCAGCATACGTCATTGACGTCTTCTCATTCTGGTTTGGTTCAAAACCAGCTATGTTTTTGAACCAAACTGCCAGGCACTGACTATGCAGGGATGAATAAAATACAGTCTATATCCAAGCAGGTTTCTGTAATGTGATTAATGCCCTTCGTTCAGACAAATCTTTCAGTTTCCTTCACCTCCACCACATTCACAATTACTTTGTGAATGGTTTCTTTAGGAACCCACTGCTTGGCTGCTGTGATCCCGGGTCAGTCCTTAGCTTTCTGTATGAGAGCTTCGGTTTCCCTATCTTTCCCTAAAGGCAAGGTTAAACCCCATCCTTTTAGGCAGTGTAAGTAAATGGGAAGTCTGGGACGCAAGGTTCAGAAGAATTTAATTATCACGTATATTGCAGGAAGCCACGGCACACGCTGGCTCGGTTGAGTAAACAGGAAACTATCGATCCCACGCAGGAAATGACCTTGTCCCAGGGCAGCGAAGGTGCCGCGGATTTCCCTTTTTCCTTCAGTTCCCGTCTAAACGCATTTCCGGGTTTCGATCAATTTGGTCCTTTAGTGCCAGAGCCAACTCCGTTCGGCTTCTTCCCTGTCCCACCCTAGACGGCGTCCCTGAGCGAATGGCCAGTAGGCCCTTTCATTTAGTGGACATTTTTAGGCCTTGTTTTACATCACAGCAAATCTCAACCAATCAGTAGTTGGGGTAGGAGGTACCCAAATAATCTTCACTTCCTTCCCAAACAGCTGCCCCTCGCTCGCGTCATCCTGATAGATTACTTAGGTAGCCAATCAACAAGCAATTTTGGGCCCGGCCTACCTTAAAACCAATCAATTAAAATGAAGACGGGGAATTGGGCGGAGAATGGAAAACTTGCCCCCTCTTTTGGAAATGGTTTGGAGAGGTGCGTTCGGACCTCGTGAACTTACAATTTTACGCCAGCGATCACCGCATACTGCGTATCTCAAACGCTCCAGTTCTGCGCCCCTTGGACCTCACCCCAATCTGAGCCCCACCCTTCACAGGCCTCCCCCATCACCCATTTCAGTAGAACACATCCCTGTCCTGAATCCTCCGGAAAAGAACCAAACCCCGGAGGCCCGTGCTTTACACGCTCCTCCCCGCGCCGGCAGAGCAGGGGGAAGGAGAGACCCTGCAGCCTCTGGCGCCAATCTTTCCATTCAGTGCGTCTCTCCTCCCTTCCCCACGTTCCCGGGTCGGAGCTGACACGGGAGTGGGAGGAGCCGAGGGGGGGCGGCCCGCTCCGCTGAGGGAGAGGCTACAGCTTCTTAAGGTGGCACCGAGCTGTTGGGTGGCTGGGCCTCTGAACCACTGGGATGGGACGTCCTCCTGCCTCCCAACGTCGCTTCCCACGCCGTGTCTTATCTCTGGTCCCCTAACCGTAGTCCTAGTCTTATTTTTAGAAACAATACACAGGTTAGGTAGAGGATGTAAAGTTAAGCTAATAAAATAATAAAGCTATGCAAAGAAAATACAAACCGTGAAGAGAACTTTTCCTTTACGATTTAATCACTTGTGCTGTGTTCTCTTCTTTTTCTCCTGAGATTACCTTTTAAACCAGCGGCTAGAATTTTTCTGACGTGCAAATAAGAGCTCAGATTTTGTCTGATCAATATTTCTAAGTGAATGGCTTGTATGATTGTTTATTAACTCCCCGCCCAGATCTGACGAAGCCTCTAAAGGAAGCAAGAACGTGTAGTGCCTAGTGGCTGCTCCTCCTTTTACCGAGGGTCCCTTGAAGCTGGAAGAGGGGAGGTGGTATTTTGGGGCGGCCTTGCAGCTTCCCCTATGGTTAAGTCTTCTCATTTGTAAGATGGGGATAATAATACCTACCTTCCAGGTTTAGTGTGACTACTAAAAGACTTCGTGAAATGAAAACACATTGTAATCTGAAAGGTGTGAAAAAACATTAGACGATGTTATAAATGTAAGGCATACAATCATAGTAAACATTTACATGGTTCTTACTATGTTCCAGCACTTTTTATACAGATTTTTAAAAACTGTTTTGTAAAATTTCAAAGACATATATAAGTAGAGAGAATAACATTAAACACAAACAAGTCCATGTTTGTAATAAGCAACACACTTGTCTAATCTTTTATTATCTATGCATCTCTCCTCCATCACTTATTTTGAAGCAAATTTCAGGCATTTCACGACAATACTTCAGTATGCATCTTTAAAAGATAAAGCTCTCTTAAAAATAATAACACTAGTCTGTTAACACAACTAAAATATAATAATTCTTTGATATCACCAAAGCCAGGACTGAAATTTCACCAATTGCTTTTTAATATTTTTTCCAGTTGCTTTCCCAAATGTCTACATTTTATATTTGATGGATAGGTCTCTTGACCCATATACACTGCATTTCATTGATGTGTCTTTTAAGACTCTTTCAGTCTCTAGGTTCCCCTTCCTTCATGCACTTACCTAAGTGCATTCTATGCATGAAACCCCAGCACTGTGAAATAGGTAATATTATTACCTCCATTTTACTGATGAGAAAACTAACAGAGCAGTTTAAATGACTTAAGTACTCAGTTACTGCATATCAAAGCTGGGATTTGAATACATGAATTTTATCCACTATACCATGTTTCATAAAATACCCAAGTCTTACATAAATACTTCCAAAATGTGTATTGAGGCATATTGATCATCAATATTGCGAAGAAGTGTTTTGCTCAAAGTAGACTAGCACTCATGAAGAATTATATAATATGTTCTATTCTAGAGAAGTGTGGATCCTTGCATTTTGATTCCTTGCATGTTTCAGTGACTATATGTTTATTCTGCTCCATATCACCCTCCTTAATAGAAAGTAAGGGGAGAATTAATGCAAATGCTTCTCCCTGTCTCAGGGTAAAAACAAAACTAGTTTATCAATTTCTTTTTTTAATTAAAAAAATTACATAAGGAAAGACCATAAAAACATTAATACATAGTGTTTGATATGGATGTAGAAAATGAGGTAAATTATAATAATCTTTGGTATATATCCATCTATGTGTGTGTGTGTATATATATATATATATATATATATATATATACACACACACAAATATATGCACACACATACCTATATATTTTAAAAAGCAACTATCTAAACATATAATACAAACTATTTTTTAACACTATTTTCTCACTGGAATATATTTAGATATATGAAAAAATGGATTCTTTAAAATAATACCTGTCTATTGCAAAATAGCTAAATAGTAAAGGAGACATAGAAAGAAAAATAACTCCTCCCTCACTAATTCTACTTCTCAGAGTTAAATAGTATTCTATTACACAGCTGTACCATCGTGTATTTAACTTTATTATGGATATTTAAGTTGTTTCCAATTTTCTACAGTTATAAGTAGTGCTGCAGCAAATATCGTGTATATGTCAAATAATTTCTTGAACTTTTAATTTTTCTCAATTTCTAGGAAAAGAGAATCTAATCCTTCCCTAATTTTCCCATTTTTAGTTTTTTAATTTTTTTTTTTTAGTTTTTAATTTTCCCAGCTCCTTAAATTCCATATATATATAAAATGTCAAAAAAAGGTTGAAAAGAGAAACATAACGAAACACCTAACACATAGCAAGAAACATGTGATGCCAAACTATGTGTGGGAGAATGAATTAATACTTCAAAGAGGAGGAGAAAGTAACAGCTTTAATCCTGGATATTGGAAGGGTGGTAAGAAAGAAAAGACTCAATTGGAATTCATCTCCTTTAATTACAATTAGAGGAGTGACTTTGAATTCTGACAGCTCAGGAAAACGGAATAGAAGTTGAGTCATTTGGATTTTGGACTTGTTAGTTTAAGTCCTGACTTTGCTACTTACTAATCATTTGAACTCAGACATAGTCAATAACTCTGAGTCAGTTTTCTCATCTGTAAAATAGGTATAATAATAATGCCTTATGGGATTGCTAGAAGAATTAAATGTGATAACGAATGCATAGCTCAACCTGTGGCACATTGTAAATATAATGTAATTATATATTTAAATAAAATACAGTATTCTATATTTAGTCAGAAGGCGAAAAAAGACTTTATTATCTAAATGTGAAATACAGTGAACAAGCTGTAATCTTGAATATGCAGGGGTATTTTTTTAGCAATTAAAATATTTCATGGTTAATATTTTCTCTTTCTTATTATTTTATGTGACAATAAATAGGGTAGTTTGAGAAACATCTAATAGGCCAGAGGAGGAAATATATAAGAATTTGCAGAGAAGTAACATGATTCCAGGAGGAGAAGTGGACGTGGTCCGCCTCGGGGCGTCTTCTGTCTCTGGGTGGGGATTATTCTGTACGGGGCAGAGGATGAGAGCAGGTCATTCTGTGACCAGGATAAGAGATGCTATAGGATTGTCAGGGAAACTGATGCCAAACCGTGCAGTTTAAAGAGCATTTTCACGTAAAGGCGCTCGTTTGACTCTTGCAGCAGCCTTATTGGGTAGGCAGGGCGAGTATTAGGATCCGCTCTTCGCCGACCAAGAGTCCATAGAACAAGGGCCTTGCACAACTTTGAAAGCAAGATTTTCTGATGTTTAATGCAGAGTTTTCTCTGTTGCACGCTCGTGTCTCGCTTTATACATTCAACAAGCATTTACTGAACTCCAGGATGGTATCGGGGTAACATGTTAACTTTGCCTCAACCCCATAACCATTCAGAAGCTATCTCAGGGGAAAGAGAAGCCCAGCACATTCTTGAGAAAACCGGAGACGATCATCTGTATATAGAAGACAATGAAAAAAAGGTCGGTGTGGCAGACTGAGAGTGTTGAATTGCAACTGACAGTTCGCGTGGCGCGAACGACGGAATCTCCCGATGGACAGCAGGGGGTTGTCATCTTGGGTGGATGGCGAGCGGCACGGAGCCGCGCGGCGGGGTGGCGGCCGGAGGGGAGCGAGGGCGGCGCGCCGGCGTGTCCCCCGGGAGCGCGGGCGCGGCGGCGCGGCTCCCCGGGCGGAGCTCGGCTCCCGGGGCGGAGCGCACCCCCGGCGGCGCGGCCCGCGGCTCGGCGCCGCCCGCTCCTCCTTAACCCGCGCGGGGAGGCGGCGGCGGCGGCGGCCCGGCGGGCGGGGGCGGGGGAGGGGCGCCGAGCGCGGCGCGGAGGCCGGGGAGGAGCCGGGGCCTGCAGCGGAGCCGAGCCGAGCCCGAGCCCCAGCCGAGCCCTGACACTGTCCGTCCGCCTCCTGGCTCCCCGGGAGCCCGGACCGGCCGGAGCCCGAGCGGTGGTGGCGCGGGGAGCCCCGCGCGCCGGAGGGAGCGGAGCGGACGGGACGGGACTAGAGGAGGCGCGGCCGCCGCAGGAGCCGCCAGTGACGGGAGTCGGGAGCCGCGGCCTCCCGGCCCCTGCTGCCCAGGCCAGCTCCGGCGGAGCGGGGAGGACGAGAACCCCACCCTCGGGGGCGCCCCAGGAGCGGAGGCGGGAGCGGGGACGGAGTGGAGACCCTTAGCGCTCGGGCGAGGGCAAGAAGCGACCCCTCTCGGGGGCGAGTCTCTCCTCCCGAGGGCCGAGGAAGAGCCCCACACCGGCCCGGGAACAGAGCTCCAGAAGTAGAACGGGGTGATCCTTCCCAAAGGAGGCCGAGTGAGGCGCCCCGACGTGCCTCCACTGCTCCAAACACACTCTCAGCAGTCCTGGACTTTCGAGGCTAAGAGCAAGGGGGCTATGCCAATGGAGTAGGCACCCTGCCTCCTCCCCAGTACTCACAGCGCAGAGGACTCCTTAAATTCAGAAGCGGAGGACACTCCAGGGAAAGAAGAGGAATCGGCTCTCAGCCTTTCAGGAGAGGGGACGGACTCCCCCAACTTCCTTGTACCTAGACAGTGGAACAGGGCAAAGCCCCTCCGCTCAGGTCTCCAGCAGAAGGAAAGAGCCCTCCACTCCAGGCAGATTCAGTTTGGGGGGGAGGGGGACTCCCCCGAGGGGGAGGAGACAACTCCTGGTTGGGAGAGGCTCCTCCCCTCCTCCCCAGGGAAACCGGCCGAGTGTGGGGGGTGTGCCACCTTCCCCAGGTAGGACCTCCTTCTCCTCCTCCTCCTCCCCCTCCTCCCTCCGCTCCTCATCCTCTGGGAACCCAGTTCTCCTCCCCAGCTTGGGAGGCTCAGCCAAGCACAGGAAGAGCCACTGAAGATGAGGCTCTTCATCTGCCTTTGAAGAGGGGAGACCCTCCAACCCCAAACTCCAGTGCCAGGTGGTCCCCTCCCTCCGCGGGGGGAGACTTGGAGACAGGTTAGTGTTCTCTTTCATCTCTCTGTCATTTTTAGGCACTAGTGGGTGTAGGGGGCTGTGACGGGGGTTCTTGGGTTTCATTACCTGGGAAGATGGAGTGATAACTCAGAGAACCTTCTGGGAAATGTGTTCTGAAGCTGCTGGATTCAAACCCTCATCTCGCTTCAGAGGGTCTTGAGAAATGGGTTTCTTAGTGTTTGGGGACTAAAGGGATGGGATTCATTTGAGGTCCCCAGGGACGAGTGTTTTCCTGCTGAGGGCAGAGGAATATCAGAAAACACCTGCCTCTTCAGTGCTCCATCCATGCAGCGTGGTAACGATGGACTCTTCTCAGCTGGACTTCCGTGCCACCCTCCATCCTTGGGCTTTTTCACCCAGAGAGTGCGCCCTCACTAAAGTCATGGTGGCATTTTGTGGCCTGGCCTTGTTGGGGCTTCCACTGGTATTACATTTTCTTATCTGTAACCCTAGGTCGCTAATGTCCACCAGAGCTGTTCTCTCCAACCCACTGTGATTACTGCTTCCTTAATAAGAAAAGCAGTCTGTCTCCACTCACCCTACCTCTGACACCAAGAGACCTCCTCTCATGACATCCCCACTCTGGCTGGAAGCATGCCTTACCAATAAAATCCACAGGGAAAATGGGGATCCCATGCCCTGAAGCAAGGGGGAAGGGTGCAGGGAAACACCAGCTCCGTGGGAAAGTTCTTCCCTAATGCTGGCCGGGTACCACTGCCCCAGTGCCCGACACCACTCCCGTCTTTTGCTGACAGTTCCTTAGGAAAAGGCAGATACTGGATAGGAGAGGAGAGTGGCTGCTCAGCCTCCTTCCAGTCTTCCATCGGAATAAGTTGGCTGCCAGGGAGATTTGACCCCTGAGGAGTTTACTTTCAGAAAAGCGCTAATAGTGATATCCTCCCCCATCCTGTTTCTTGTTCAGTTCTGGGGCTCTGGAACCTTGTAAGTTTTCTTTCATAAGATAATAGCAAGAATCATAGAAGCCCAGAATCTTCAGAAAAGGCAAGAAAACGGTGGCAGGAAATCCTTCTAGCTGAGCCTGGGCTGTGGGTTTAGTAGCGCTGCTCTGCCTTTCAACCTGGGATCCAGAGGGAGGCTATAATGCAGTAGAGCGCATGCTTACCATGCACAAGGTCCTGGGTTCAACCCCCAGTACCTCCTTTAAACAAACAAACAAACAAACCTACTTACCTCCCCCCTGCCCCAAATCAACCTGGGATGCCTAGCTGGGTGCCTCCTTTCTGCCTTAGGAGAATCCTTGTCTCCTGCAGGGGGACTTAGACCCCACAGGGAGTCCAAGTGGGAGGCTTCATCTTGTTTGGGTTTTTATGTTTCATCCTTTCTCTGCTGGGCATTGGGTGGACTGCCTAAGTCTCTAAGTACATCCATTTGGTCCTGGAAGCTGCCTGTTGGTCATGGGACATGACACAGGGCTATAAGCCAGGTTGGTATGGCTGTGCTGCACAATGATGTGCATATGTTTCTTGATTCAGGTGGATGTGGCTCTCAGTCTGTGTTTTGAATGGGTATGTGTGTGGGGACAGGTACATGTGTGATTTTCAGATGAAGCCGTCAATTACCTAGACCTGTATGTTGCTGGTAGGCCTCTAAAAGCAGGTGCAGGGATGCGGAGAGGGTGCTGGCCAGGATGCCCAGCTGGGAGGAAAGGCTTGGCCTGCCTTGGTCAGCCGGAGCCCTCGCAAATGACTGCACGAAAGCCACCTCCTACAGCAGGGCAGCCCAGTCTCAGGTTGGGACCACATCTTCTAGGACTAATAAGAGAGCTTCATTTCTGATATCTCTGGTCTGAAAAGCATTGGCTCTTAAATCTAGAACTCCCTCCCCCATTTGCTGAAAAGGGACGGCTCTGCGTAAGAGCAGCCTGTTTCTCACAAATTACTTTACCAGATGCTGGAACACAACTTGCTGAGTGGCTCAGAGTGAAGTGTCGCACGACACCTCCAGGTGTGCCACCGCCACATGGTGTAACTGGCTCTGCTGGGACTGAGCTTCCCCACTGCTCCTCGCCTCCGCGGAATCACTTAGAAGCAGATGGCTACAGGGCTGGATTAACTATGGTTTAGAGAGTGCGTATTCCAGATCGTGTCTAATGACTAGACCTAGTTCCCCCTGACAAATAAGAGATGATATTCCCCCATTTCTTCATTCTTGAGCATTTACTCAGTTCTGGCCTTGGTCAGAATTGGGGTGCCACTCTTCCCGATGGAAAAGTTTGAGTTTCTGACGTCCTGAAAATGACTGCAAACTCAGTGCAGGCTTTGCAATGCAAACCACTGCAGGCTTGCTACTTCTAGTCTTACCTGTATGGCCTGTCAGTTTTCTAATTTTTAATTTCTGATAGTCTCTCTCATTTAAAAATAATAATTGCTCCACTTACATAACACTTAGTAAGTGCTTTAATATATTTAACTCAAGGTAATCCTCACAACAACCCTATGTAGGTACAGTTATTATGTAGTTACTCTGTATTTTATAGTGAAGAAACTACCACACAGAGAGGTTAAGTGACTTGCCTGAGGTTGCACAGCAAGCAGGTAGTGGAGCCAGGATGTAAGCCCAGGCACCCTGGCTGGTAATTGGTAACATGGTAAACTTAACCGCTGCTCTGTGAGTTTTATACAGAGCAGGAAGTTATCACTCCTTAATGCCTGACCTTGGTGCCCTGCAGAGAACAATGACTGGCCTTTTAGAGAAAATGGGAAGAAAACTGTGCCTGTTACTTTGGCTCCTCTGGGTCTCATCCAGGACCAGTCTTCCCCTCCACCAGGATGTCTTTGTGTTTTTCTCTGCCTTTCTCCCGTCTTCATCAGAGAGAGGTCCAGTGGATGGGATGGAGCCTGCCCTTTGGCTGCCTTTCCCAGTCTCTATGAGTATTTCCTTTGAGTTTTCCAGCTCGCAGAGAAGAATGTAGCCTGACTCAGGTTCTGCCCCAGCCCAGTGGCACGAGGCCCACCTGGGGAGAGAGGTCTGGGTAACTAGGTTGTTTGGACTGAGACATGGAAGTACCTTTTGTGTGCCTTTCTAATAATAGCCCTGCACTTAAGCCTGGTGTCATTATTTTGGGGATTGTGGAATGTGTGGCTGCCTGGAGCTCATGAAGCTTCATTCACTTCCCTCCAGGAATGAAGCTTTGACAGTGTGGATGCCTTCATCCCTGTTATCGAAGCGGGAAACTGAGGCGTCAGGACTTCAGGGAGCCAGGGATGGTCAGGGACATCCAGTGAGTCAGTGTCAAGGTTCGGAACAGAACCGGGGGACCTCATTCTCTGAGGTATCATGCACTGGGCTGCCCCTCAAGAATGGGGAAGTGATGGGGTGGGGGGTAGTGAGGAAGCGGGATGGGTTTAGGGAGAATGGTGCTCAGAGATCAGAAGGGTCTTTTGCTGCAAGCGTTTTGTAGGTCTTGTAGCTGGTAAGATCCGGAGATATTTTGAGTGCTGGGGCGGTATCTGGAGGGCTGGTGGGGAGGGTGCTGATGGAGAAAGGTTAAATTTAACCTCCGTGTCCTAACCTGGTGCTGGGCGAAGGATAGGGAAGGGCACAGAGCAAGTAGCAAAAGGCTGAGGGTGCTTCCCTTTCTGGAATTCTCAGTGATTGGCACTTGCCAGATGGGTTCTGTAAACTCCTTCGAATTTACTCTCCTGTCCCTCCCTGTCTAAGGTGGGGGGAGTTTCAAACGAAATGTCCCCCGAAGGCTTCTTTGTCCCTAAGGTGAGATTTCCCAGGGATCTTTAGCAGGATGATAGGGAAGAGGGCAAAACTTCCTTGTGGACCCAGGAGAACCTTGGTCACTGGGAACCTGCACATTGTCATGTCCCTGGGGTACATGTCAGCTGGGAGCCCACCTCCAGGACCCATCGATGCAGGAAGCGCCCTGCTTTCCCCCAGAGACTGTGCAGCTTTGACTTAGTGAAGCGCTGGGAGGTCTGAGCCGTCCTGGAATGACTTAATGTCCCTATTAGTTTCCAAGTTGTCATGGTTTTCGGACAAGGTGGTGGTGATGGGCTGGGAAGGAGCTAGGGAGAGGAGCTAAGGATAAAGGAGAAACCCCTTCATGATGCTGTTTACAAACAGAAACTTTGGATTTTTTTCTCCTGTCAAGCAATTCTTGGGTTGCAACTGGGGCTCATGCTGCCCAGATTCCCGAGGTGCTAAGGTGTCTCCTTGAGCCTTGTGGAGTGGGCGTGTTACCGGTGAGCAGCGCAGGGCAGGGGACATGCGTGTGCATGCAGAGGCTGCCTGGGTGGGGACCTGGCGGCAGAGGGAGATGAGTGCGAATGCTGACCCTCTGGAGAAAGTCCCAGGGGGAGAGGAATCACTACCTGGAGGAGTGAGCAGATAGCCTGCAAGGTGTGTTGGAGGCGGCAGAGAGGGGGGTTGAGCTTTTACCTACAAAGTGGGTGGGTTTGTGTGTAGTTGTACGTAATGCGTGTGCCTATAATCTGGGTGTGGATTTGGAGATTCCATACGGATTATGTTTTCAGTCCAGGATTCTGAACTCTGGCTCTTCAAAAGAAATGCCTTGATGGGACTGTCAGCAGGGGTCGGAGGAAGAAACACGAGCTGGGATCTGCTGGCCCGGTACAGGCACAAGCCTGTTAGGCAGCAAGCGCTTAGGGGGTTGCTGGCACCGGCGCTAGGGGAGTGCCAAATGGCCAGCAAGTGGTTCCTGCCAGCCTTTCTAGGCCCAGTGTTCCTCACCTTCCCCCACCAAGACGTCACTCGAGCTGCACCTCTCCGCCGGCGAGAGCGCCCAGGCTGCGTGGGTGGCGGCAGGGCGCGCAAACAGCGGGCGGGGGCGGTCTGGCAGCGCCAGGAGTTTGCATGGAGGTGCCTTGCCTGGTTGGGAAGGAAGGAGGGAGGAGGAGGGCGGGAGAAGCCGAGCCAGCTCTTCGCCCCAGAGTGGCTATTTTTAGTCCTGCTATCTGATTGTTACCGGTGCGCACACAGCTGGGTGTCTCCCCGGCGGAGCAGCCGGGCCAGCCGCGGGGAGGGCCTTGCCGATGCCTTCTTCCTGGTGTCGGTGTCTGTGGGCGGGAGCTCGCAAGGGGGAGCTTTCAAGGTGCGAGGGCGGCTGGGCTCGGATCTGTTACCTCGGCGTGTGACTTTGTGCTCTGCTGGTAACGTACGCCGCGTATCTAATTGTGATCTGTTGATGTGTCTGGCACCTGCCCTTGGCCGGTTGTCACACTGTCACTTACGCTTGGGCTGTAGCTAAGACGCCTCAGGTCCAAGTGTGTGGGATCAAAAGGACCAGCACAGGAATGTGATTAATATGAAACATCTTCGAAAGTGCGGGCGTGTGTTTCGTTATTGTACACTCGTGTTTACTCAACCTGTTTGTCTTCACATGTTCTTTCGCGCTGTCTGAGGATGTTGTGTGTCAATATAACAAGCGTCACATAATTGGAGAATAGACTTTGGCTGATTTTACCTGCTAAGTGTTTTGTTTGTTTGTTTAATTTCTACATGGTTTTAAAATACTCTGTTGCTGGGCGTTAAGTAAAAAGAATTGAAGGAATAGCTGAATTTGGTGAGTGGTTTGATCTGTCTTTTCATCCTGCGTGAAGGGAGTGGCCTCTTGGCCACGTTCCACATGATGATGTAGGAAAAGTACTGGAGAAGTGTCACCTGGTAGGTGATGGTGACATGTCCATTTGGGGGTTCTGGGAACACCTGGTTGAGGGCTGTCCCATGAGAGGAGTCTTCTATGAATTAGAGTGGGGGGGGGGGAAGCCTCCTTCCCTTAGAGCACCAGGACTTGTGTATTTCTTGCCGCCAGAAACCGCAGGTAGCACTCATCTATTCTGTTTTCCTCTTGCCTTTTCCTCTTCTCTGCAGAACCTCGAAGCACCATGGCTTCTGACCTAGAAAGTAGCCTCACCTCCATAGACTGGCTCCCCCAGCTGACCCTCCGAGCGACCATTGAGAAGCTTGGGAGTGCCTCCCAGGCTGGGCCTCCAGGCGGCAGCCGCAAATGTCCACCAGGCTCACCCACGGATCCTAATGCCACCCTGAGCAAAGACGAGGCAGCGGTCCACCAGGATGGCAAACCCCGCTACAGCTATGCCACCCTCATCACCTATGCCATCAACTCCTCCCCAGCCAAGAAGATGACCCTCAGTGAGATTTACCGCTGGATCTGTGATAACTTCCCCTATTACAAGAATGCTGGCATTGGTTGGAAGGTGGGATGGCTTCCATAACCTGAGATCATTCTTAGTCTTGACAACCTTTTCCTCTGCTTTTGTTTCTTCCTATAACATGGTCCATTTCACTCTGAGCTGTCTCAGTGATATGTGAACTTGAAATTGCAAATCTCCCATCCCTTATTTTTTTGCAGAGTTGAACAACTTTCAGAAGGTATCACGGGGAAACTCCAGTGATACCGAGCCTCTTGGTATAGTTATGGGGGAGGCAGGATGCGGTCATACCCTCCTCTCTGGTTCCTCAAAAAGGAGATTCATTCATTTCACAGATTATCTATTGCCACCCTCTGTTCACATCACTGTGCAAGGCATGGCACTGCTCCAGCCCACCTAGAGGCAGAATCTCGTCAGATCTCCAAAATTTCATGGCACATAGTCACCATCTTTTAAAAAACTGTACCAAGAAAAAAATGTAGTATAATTAAGCCCTTTAGCAACAGCTCATCCACCAAGCAAGTAATGAGAAGAGGCTAAGTTGTTTGGCTGGAGATAAAGGAAGAAGGGGCCTCCTCTTCCAAGCAAAGAAGGAAGACTGATGGTCTCAGTCCTTCACAGCACCACTCACTTGCCAGCTGTGGAGTAGGAAGGGGGATTTAACGTAGTACAGTCACTCTGTAAATCACCTGCTGACTTGCAGACCAGATGATGCGCTGGAGAGTGTTGAAGGCATTCTGTTTTTTCTTTATAAATATGTCCCTGCTAGCCGCCACCACCCTCAGCCTCACCCAGCACAGGCATGCAACAATAGTTCTTTCCTCCAGGAGTATTTTGTTTTTTTTTCAGGGGGGGAGGTAATTAGGTTTATTTATTTATTTATCTTTTTAATGGAGGTACTAGGGATTGAACTCAGGACCTCATGCATGCTAAGCATGCGCTCTACCACTGAGCTAGCCCTATCCCCTAATACTTCTTTCCTCCAAATGTGACCATTCTATGAGCTGTTGAAGGGGGAGGGTATAGCTCAAGTGGTAGAGTGCATGTTTAGCATGTATGAGGTCCTGGGTTCAATCCCCAGTACCTCCTCCAAAAATAAATAAGTAAACCTAATTACCCCACCCTGAAGAAAAAGAGGATCTATCTATGAGCTGTTGAGAAGACAGAAGGTGAACTGTGCCTTGTTTCACTCATAATTTATATTTTGTTATCATTTACATAATCGGTTTTAAAACATTGTTTTTATTACTGATAGGATGAATTAAAGAACTGGGCAGATGTGTTTTTTTAAAATTAAAGTATAGTTGCTGTACAATATTAGATAAGTTGCAGGTGTACAATATAGTGATTCACAATTTTTAAAGATTATACACCATTTACAGTTATTATAAAATATTGGTTATATTCTGTGTATTGTACAATATATCCTGGTAACTTATTTTATACATAATACTTTGTACCTCTTAATCCCCTACCCTTCCGTGCTTTTTCCCATTGGTAGCCACTAGTTTGTTCTTTATATCTGTGTGTCTCCTTCTTTTTTGTTATGCTCACTAATTTGTTGTACTTTTTAGATTCCACATATAAGTGATATCACACAGTATTTGCCTTTCTCTGTCTGACTTATTTCACTTAGCGTAATACTCTCCAAGTCCATGTTGCTGCAAACGGCAAAATTTCATTTTTTAAGACTGAGTAGTATTCCATTATACATATATACACCACATTTTCTTTATCCGTTCATCTGTTGATGGACCCTTAGGTTGGGGCAGATGTGATTTTGAGGCGTTTATATACCTGTTGTCAGTTGGGTGGAACAACTGAAAAACTGTATACACTGCTTTCCAGAAGCACCTGGTAGTCAAATTTGTAGCCATTACCTCTCCTCGGCTTAATTGCTGCTTTTTTCTTATCTCATTGATTTCGCTATCTGATAGGTAATTTCCTCCATCAGTAAAGTTATGAAGTTTACACTAGTTGAACTTGAGTGTATGTTATGTCCCTTTGTGTCCCTCTGTGTCCTATTGGAAAATTTTCTGCTCTGCACGATGCTCAAATCTGACCTGCTTCTCTGCTTCCCTAGAATTCAATTCGTCACAACCTTTCTCTCAACAAGTGTTTCCGGAAGGTGCCCAGACCTCGGGATGACCCTGGGAAGGTGAGATTCTTTTGTGAGGATGAAGGGAGGATCAGGAAGGAGCGAGAAGTAGTTGACAGCCCAGAGTCCTGTGGCTGTTTTAATTACCCAGAAGAGGAAAGCATGTTAATTACTGAAGCAGCTTTTTTTTTTTTTATTCTTGGAGGAAGAGCTTGGTTATCAAGTTTGTGGTCCCCATTAGAATGAGTGACTAAGGGAGACTGTGAAATCTGTGTTTCAATAGAAACATTTATGAAAAAGTTGACTTCATGCTCCTTTTTTTTTTCCATGTGGCAGTCTTTCTAGATGTAAAAGGTGGATTTAATGACCTTTGTAGGTATTTTTCTATATGAAAACCCCATGATTTTTACGTTCAAAGGGGAGAGGGTCCTTGTCACTTGAGAGATGTGGATTCTAAAGCTAAGAGAGCCTTGTCTCAGGTGACAGGGAGGGGAAAGGCTGGCATTTCCAGCTCTTTGAACCAGCTGCTGTTGTGCTGTTCTCCAGAATGATCGAGGCCTGTGTTTGGACTACAGCGGGTACCTCGGACGTACTCAGTGAGCTGTTAGGACAAATTTAATCCTCAAAAATATCCAGTACCCTCAGGATTCTGTGTGACTCTCTAGTCATCTTTCTTAATGTAACTTATTTTGTGTAAAAATCCTCTCAAATATCCACGTTTCCAAAGGGAGAAGTTTCCATATGTAATGATTTTCTCCTCTCTGGGGATGGGTTCTCCTTCTAGGGCTCTTACTGGACAATCGACACCTGCCCTGACATGTCCCGAAAGAGAAGACACCCCCCAGATGATGATGTAAGTCCCCACTTCCATGGGGAGATGACATTTCTGAGCCAGCTGCATCTTCTCCTGTATTTCCAGTTATTTCCTAAATTTGGGGTAAAGGATAAATACTGGCAGAGGTGAAGCCAGGGGCCTTGGGAGGATGTTTATCATCTGCTTACAGATTTTTGTTCTTTCACAACCCTCAGCTGTCCCAGGACTCACCAGAACAGGAGGCAAGCAAGAGCCCACGGGGAGGCGTTCCAGGGAGTGGAGAAGCCTCTCTGCCTCCTGAGGGGAATCCTCAGATGTCACTGCAGAGCCCCACGTCGATAGCCAGCTACAGCCAGGTAGGAAGTAGAGGTGGCAGGGGGCACAGGGCTGGATGGCTGACTGGGTGGTTGAATAGATTCATGTATCAGTCGATTCAAAATTTTCTGATGGGTGTCTGTGCTATAGTAGGCAGATACATTGGGAAAGAAGGAGAAAGCAAAAGAGGAAAGCTGAGAGAGAGAGAGGGAGGGAGAGAGAGAGGGAGAGAGAGAAGCAACAGAACTTTAAGAAAGATCAGAGGCAAAAAGTGAGAAGAAGAGCCAAAAAATTTACAAGATGGGAAAGGTGAGGTGGGAGGTAGCACAGGAAAAGGACAGGAGGCTACATCAAGGTCAGAACGAATGAGAAAAGAAGGAGAAAATGATGCTCATTCTTTGAAAACTTGGTGAGGGTGATGAGGACAGGCAGGAGAGCCTGGTGTCTGTTAAAGGGTTGAGCTGGTCCCGCACTAGGACAGAGATCAGGTCTCTCTCACCTCTTTCTGCAGGGCCCAGCACCTGTGGATGGCGGAGCAGGGGCAGCTGGGGCTCCAGGCCGAGAGGGCGCTGACGCCCCCCCGCCCCTGTATAACACCAACCACGACTTCAAATTCTCCTACTCAGAGATCAATTTTCAGGACCTAAGCTGGTCCTTCCGCAACCTCTACAAATCCATGCTGGAGAAGTCCTCTTCCTCCTCTCAGCACGGTGAGGCTGCGGGAGGGGGTGGGGAGGGGGGTTGGTGAGCTCTTCTGACTTAGGGCTGAAGGACAGCTGTTTCGAGAGGCAGGCTGCGTCATTAGCTTCTGAGTTGGCGGAATCCCCCTTCTAGAACTAAGGGTTGTGATTTTTATGGTTGCCAGCAAGTCATTCCAAGGATGGCCACTAGGGGCCAGCAGTAGATCCCTTTTCCTAAGGATCACAGTGTTTCATTGTGAGAATTTAATTTTTAGCATATTTATGTTGATTTTTATTAGGAATAATTTCAAGTAGGTGCATAAATAGAGAAAGTAGTACAGTAAACCATCATGTTTCCATCGCCCAATTTTAACTGTTACCGATATTTTAAGCTTGTTTTGTTTACCACCCAGCTTTTCGTTTAATTGGAGTAGTTCAAGGTACATCGTTCTACCTGTAAATACTAGTGCAGTATGCGTCCTTAATGATAAAGACTTTTCTTTTAGTTATCCATTGCCATTATCACTCCTAACGTAATAAATAATGCTTCCTTAAAGATACATGCATGCCAGTGTTCACAGCAGCACTGTTTACAGTAGCCAAGACCTGGAAGCAACCTAAATGTCCATCGACAGAGGAATGGATGAAGAAGATGTGGTGTATATATATACAATGGAATACTACTCAGCCATAAAAGAATAAAATAATGCCATTTGCAGCAACGTGGATGGACCTAGAGAGGATCATACTAAGTGAAGTAAGTCAGAGAAAGACAGATGTCATATGATATCACTTATATGTGGAATCTAAAATATGATAGAAATGAACTTATTTACAAAACAGGAACAGACTCACAGACATAGAAAACAAACTTATGGTTACCAAATGGGAAAGAAAGGGGTGGGATAAATGAGGAGCTTTGGACTAGCAAATACAAACTACTATATATAAAGTAAGCAACAAGGACCTACTGTACGGCACTGTTTAATATATTGAATATATTGAACTATAGTCAATACCTTGTAATAACCTATAACGGAAAAGAATATGAAAAAGAACAGATATATATAAATCACTTTGCTGAAGACCTGAAACTAATGTAACATTGTAAATCAACTCTACTTCAATAAAAACATTAGAACTAATACTTCTAACAATTTAAATACGGAAAAAAAAATTCTTCCTTTATATCAGTTTATATCTTGTCCATACTCACATTTCCCAGATTAACATGTGAGAATGACTTGAAGTCGTTAGTGGGAGGCTCCCTGAGGGATCATCTGGTTTGGCCCTCTGCAATTCCTGGTTTTTTGGTTTTTTTTTTTCATTTTTTAAAAGAATTTAGAGGTAGGGGTGAAGTCAGGATTTCAGGTGAATCATCTGACCTTCCTGTTCTGTACCGTGGCCTTGGACAGGCAGCAGGAGATGAATGGAATGATCAAAAGTGGTTAGGAGTCACTTCTGGGGAAATTTATATTAATTGTCATGAATTTCTTCTTTTATTTATTTCCTTTCATTATTATTTTTAACTGAAGTATAGCTTATTTGCAATATTGTGTCCATTTCAGGTGTACAGCAAAGTGATTCAGTTCTATGTATGTATGTGTATGTGTGTGTATATTTATATATTTTTTCAGATTATTTCCCATTATAGGTCATTACAAGATACTGAATATAGCTCCCTGTGCTCTACAGTGAATCCTTGTTGCTCTTCTAGTTTATCTGTAGTAGTGTGTATCTGCTAATCCCATAATCCTAATTTATCCCTCTTCTCTTCCCTCTCCCCTTTGGTAACCATAAGTTTGTAAGGTTGTTTTCTATGTCTGTGAGTCTGTTTCTGTTTTGCAAATAGATTCATTTGTATTAGTTTTTAGATTCCATATATGAGTGATATCATATGATACTTGTCTTTCTCTGTCTGACTTCACTTCGTATGATCATCTCTAGGTCCTGAAGAGTGTAGGATAATAAGGAAAAGAAGAGAATAGAAACCCCATGGCTTTGTTTTATTTATAATTTATTTTTGAAATCAGATACCTGATTTCTTTTGAAACTGTGATTCCAGGCCTACATCTGAATCCCTGAAACATAGCATCAAAAGGTGCATGCTGCCCTCTTGGCTAAAATTTCAGCAGTTGTCAGGCTGTCAAGGCGCTCCTTCTGTCTGGTATACCGGCCGGGGGGACCAAGGGAGCCAGGGGGCGCTGTGTCCCCGAACATCCTGACCCTCTTGCCTTTGTAGTCGGCCTTTTCTCTCTGAGGCCTCCCGTCTACCCCGGTGGAAATCCTGTTTAGGGGAAAATGTGTGGTCCAGCTCACCTGCCTGCTTCCTCCCACCCGGCAGGCTTCTCCTCTCTCCTGGGGGACATGCCGCCCTCGAACAACTACTACATGTACCAGCAGCAGCAGCCGCCGCCCCCGCAGCCGTCGCCCCAGCAGCCGTCGCCCCAGCAGGCGCCCGCCCAGGGCCCCTCCCCTGTAGGGGGTGCTCCTCCGCTGCACACCCCCAGCCCCGATGGTTGTACCCCGCCAGGGGGGAAGCAAGCGGGGGCCGAGGGCTACGGGCCGCCCCCTGTGATGGCCATGCACCCGCCCCCCCTGCAGCACGGAGGCTACCACCCTCACCAGCACCACCCCCACCCGCACCCCGCCCAGCCGCCGCCGCCGCCGCCGCAGCCACAGGCACAAAGCCAGGCCCCCATCAACAGTTCTGGCTTCGGTGAGTAAGGAGCGGGCACGCAGACCCTAGAGGGCCGTGGGGGACCCCCTTGTTCTGACTCTGGCACGAAGGTGCAGTTGGGTAGGAGGTTAACAGCGGATCTTTCAGCCTCACTCTCCCATGAGAGCTCATCTGAGCGAGGGAAGATGCTACTGAGAGCTCTGCATCAGATTCTCGGACAAACTGGGGTGGTTTTACGTGCTCTCCTGCCTGTGAGCTGGGCTGTCTGTGCCTAAAGCGTTGGTAGCTTTACCAGGTCCTGAACCTCCAGGGAGGGAGGGTGAAATGGTCTTGGTGTTGCAACTGAGAACACGTGTGGATGGGAGAACCTTGCCTCAGTCAGCCGGCTGTCAGTGCGCCACCGCCTCACTGTCTTATTCCCCTGTTCCCCTCCTCTTGCCAGCCTTCCCTCCTGACTGGTGCTCCAACATCGACTCCTTAAAGGAAAGCTTCAAGATGGTGAACCGGCTCAACTGGTCCAGCATTGAGCAGTCACAGTTCTCAGGTTAGTAATCAGAGGATGGGGCCTGGAGGGAAGAGGCACCAGTGTGAGTGGAAAAACCCAATGGAAACCAGAACCAGAAGAGGGGGGATTCAGTGAAGTTTGAGGATGGAGGATTTCACGTGACCTTGGTGCTACTTTCAAATGAATTCTGATTAACTTGGCCTTAAAATGTGCCAGTGGTTTCTTCTACTCAGTTTTAGCTCTGGGAGAAGGAAGGCTCTCAGGAACTCAGAAGCCCTTGACAACTGTTTTGTAGTTTTGTCGCCATTTACTGAAAATATGACCATGGCTAATTCACTCAGTCACATTGAACCTTTTAATTCATCAGTAAGAAGCAAATTATACTAAGAACTGAGTAAGGAAGAAACAGGGGGTCGGGGGGGGGGCCATTGAGAGCAGCGTGCTAACAGATGTCAGCGTCGGTGGTGCGTGTGATCGGCGGTGGTGCCTGACGGAGTGGCTGCAGCAGTGAGTTGGGCATCAAGCTGGCAGGGCTCTGGGGCCTTGACAAGGTTAGCATTTCATGCTTCTCTGTTTGTAGAGCTGATGGAGAGTCTGCGACAGGCAGAGCAGAAGAACTGGAGCCTCGACCAGCATCACATCGCCAATCTGTGCGACTCCCTCAACCACTTCCTCACCCAGACTGGTCACGTGCCCCCCCAGGGGGGTTCCCACCGGCCACCTGCCCCTGCCCGCATTGCTGACTCCTGTGCCCTCACCAGTGGCAAACAGGAGCCAGCCATGAACCAAGGTACCCCACAAAGCAGGTTGCCAAGGAGGCGGAGACTTGACAATCAAAGCGGGGTAGGGGGAAGAGAAGGTCAGAAGAGAACCAAAAAACATTCTACGGCAAGCATCCAAATGGCAAAGAAATAGGTCATATGATTCCTTTTAGATCTTGATCTGGGAGGTCAGGGTTACTTAAGAAAAAAGAGAGAGCCCCCATTCCAAATATGTGTCACGGTCACCCCGACCTGGACCGTATCTGGGGAGTCACGATTCTCTACAATTATATGAGCTTAGACCAGTGAAACGAGAGACTCAGCCATCCTGTGTCTATGTTTGTCATCCTCTGATAGCTGTGATATTTCACAATTCTAATATCTGGTCCTTTTTCACCCTCAGAGGTGAGGACTGATGGCTTCTGCATAGTCTTGATGCCGGCAGGAGCCAGGGAACAGAGCAGGGAAGGGTGAAGAGCTTAAGGGGAGGAAGAGGACCTTCTTCTCTGTCAGACCCTGCTTCTTTGAGTACAGTGATCCCACTCAAGTAACTCTTGTCTTGCTTTGGCAGTGAACTCTTATGTGCACCCTCAAGCACCCCACCTCTACCCTGGCCCATCGCCAATGTACCCACTCCCCACCCAGGACTCAGCAGGATACAATCGCCCAGGTAAGAGCCAGGAGGCTTGTTTCACCACCAGCTGAGCCCTCTCCACCCTGGCGAGTTGCCTCGCTTTCCTGGGGCTCTGAGCCTGTGGTTCTGGCCCTTTTGTCTGCGTCTTCTGGGAGGGGGTGAGACTTCGTGTTTCCCAGGGCCAGAGGATGCATGTCACGGGAGACTGAAGAAGACTTACTTTAAAATTAGCTGATGTCTGCAGTATTGAGAGGAAGTGAAAGTATGACTACAAAAAGGAGAGAGACACATAGAACGTTTATGTCTAGCTCTGGAGTCCAGCTGGGAGACACACTCAAGCAAATAAAATGAACACGTTATATAAACCTGCCTGCTTTGTGCCAGGTCTGCTTTCCTGTCCCCTGCCCTAGGGTACCAGGGGCCTGGGACTGAACTATCTCTGATGGTGGAGCTGTAGTGGGGGACCCTCAGTGGTCATAAATAGTTCAGGATGCCCAGATCCTTCACCTTTTAGTGCACTTTAGGAAACTCACTATTATCAGCTGCCTTACCACAGTGTTTTCAGTTTTGGGGATGATATCTGACTCTTTGTCTCTGTGTGCCTAACTTTGTTTGGGGGAGAGAGTAATTAGGTTTATTTGTTTGTTTATTAGTGGAAGTACTGGGGATTGAACCCAAGACCTCGTGCATGCTAAGCACACACTCTACCGCTGAGCTATACCCTCCCCTTATCCCTGTGTACCTAATCTGGGTCGTGCAGGTACACATTTCTACGCAGCTATTTCATCTAATGGTGCATCCTGTATGTTTTTTTTAATCATTGTTGCATAGTCTTCATAAGCATCATTTTTAATGGCTGCATACTGTTCTATTGCCACCTGGCCTCATTTACTCGATTTAGTTGATTCCTTGAGGCCTTACTGAAGTGGTGGCGGCAACAAAAGTAAAGCGGGGCTGATAAGGACAATAGTTCCACCAGACCTTCCCCATGGTGGTGTTTGGGGCTGACCACTGCCTGTCTGGATGGGTAGAACGGCTTCCCACCCACTCTTCTCTTAATCTCTTTCTCTCTTCCCACAGCACACCACATGGTCCCTCGGCCACCGGTTCCACCTCCTGGGGCCAATGAGGAGATCCCCGATGACTTCGACTGGGACTTGATTACTTAGTGTGTCACTGAATGTGGCCATTAGCCCAGGGCTGGGTGGTGAAGTCTGGCAGTGGGGAGACAGCAGCCCCGGCCCCTCCCTTCCACCCTTGCCTGTATATAGATATGTATCCTCTTTTTTTTTGCTTTCTCTGCCAGAGAAGCCACTGCAAGATGCTGCCGAAGATAACCCCTCTTTCTTGCCTCATTCTTCCTCTTCCTTCTTGTTTTTTCCTAATTCTTTTATTATTATTCTTATTATATTATTATTATTATTATTTTTGGTTATATGCTGTCTCCAGTCTCCTGTCCCTACACCATGGACCCTGTCCACCTCTTGCTAGTTTAAAATCATCTGGCTGGAAGGTGAGGCCATGACCACCATGGAGAAAGGCCTCAAATTTTGATTTACCTTTCCCTTTGAGAAAGTCAACGCTAATCCTACCTTTTGGCCCCAAATCGTTTTTTGTGAACATCAGTTCAGTGCAGGACTGGAAGGGCCACATTATCACATAGAAGGGATCTGGAACACTGCTTGGCAGCCATGAATTTGCAGGTTTTACTCAATGGTGCTAATTTTGCCCTCTGAGCTCTTCCTTGTCCCTTTGTGTCTCCAGTCCTACTTCTGCTGACCTCATTCTCCATTGAGGGGAAGAGTGACGGTGGTGGTACAGGAGGGTGACAATAAAATCCTGGTGGAATGAGAGGTCTGGGTTGGGTTGAGTAGAATATGACAGAGAAGCGATGGAGAATAAGAGTCGGAAACTGGGTAGATGCTACTGTGTCAGGGATACTGCCCTTGGCTCATTCATGGCCCGTTCTCTGTAGGAGATGGAGTTGATCTTAGCCAGAATCCTGCTTCTCTGGTAGGAATGAGCACAACTCTTCAGCATAGGGTCAGCTTTTTAGAGATGGTTTCAATTTAACCATTTTGGCTTTTTAAACATCATTTTCTTTGGACATTAACTGTGGCTTTTCTTTGCATTTCCACATGATCCTTCCATCCCTTTGTCTCATTCAGCAGGTTTTATTCCGTCCTCCTGTAGTGGTTAGCTCAACCCTCCCACCCATCTGACTTTCTTCCCCCGTTTTCTGGGATTCTCCAGAAAGGAAAGTAACCCTTTATTACTTTTAGTTTCATCATGGCCTACGACAAGACAGGCATCTCTTCCCCACCGATCACAGCAGAACCAAACCTGGAGTATTGGTGGCAGATGAGGGGAGCTGCCATGGACATGCGTAGGGAAAATTTCAGTTATTTGACTATGTGGGCAAGTGCTTCTCTTGGAATCCGGATCACTGGGGCTGAAGCTTTTGAGATTAGGCTTTTTGGGGGGTGAAGGAAGTTGGTAGGGGAGGATAAATAATCTAAAGAGAAGAGTTCCATGAGGGCCAAGGGAGACCCCCTCTTCCCTCCCAGAAAAAGGTACAGGGATAACTCACCTCCTTTAACCAGGAGTGGCCATGATTTACTGCTGCAAAGTACTGAGTGTATATTTGATATCCATTGTTGAATTTTAGTTGTAAGAGGGAGGAACAGTTTTATTTCTGCTTTTATTTTACTGAATGTTCACTTTCTCAAAGCTGCAGGACAAAATGTACGGAACAGACAAGGCCACTCTCTGATTTCTGCTTTTCGTTCATATTCTTTATTTACCTGTGCTTTCCGCTCTCCTGGTTTTTCCCCTCATCTGCCCTTTCTTTTCTTTGTCAGGGGTTATATATGAGAGTTTGTTAAGAAGTCCAGTGAGGCTGAAGTAAGGGGGCAGGAAAGGGCAGTTAACCAAACAGCACTTTATTTCTTTGAAGTTCTTGGTAAGAAATGGGAGTGTGAGTGGCGTGAATTCCCCACTGTGTTGGAGGGCACGAGCGGGGTACAAGACTGACGTCACATTCCCCATTGGGGAAGGAGAATTTCTCTTCAAGGCTGGCGGCATGCCTTTGCCCAGTGTCCCTAGCTGAGGCGTGTCTTCCTTCCTCCTTCCAATCAAGGTGCCTCCCACGCACAGCGTCCCCTCTGTTCTCCCGAAGAGCCCCTCTTCACAGACCATCAGTCCTCTTTCTCAACCCCCTGTCTACTCAGATCCACACAGGATTTGCAAGGGTAGATAAATCAGACCTGTTCATGTCCCTGGTTCATAATTCATCTGTGTCTTCTGAAAACTAGTTTCATTAAGAAGTTTGGGGCTAGGGCTGGACGTTGGCCATCGGGCCTCCGGGGATTATAGCTTTCCTCCACTAAACCCAGCCTTGCTAAAAGGCACAGGACAAACCTGACTTTCTTTGGGCCTCCATTTCCCTACCCCTCCATGCAATGGAAAGAATACTACTTTTTCTTGTTGGTCTGGCATTGCTGGACTTGAAGGTAGAGTTGTCGTTGTATTGGGTGATGTGTGCAAAACCACACGAGCTCACTGCCTACCCACGAGGAAACAAGGGAGAGAGTGGAGGAGAAGGACAGAAGGAGTAATTATTTGGTGCAGATCCACCCATCCCTGCCTTTCTCTCTTCAACCCCCATGTTTCTGGTTCAGTGAGTCCTTCACACCACCCATAATGCTTTGCATCGGTGCAGGCTGGGAAGGGGGTGTATGGTCTCACAAGTTGTTGTTGTTGTTTTTTGCATGCTTTCTTAATAAAAAAAAAAGAATGTTTATGGTTTTATCTTACTGGTGCTGGTCTCAAATTCATTTTTTCCAGGGTAGGAAAAAAGAAATGTGAAAGCATTTGTTTTCAATGGCCCCTTGCCCTCCTCCCACCACTGGGTGTGATTAGTGGACCCTGACATTTTTTGTAAGATTGATGGGTAAGAAGACTTAAGAACATGCCTTTCACGTTCTTCTTTTCAAGTGCTATTAAATATAGCAAAATATTTGTGGGAGAGGCAGTGCCCCCTTGCAGCTTGGTATGGGGACTAAGCCACCTGGCTTGCATCCTGGGATATTTTCAAGATTAAAGATACTACAATCTGAGGAGGGGTTGGCCCCCACTATGGGACTTCCATTGAGCACTTGCATGTACTTACCAGAGCTTTTCATCAGAAATGAAATTCCAGTTGTAGGGAAAGGAAAATAGAACTTTCAAAAGGAGTCCAGAATTGTCAACTATTGAATCTTTATAACTACGCCAAGATCATCACCCTCATATCCTATACACTAACCCTAGGAGTCTGGGACTTGTGATCCTGTGAGCTGTGTTGGGATTTCCGGGAGTCTAGCTTATTGTCATTAGAGCAGGCTTACAGCTACCCTCTCTGAGATTTATTTGCTGTATGGTTAGGGATTATGATATATTCTGAGTGTCAAACAATTGAAAGGATCCATGAATCTCTCAGCCTTGCAAGGAGCCACGAGAAAAAAAAAGCATTTATTCACATCAAATATATTAGCAGATTAAATTGGAAGGCAGCATTGAAAATCTCACATCAGGTCAGATACTGTTACCATACAACTGAAAGAATTCCTCATGATTTGAAATTTTTCCACGGAGTATTTTATAACTTATTTGTAGTCCAGACCTTCACCTCAACCACTGAACAAATAACAGTGCCTTATAAGTCTAAAACATCATGTTTTCTACTTTTCCAATCAAAATCATTGTACTCAGCTTAGATGAGGCTATGTTATAGTACCAACAAACCTGAAATTTTAGGCATTTAACGCACAGAAGTTTATATACAAAAGAAAATGAGAAGATGATAGGGATTTGAATAACTTTTTTTTTTAAAGGAAAGAAGGATGGAAAAAAGGTTAGAATGGATAAAGTAGGAAAAAAATATGTGATCATGAGCAGATGAAAGGATGATGGTTAATACATATTTGGATGCTGAATAAACAAACCATATGAATGTTTTGGGATAATATTCTTCATCTTTCAAAATAAGAAGTCACTTTATCATGTCTATGAAATCTAGCAGCATAAGGGCATGACTTAGAAATGTCATGGTAAATATCAGAAGAAACATCTAAAATTGTTTCAAGGGTTTTATCTCTGTGAACTGGGAGTGAGAGGAAAGGGTGGATGGACTAGTGGGGCAGGAAACTTCTTAGATTTCATTATAAGCCTTGAATTTTCTTTAAACTATGTGCAAGTATTACTTTGGTAAAGATAAAGATTAATTTTGAAAAACCCCAAAGATATACCTGATAATTTTGGCATGAAAGATACACACCCCTAGTCATGTTTTTAAACGTTTGATGGGATTCCCGGAGGGTACTTGGTTATTCGGCAGTGAATTCAAGAATTGCCGCCCCGTCCTCTACTCCTTTCATCTAAAATGAGTTTCCAGGGAAATACTAATTTGGAGTGAAAGGAGGGGAATAATTTGCATCTTATGAAACAATTGGTTATTAGAAGCATAAAGTCTGGAAGAAGTTTTAGAGGCAAAAGAGGAATAAGAGAATTAAGGAGCTTGAGAAAAGGAATGGAAAAATGCATGATTCTATCAATAGGCAGATAAAGCAAAACAGAGAACTCCCCAAACCACTTAATACTTTTTCATGAGGACGGTTTAGATGCCCAAGTAGTCTGTCTTTATACAATAGATGCTTATTTAGTTGTAAAAATGGAAACTCAGAATTCCTACGTCCTGTATCCTGGAGGATTCCAAGTAGCAGAGCATCTGGCACTGTACTCGGCTCCAGACTCAGTCTCATAACTCCTTGTTTTTACAGACTTTTTCTTTCTGCAAATTTTTTTCATTTAAAACCATCACCACCATCAATACCCCCCATCACAATAAAGCCATGGAATCAATGATCAGCTTTCACTCATGCAAAACCAAAAGAAATGGTTTAAAATAGAATCTGGAAGGGGATTTAGAAAACATTTAATGATGGGGACATGATTTTAAGATTGCCTTGTCATTTATCTCACGGGACTTTGTTTGGGATAGAAGTCGACTAATTTTTACAATGATTCCCAAATTTAGCATTCATCAGAAACAAGAGAGCTTGTGAGAACACTTTCGGGGCCCCACCTGCAGAGATTCTGATCCAGCTAGTCTGGAAGCTGGGGCTTGAGAATCTGTATTTCTAACAACTTTCCGGGTCATGCTGATGCCGCTAGCCTGGGACTACAGCTTGAGAATCCCTTAAAAAGTGTTGATTCTTTGACGGTTTCTGAAATCCCCTGCCCACCATATCCCTTGTCTTTCTAGAAACATGTTGCGCTGAGTCAATCGCTAAGAACCTGTGCTTGGGTCAGCTGCTCCATATGTTCACACAACCGTACTGATACTCTTCGTTCCCCAAGAGACTTTGTTTTGGGAACAGCTAGTAGAACGTGTCAAGTCCTCACTGAAAGCTGCCTCCAGAATTCCCTGCATGGACTGCTTTGCTTTTTTCCTAAAATCTTTCCCCAGGAGGGCATAAAGAAAGGGATTGAAGCAACTATTGGCAGATGCTAGAGCAAGAGACACATGGTCCCAGGTCAACAGAGCTACCCCAAAGGGAGTTTCTGGGTCAATAAACAATAACAGGACCCCAAAAATGTGGTATGGAGCCCAGCAGACAAGGAAGACAACCACCACCACCACTGCCACTTTCAAGATTTTGCTCCGAGATTTGAAGCGGCCCTGTCGCATTCGGAAGAGAATAAGGCTGTAACAGGCCACCATGACAATGAACGGCAGCAGGAAACCCGCCACCAGCCTAGTGACGGTTATTGCTACCTGGGGTCTTGGCACTCGATGGACATACACAAATTGGCCTAAATAATCATCATCTTGGAAATCTTGGGATAGGTCAGATGTGTGTAAGGAATTGCTGGAGGCACTATAGAAAAGCTCTAAATCAGTAGGGGAAAAAGCATCAGAGTGTCCCAGCTGGTTAGCTCTGTGATCTTCAACGGGAAACTCACTGGCGATTGCAGGCGAGACCTTGTCAGCAGGTTTAAATGAACCGTAGTATGGATGTTGAACAGGTAATCCAGCTGAATCCGTAGGGAATGGATCTCCAGAAGGTCTTTGAGATATTTGAGAATGGAGGCCACTGGCGGCTGTCCAAGACTGGTCATTTGTTTGTAGAGAGAAAGAACTGAATCTACCATCCATTTCTCCAGGGTGCTCAACAGTGGAGTTTTTAAGAGACCAGTTTTCCAGTAGATCTAAGATGAAGTCTGAATCATCTAATGAGCTGTAGGAACCAAAATTGTAGCCACACATGTTATGGTCACCTACAGAGAACGTTTCCCGGTATATGAACACAGGTATACACATTACAAAAGCCATCACCCAGATGCAGCCACAGATGGCGGAGGCTGTGCCTACGTTGCGATGATTCTGGCACCAGACTGGCCTCAGTACCAAAAGGCAGCGGTCTAGGCTAATGGCCATCAGCAGGAAGACGCTGGCAAACATGTTGAGGATGATGATGGATGGGATGAGTTTGCACAGGAACCAGCCGTAGGGCCAGTGTCCTTGGAGAGCCAAGTGAACCAGGGAGAAGGGCAAGGAGAGGCAGCAGAGAAAGTCGGCCAGGGTGAGATGGAGAAACCAAACTGTGTTCACTGTGCGTTGCATCTTTAGGCCAGTCACCCACAGCACCAGCCCGTTGCCTGGCAATCCCAGCAAGAAAGTGAAGCCCAGAATGACCATGGGCAGAATTACGTGGGGTTTATTCCAGGGCTGTGAGGGGAGGTCAGTTGAATTGGTCTCAGCAGAGAAAGACTCCATGGCTAAATTTCTATAAAAACACAAACAAAAATAGTAAAACTCTCTTTTCCAAAAACGCATATTCTTTGAGTTCTAACCTTCCCACAGAATGATGTAGGACCCAAAGACCCTCACACTGTTGTAGTTTGTGTTCCTTGATTTCACACTGGATTGCACAAAAGCATTCTCTGATGGACAGTTTAATATCTGCTCTATTGATTTAAATGTCTAGCAAAGTAGTAACTTAATTCGGAAGTCCCTACCAATGTCAATTTCTCCGCTTTCTTGCACTTTCAGTCTCATTCTCCAATGGCTCCTTTTCAAACCTAACGTCCCCTTTAAACATGAACAAGCTAAATGGATAAGCAAACAATGACTTTTTGACTAGAGGTTCCCAAACTGAGATCTGCAAGAGGACATCAGGAAGTTTCATCATCACCTCAAGTGACAGAGAACACTGTAACTTTACGTATTTTCAGTTCCGGTAGGGAAGAAGGTCTGTCCATGCCCTCTACCAGATTTTCAAAGGACTCATCACCACAGATAAATTGCTCTAGACTCAGTTATGTCTTTTAGATACAACCTCATCTTTTCCTTTTGGGACCAATCTCTCTTTGCATTGACTTCCTTACCATTCATGATTTCTTATTTATTTGTTTTTTTATATGGGGAAAGTAGCTTTATTATTACAGAAACAGAAAACATGTGTGAGGAGAATTCGAGAACATAAATAAGCAAAAATAAGAACACAAAAATTTTTCAGTCAGTGATTACTCCTTTAGCATCTTAATTTACATCCTTCTGGATCTTTTTTCATGTACATATGTGTATATTATATGTATGTATATTTTTTTGCTAAGCAAAATTTAACAAAATTAGATTATACTGTTGCATATTGGTTTAAATTTTTAAAATTCTGGTTATACTGTTGTATATTGGTTTAAAAATTTTAAATTGTGGTGAAATACACATAACATAAAATTTACCATTCTTAAGCGTTTTAAAATGTACAGTTCAGTCATGTTAGGTAGATATATGTTATTGTGCAATCAATTTCCAGGACTTTCTCATCCTGTAAAACTGAGACATTGGACAACAACTCCCCACTTCCTTTCCCCCCAGCCCCTGGCAGTCACCACTCTACTTTCAGTTTCTATGTGTTTGACCACTCTAGCTATCTCACGTAAGTGATCATACAGCGTTTGTCCTTTCATGACTGGCTTATTTCACTCAGCATAACATCCTCAAGGTTCATGCATGCTGTAGCATGTGTCAGAATTCCCTCCTTTTTATGGCTGAATAGTATTCCTTTGTATGTATAGACCACATTTTGTTTATCAATTCTTGCCACCTTTGAGCTATTGTGGACAACACTGCTATGAATACGAGTGTAAATGCATATTGTTTTCTATAAACTGCTTTCTTATCAGTTAGCCGTCTCCACATTATACAGTAAGATTCTGCCTTAAGGAATGCTCAGACTTATCCATTGGTTTACAATGGTCCCCCAAATTCCCCTTATAGCTGATTTGTCAACAATTATATCCAATCTAGGATCACACTTTTTACCAGGATGTTTCTTAAGTCTCTTAATCTAGCATAGATTTCTCTTTTTAAAGGGGTCTGTTGTTCTCACTACTCACTTCTTAACCCTTTGTAATCAGTCTTCTGCCCCATCACTCTGCTAAAACTGCCTCTAGATAACAAATCCAAGTGTCTTTTTTCTCTGTCTTTATCCTTTACAGTATATGAGCCATTTGATACTTGGATTCCTTAACACTCTCCTCTCTTGGCCTTGGTAACATTACCCTCCCCTAATTTTCAGCACTCCCGTAAACATGCCCTGCTTTATAGCTTTCCTGGACAATTCACTACTCCAAGCTCATGCCATTTTCTATTCCTTAGCTAATGCTGTTTACTTCTATCTAGAATTATATCCTCCACCTTAACTTCCTCTTTCCTCCATTCTTAATCTCTATCTGTTGAAGTCTTAGCCATTCTTCAAGATCAAGTTCAAATATATCTTCCTTGAAACCTCTCTTATAATCCCAATCATAATTTAGTTCTTCAGTCTCCTAAATTATGTTTGTGTATGTGTGTGTGTGTGTGTGTGTGTGCGCGCGTGTGTGTGTGTTGAAACTTTTTTCATATTCTCTGTGTAATGATACATTTTATTTTGTATTATAATGATTTTCCTGGCTGTCTTATCCATCATTCTAACCTTAAATTTCACAATGGTGAAAAAGAGTCTTGTTCCTAAATGCTTGTTCCATGGAATTTAGCACAATGCCTTATAAGGCATAAAGATTAAAGATTACTTGAATGGAGGATGGATGTTGATTTTGGGGGCTTACTTTTTTCTCTTTTCCAACTAAATTAAAAATTCTTATTCTTATCCATTTAACCCAACAAGAATGCTGTCTCTTCTAACTTCCTTTTTGTTTTCCAGTTCCCACTTTTTACTGGTGATAACAGCATTTTACATTTCCTTTTGTAGAAGCCCAAAATATTTTTGGGTCTTGGAAGTTGTTCTGCTGAGCTAACCAAATGCTGTCATAGGGATTAGCAGAAGTTCAAACAAATCAGGCAACAAAATAATGAAAAGAAAAAGTGATTCTCATTTTCTTTTCTGTAGCCTTGCTTATTTAAATATTCAATTCCTGTTGGAGACACTTTCTTCTCTGTTGTGCATGGCAGTGACCTTGATCAACTGTCCTGCACACTTATTCACACAGAGACCCGTAAAATATTGAGAGCAGTACAGAGTCATGGAATTCTAGGACTGAAAGGGAAGTTAGCAATCATCTCTTCTTGTCTCTATTTTTTATTTTGCAGTTTTTGACACTAAAACTCAGCAATTTAGGTGACTTTCATATATTCACAACTAGGAGGGTTCTCAAATCCTAGGTCCAGTGACTGTCAGGCCAATATTCTTTTTACTCTAATAATCACATAACTGAAAAGCCTTTGATATTGCTAATAAAGGGAAAGGTACCCAGAGCTGTATGAGAATAAGGAAGAATATGGACACAAAAAAGACGGAAAAGAGCAAAATTCCAATATAAAGACATTGAGTCATCTGGAGTGAGACATATTTTAAATATCACATATTATCTGTCTTGAGATGAAAGTATGTATGAATCAGAATCTTATCTTTCAGACCAAGATCATTTTTTATATTTCTCCAAGTGTTTTGGCTGAAAAGTACCTCTACATTTTTTTTTTTTTTTTAGTTTTCAGTACTGAATTGGCTGACAGTAATTAAAAAGACAAATAAAATCCTGAAACTAAAATTCAACTATGATAGGAAAAGAAAAGCTGATTTCAGAGTCAAATACTAATGATAGGATGACAAAATCAGCAACAAAAAGGAAAGAGAAAAAAACAGAAAAGAAAGAAGAGAAAAAGAAAAAAAGAGGGAAATGGAAAAAAATACATATGTTAAGAAAAAATAGGCAAATTGATGATTTGGAAAACAGAACTATTGGAGAAAGCTGGAATTAAAGGTCAGAAGAGAAACAGTTAATTTAAGAGAGGGGGAAAATGACATAAAAATTCAATATTAGTTTCAGAATGAAAATATTAAGAGCAAAGAGAAATAGAATGTGGAGTATTTAGTGAAAGAAAAAGGTAAACATGGGGATAAAACAAAAGAAATAAAACTAAGGGAAGGAATAAGGGGAAATAGAAAAAAAATGATCCACAAACATTATTTATAATAAGCAAAACAAGCTAGGCTCAAGTCATTACATGGATCTAGGTGTTCTTACCAAAAACCCAAGGTAGTAGCTGAAGGCTTCAGCACTGATGTGGAGGCCCCTGGGTGTCCCAGCCGATCCCCACACTTAACCACAATCAAGTCCTGAAGTATGTTTAGGAAACTTGCTGAGTTTCTCCTCTTTCCTTTTCTCTCTTCTTTTCCGATGATAAATTCTAGTAGGCACCTCTGACTGCTATCTGACTCCACAGAGTTTCAAAGTGAGTCATTTCTAAATGTGTCAGATAAGAAAAGTAAAAAAAAAAAAAAAAAAAAAAAAAGAGAGAAGGAAAAAGAAAGAAACTCATACAAAACCAGAACAAAAAAAACAGAAGTGAGAGACTATAGTTCTCAGAAGTTTTCCGCAAGACAGAGTACAGTTGGAGAATACTTTTTTACATCAGCATCTCACTTTGTAGGTTTTGCTTTTGTTTCATTTGGTTTTAGAAATGCACAAAAATGACCCCATGAGAGTCAAGGTGGGGAGTGGTTGGGAAGAATGACCTGCACAACTTCAGCTAATGAATCTCAAAGAACGTCTTTTTTTTTTTTTAATGTATTGCACTTTTTAAAAATTTATTAGGAGAGAGGTAATTAAGGTTTATTTATCTTTTAGAGGAGGTACTGGGGATTGAACACAAGACCTTGTTTGTGTATGCTAAGCATGCACTCTACCCCTTGAGCTATGCCCTACCCCGCAACTTCTTCTTTTTTTTTCAACACCTTTATTGTGGTATGGTTCCTGTACAGTAAACTATACATATTTCAGGTCTACAATTTGATGAAATTTGATAGATGTATACACCCATGAAACCACCTCCAAAATCAAGCTTAACATATCCATCACTCCCCAAGGGGTGCAATTTTCAAATTCCCAATGTATCCTTTCCCACCCGCTTTAACCCCTGGTAACCGTAAGTCTGTTCTCTGTGAGTCTGTTTCTGTTTTGTAGATAAGTTCATCTGTGTCCTTTTATTTAACATACTAATCAACTTCTTGTCCAAACAATAATATCTGCTCCTCCTCTTGTTTGTGGTCAAATCACCATGAATATTTTTGAGGCAGAAAAACCCAAGAAAAATGTCACAAGTTCTGTTTTATTTATTTGTTTGTCTGTCCATTAGTTTATGTATTTATTTCCATTATTATTATCTAATGACAAGAGTAGTACATACTTATAAAAAAAGATTGATTTAAATACTACAGAAATATAAAGGGTAAGAGAATGAAAGTGTACATTTCCAATTCCATTGCCTGGAAGTAACTTTTTTATAGATTAGTATTCATTCTCTGTGAACTTTTTCTAGTTTCAAATAAACATGGGATTCACATGTGATTTTATGACTTGCTTTTTCACTTGACAATGTATCAGAACATAGTTCCATGTTAGTGCATGTAATTCCAGTAATTACATTTTTATATAGTATTTAGAAATATTCAATAATGAAGGTATTCAGAAAGCAGAGATATAAAACTCACAAAAGATAAACAGTACTACAATGTGTGTGTGTATATATATATATATATATATACACACACACATTGTATATATATATATGTAAAAATTCATTTCCATAGTAAAAAATTTGAATATAGAAAGATTAAAGTGAAAACTAAAATTTCCTGAACACCTAGCTACCCTAGTTCCACTCCCTGGAGGTAATCACTTTCATAAATACAACTGTAATTCCATTGCACATGTTGTTTTATTCTGCTTTTTCCATTTATCTTTTAATATCAGGACATAATGGCCTGCATCCTACTTTTCAAAATTACTCCATATTATATCATTTAGTCAATTATTCCCCTCTTCATGGATAGTCCGTTTTTATCCAGTGATAAACAATGCTTCCATGAGCACTCTTGTATTCTATACATCTATGAATATTTCTGTAGAATGGTTTCCTAGAGTTGTAATTGCTAAATCTGAGAGCATGTGCATTTACATTGCTGAAAGATATGGCATTTTCCACTAAAGAGACTCCAATAATTTACACTCCCATCAACGGTGGCAAGGGTATCTATTCCATTTCCAAAAGGTAAGGTCTTTATCATTAAGTTCAGTATCATAAGCAAGTACATAGACTCTATGCTTTGCACTGTAGGAGATGCAATGATAGACGTATGTATGCAATTATAATACAATGAGGGCTGCTAGCGGGTCCCAATATACCCTGCAGACACGGATGAGGAAAAGACTAATTCTTACTGAAGCAAACAGGAAGACAATGCACTCACGAGGCAGCACTTGAGCTGGCCTTCAAGGATGAGTAGGGATTTGACAGACACTAATAGTGCTGGAAAATAATTTCTCTGTCTCTCTACCCTATTAGACCAGGAATTTGTAATTTGTTTCTATCTCCAGTGCCTGCTACCATGCCTGGAATAACATGTCTGGGGCACCAATAAATGAAGGAAGGAGTGGATGAATGTCTGGTTGAAAGGATATTGGCTTTTGAATACAATTCAAAGAATTAATTTGAGTCTTTAAAGTTGTTTCTGGTGTGAATCTAGTTTTACTGATTCCTCTCTCTCTGAAGATTATAAAGCAATTAAAACCAGTCGGAGAATTTCTAGCTATATTATTTGGATTTTCAGATCAGGAAGGACATGGCTGAAAACACCTTGCGAATAGAGCTCCTGTTTCTGGATGGCTCCAGGCCCTTTTTATAAAATATTAGTTGTATTATAGTGTAATGTGGAAAATTTGGGGGAATTTATGTGACTCTCTTCTGTTTTGTTCCTTTTTAATACTTAACATATATGTTTATGCAGAGATCAGATGCTCTGGAAAGAATGAAATTTTGAATCTACATAGCAAACACGGCCATTTTAAGACCTTTTACGAGTCACTAATTAATTCTCCCTTTTCAGTGATGGAGATCTGTACTCACTTGGCCAAAATTAAAATTTTAGAATCATAGAATCTCTAGCCTGTTTTGTCTGAAAGAATAAATGACAAAGTTTCTGTCCTTAGGGACTTTGATGAAAAATGACTAGATTCATTATTAGACTATATATGATTAATTATACTTTAAAAGATAAATAACAAAGTACCAAAAACTATGGTTGATGTAGACAAATGCTAGGACAATTTAGCAGAGGACAAGACTGATAAAGACTGATGGTGGTTAGGATGAGCTGAAAAACTTTCAAGGAAGACAACCCTTGAGGTGAAACATCCTCTAGATTAGGAATTTGAGCTCTAGTTTTAGTAATAACTACTTGACCTTGGGCTGGATGCTTGGCCTAGAACATTTTTTTCTTAGATGTAAAATTAAAGGGTTGAATTGAATTCTCTTTAAGGCTACTTTTACATCTAACAAACTTTAATTCTCGCATTTGAGCAGGGAGAGAGAAATTGAAAGGGCATTTCAAGCAGGGGGAAAATATAAACACGTATTAATGTGGAGGTGAATCCAACACGTGTGGATGACAAGTAATGTGGTTTGGCTGGAGTGAAAAGGACACGTGGAGGAGCAAGAGGAGTGTAGGGAGCCTGGGTGTGACTCCTAGCTCTGCCCCTGACTAAGTGTGTGATTGTACAGGAATTATTCAGACCGTGTTTTCATTTCCTCACCTACAAGGCAGGGATTGTGTCAGATTTTATCTATTGATCCTCAAGCCCGTTCCCCTTCTTCCTTATTATCTTTTAGAAGCCTGGGGGCTACATTTCCTAGACTTTCCCTCCAGCGAGGTCTGAATAGGCTCTACCCAAGGGCACTTTCATGTTTATTGGGAAGTGAAAAGGGAGTCATTGCTTTCGATACTGGAACTTGTGCACAGAGACTGCAAGGGTTTTTTAGAACATTAAATAGGATAAACATTCAAAATATTAAAATATAAAATAGAGGGAGAGTGAAAGGGAAATCAATGGCAGTCAACTGTGGTCAGCTCTTGAAACAGAAATGGCAGGTGTGTCCTTGGTCGCAGCTGGGGACTGTGGGCTCTAGCAAGATTGCAGGTGTCAGCCACATCCCCAGCCCCGTGACAATTTCTCTTCCAACTTTAGGGGAGTAGCTACCTGCAATTATGTTATCTGCTCCCCTTTTAATCTTCTAGTCCTTCTAACACTGTTATAACCGAGTCCTTGCGGTAAACACCCTGTCTAAAGTACCTACAGTGGTTTCTGTTCTCCTGGCTGGTCAATGACTGACTGGGGGAACAGTCACTGTACTGACTCTATAGGACCGTTAGGAGTAAATAAGTTAATACACATAAAGCACTTAAAACAATACTGGCACATAGGCATTCAACAGATGTTAGCAATTATTATGTCAAAAAATGAATGTGCCTTCCAGTTGTCTATTATAGCAAAACTGTTTTCCCACCTTGGACATGTAAATAATTTCCACAATGTCCCCTTCTCATTTGTTAAGTCACATCCCTTCTGTCAAATCAAATCCTAACCCATAGTCCTCAAGGATGGAGATGAGACAAACTCTCTACTCCCTGTGGTTTAGCCACCTAGTCATACACACAGTTATAGTAAAACCAAGTAGGAGCACAAGTTGAAGAACAAAGTTGCCCAGAAATTAAAATAATTCCGTTGAAAGACAAACAAAACAAAACAAAACAAAACCTGTTAATCCCATCACCATCAAAAAATATCTATGCACTGATGCCTGAATCTTGAAAGAAACCAGCCAAATTTGGCATGATGAATCATTCAAATCTGAGTGGCTTAAAGAAAAGTTAGCAAATGTTGCTTCTTCTATTGATTTACAGATTATTGATTTTCTATTATAGTACGTATCCAGGGCAGCCAAGGAAGGGAGATTGGAGGGGAAGTAAACTGAGTGTTTCATGAACACCCTTCGTGACTTTAGTTCCGTAAAACTTAAAATGAACAAAGGACAAGGCTTCAGTCTGTGTTCATCTAATCAAATGAGAAGCCATAGGGACTTTTTTGTGGGGGACAGGATTCACGGCTACTGAGAGATAGATGGTTCTCACAAATGTAGGTCTAAATAACTTTCTGAGTAAATTTTGATGGATTTTTTAGGTTAGCTATCTTATTTGTTCAGTATTTAGAAAATGTCTTCTCCATTTCCTTTCTCCTTTGCCTTTTCTTCCCCATTTCATTTCCACTAGAATAGGGGCAAAGAAGGTGGCATGACGTAATGGTACTCGGTTGGAAAACTACCCAGTTTTTCTTTCTGTGTAGAGAAACCCGCAGGTCCCCATTTCCTGTCTCCATTTACTTTCCCACAGCTGACACTTCACTTTGACACTTCTGGTCACCAAATGTGTGTTTGTTTGTTTGTTTGTTTGTTTTTCCCCATCATACAATTCTGTGATGCCACAATTTAACTGAGTCAGGGTAGTTTCTTCCAACTTCTGGTCACTGCATTTTGGTCAACTGATTAATGTATCATCTTGTTTTTATTTATTTACTTATTTATTATTTAAAAAATTTTTTGGGGGGCAGATTTATTTATTTATTTACTTACTTACTTATTTATTTATTTAATGGAGGTACTGGGGATTGAACACTGGACCCCATGCATGCTAAGCATGCTCTCTACCACTGAGCTATACCCGCCCGCTACATCTTGTTTTATATGTGTTTCTGTTTAAAGACACCTTATTTAATCCATATTGTTGATTCATGAACATTGACCTCTTCTCCAAAAGCACTGTGATTCATACCTGAGTGAGACTAACTAACATGTATTTTCTCTGTAAGGCACCTCTCAGCCTTCAGCACTATGCTTGGGAGTCATTTTAAACAGCAAAATCACCTACAAAAAGCACAAAAATGTGAAATTGGCACTAAACAGACTGTGCAAAGGACACTTCCTTACAGGATGAAAGATGAAACAAGAAGTCGACCTTGATTGACAGCTGAGTATGCACATGTCTGGTGATTCAAAATTTTTGCCACCCTGTGCGTA
Organism: Vicugna pacos; assembly: GCF_048564905.1. NCBI lineage: Eukaryota > Metazoa > Chordata > Mammalia > Artiodactyla > Camelidae > Vicugna > Vicugna pacos. The sequence goes on from NC_133020.1 coordinate 16,972,930, forward strand.
GCTGGGAGTGACTGTGAATATTGATTTGGGGGTTACAAATAAATTTTAGTAAATAGGCGATCACAAATACTGGAGTCCATGAATAACAGAGATATACTGTATTTGCTAAGATCCTTGTATATTCTGTATATTTTCTGGATGGAGAGGTTAGGGCAGAACTGCATATTGGTTAAGGACCTGGGCTTGGAGACACAGATCTATGTCTGCCACTTGTGATGGACAAATCACTTAATCACACTGTATTAGTCTCTTTACCTAGTAAGCAGGGTAATAATAGTAGTTACCTGTTGCACACAAGCATGTAGAATAAATGCTAGTCATTACTATAACTCAACCAACAGGGGCAGGAGTCCTAATCAGACATGCAAACATTTAAGTGTAACGTATAGGCAGCTGTTATGTTGGTATCAGAAGTTTAAGGTTTTCTCTCCTGACACTTCAATACTGGGTGAGAAAGTCAATGACCTTTCTGTACCTCAGCATATTTTTAAATAAAAATGGGGATAATACAACATACTAGGCAAGATTGCTGTGAGAAATAAACACAATAGCGTAAGTGAAAGCATTTTGTAATCTGAAAGGCGCTATGTAAATTTCAGGTAATATCATCATGTTTACTGTTGAAATCAATGACTAACAACTTAGTTGCTTCACATATCACCTTTTTAAAAAATTAATCATTTATTTTTTGTTGTTTTTGTTTTGGGGAGAGGTAATTACGTTCATTTATTTACTTATTTATTTTAATAGAGGTGCTGGGGATTGGACCCAGGACCTCCAGTATGCAAAGCATGTGAGCTAGCATCAAGATATACTCTCCCCTCTAGAACTTTTGAATTGTGTAGCTCCTGCCCCCTAGTGGTACGCAGAGATGAATTCCCACCAAGACATTTTACATTTTCTTAAAGAACACTTCATCCTTGTAAAGAAAAAAGGAAATCATCATTCACTTAACAAACAAAAAAATGTATGGAGTTCCTACTATAGTCTGGAAACTATGATAAATTCTGGATAAATACAAACATGTTTCTTGCCCTTGGAAAACAGACATACCTAGAAACAGTCGAATGCAATGTGATAAGAACTTAAACTGAAATATAAAAAATGTTGTGGGAGCACAGAGGAGGGAGTCACTAGTTCTATTTAGGGAAGCTGAGGAAAGCTTCTCAGATAAATTGATATTTAAATTATACCTGAAGGCATTTTACCAAAGAATGAATGGGAAGGGCATTTCAGTCTGTGCAAACATGTTGGTGTGTTTGGAAAATAATAGCAGTGTAATCAGATCAGTTAGAGAGGACATTGAGGGTGAGAGTGAGGAAGAGGGGGTGAGGAAAGTGGCTCTACATGAGTCTGGAAGGAAAAGTTGGGGCAGATTATGAAGATGCATCTAGTTAAGGTGATTAGACTTCACTGTGTAGCCAGTGGTGCATTTGTAAGATAACTGTTTCAAAAAGCAGAGTATAATGCACATAACAATCTTAGTACATGTCCTAATTATCAAAAATACTCTAGGTCTTTCTTCATTACTTTTTTTTTAACTGTAAAATGGTGAGCAATGTTAGATCCTTTTTTATTTTTTCACTGTGAGTCAAGATGCATTCGTGGGTCTTAAAATCAATTTTGTGTGTTGAGAACAACATAAAATAGAATAAGAACATAATAAAAACTATAAATTGCCATCACTTTTAGTGAGGGTGTCATTTTGGAAAACTTTTTTTTTTCAGTGATACTTATTTGTGTATATATGGGTACACTGGGTTCTAATATAAAATATGCCCTTACTGTGGGTAATGATTTTTCAAAAAGACTTGAAAAAAACTACTAAGTAATGTCTAAAGGATTCTCCTAAATTAAAGTTCCTACACTTCTATTATCTTCTAATGATTGACTGATTCTTCTGAAGTAAATCTCATTAATTTAATTTACAGGTAGTTGGAAAAGGTTCTAGGTAGTCTTTCAATGGAATGTATAAATTGTTAAAAAGTTTGAGGTCTACCTACATGTACTGACATAAAAAGGTGTCTTGATGTATTGTTAAGTAAAAGGCAAAATGTGCACAGGCTGTATAATATGATGACATTTGTGAAAATTCATAGACTCACATATACACCCATACTTACAAATGCATAATGCATAGAAAATGACAGAAAGAATATACAAAAAATTGTTTACAGTAGTTAAGTCAATGAAGAATGAAAGGAAGGTGGATCCTAAGGAGCAGGGTGGTGGACTCTAAAATTTTTAATATAAATTTTATTTAGTTATTAACTCATATGATAAAATGCATGCCTTTTGAGTACGCATTTTCTTGAGCCTTGACTAATATACACACTTTGTGTAACCAACACCAAAATCAAGATATAGGATATTTCCATCACTCACTCTTCCCTCAGATGGCCTTGTATCTCTTTCTATTAAATTCTTCATCCTCTTTGGCATCAGGCAACCACTTAATTTCTGTTACTGCAGATTAGTCTTTTTAAGAATTTCATATACATGGAGTCATACAGAGTATATTCTTTTGGGCCTGACTTTTTGTTGTTCTTGTTCAGTATAATGTTTTTGAGATCTATCCATATCATTGTGGGTATTACTAGTTTAATTTTTTAAACTGCCATCCCTGAGTATTCGTATTTGACCCTCTCCACTGCTATACTGTTCATCTTACTACTGTCGTATGTCAGTATGACAGTGTTCTATTACAGGGATACACCACAGTTTGTTTATCAGCTCACCTATTGATTGACATTTAGTGCAGTTTCTTGGTTTTGACCATTTACAATTTACAAAACTGCTATGAACATTTGCATGTATGTCTTTCTGTGAACATATATTTTACTTTCTCTTGGCTAAATATCTTGGAGTAAAATGCTGGGTCATATGATAAACGTGTGTTTAACTTTTAAGAAAATAAAAGCTTTGTTTTCCAAAATGGTTGTGCCCTTTTAATTCCCCACTAGCAACGTATGAAAGTTGCTCCACATTCTTGACAGCATTTTGTCGTTATCAAGTTTTCTTTTAAGCCATTCTACTAGCTGTGTTGTGTTCTAATTGTAGTTTCAAATACATAATATGTAAGTATATATGGCATAAAATTGTTAATAATATAGAGATGTGGAAATTTCACTTTTCATTTTATACACTTTTAAACTCTGAAGTTTTTTGCAAAGTATACGTAGGGTCCTGAAATTGGGGGATTTGGGGAAATGCCCAAGTTCAATGATCAGACTGAAATAGAAATTTTGTATTATTCAACAATTATTATTGCCTACTATGTGAAGGGCCTCATGCTGGGTGCTAAAAAAGAAAAGTTCCTGCCTTTATGGAGCTTATGATTTAGTGGGAGATATTTGAAGAAGAATAACGCATTAGGTAAAACAAAAAGGTGTAACAGAAGCAAGCAAGTGGAAGCATTAGAGAAAGTTCATCTAAAGCACTCAACAAAGCCACAAGAGGTTATTATCTGAGCTGATTATGTGACCATATTAATTAGTTTGCCAAACTGACAGGATAGGGTAGAATGTTTAAGGTAGAAGGTTTAATGCATGAAAGGTATGAAGACTATGAAGAACATGGACTATCCAGGAAACCATAAGCAGTTCAGGATTACTGAAATTTTAAGTGAAAGTTTATTTTAAAAAAAAATCTTGAATCCTTTTCTATGACCTTAGTATCTATATATCTATACTTACTTATTTACTATCTTAAAGCATCCTATCCTAATGGATAAGCCATTAACCAGTTTGTTGATAAGACATTCATGTCGTTTCCATTTTTTCACTATTACAATGTAATAATTATTGTATATATTTTCTTGCACATATAAAAATTTCTCTAAAATAGCTATTAGTGGATTTGCTAAATTGAAGGTAACGATGCACAGAATTTTGATCAATTCTGCTAAACTTCTCTTCCGAAATGATGTACAAATTTACAATCCTGCCAATAGTGTATGAGAGTATCTAATTGCCCATATCGTTACAAGGGCTAGATATTATAAATCCTTTTGAATCTTAAGATATCACTTTGTCATGCAGAGTAGACAAACTAGAGACAGGTTTTCAACTAGTCAACATAAAAAAGTGGTGAAGTCCTCCACTGTTGTTGTCATTTCGTATCTCGATTTTCCAGTTGCTGTCCGTGCTAATCAAATCATTAACGTGACAGTGTTGTGGCAAATTCACATTTGGAGCCTACAAGGAACATATTTATGGAGAGAGTTCAGTAGGATTTATTATTATTATAGAACTGGAAGCAAGTAACAGCTATTAAAATAAATGCTTTCCCAATTGGTTAGGAATTGAGTAGATCCCATTTACAGTTTAACATGGTCAAAATTTCCAAAAAGTTAACCAGAATACACACTGAAAGTGTGGCAGATTATTTCAACAGGTACCGTTCTGGAAACTCCTAGATAAAAAGATGCTATTATAAGGCGATGAATCAGGCTGGGCATTTTTGACGTTTAGACTCTGGAAGGTAAAAATCCACGTTTACAACTGGGTCATACACTTCCTGTACGTAGTCAGTTTGGGTTTGCCGACGGATGGGTACCCCTTTTCTGCTGGGAAACTAGGGTTAAGAAATGACTCTTAGAAGAAAAAAATTCGCCAGACTTCAAGATGGTCGTCGTCCTCCCAAAGGACCGCGCGCACCTGCCGCGGAGCAAGATGGCGCGTTTCCTCATCACTTCTCCAGGATGGAGATTTCCTTAACGTGAATCACGCAGTTGGAGGGCATCCCTGCCATTACCCAAGATGGTGAGTCGCGCAATCTCACCGTTTCCAGATTTCAACATGGCTCCCTCAAGCCGCGCCACCGGAGCTTAATCTCAGGAACCAAGCTCAACTCGCGCGGAAGTAGCGTCAGCGGAAGTTGTTGCGTAACGCGACGCCCCGCCCCCACGCCCGCCCCCGTCCCGACGCCCCGCCCCCGGCGGCGCTGAGAGCAGAGCCAAGATGGCGGCCGAGCTGGAGTACGAGTCTGTGCTGTGTGTGAAGCCCGACGTCAGCGTCTACCGGATTCCGCCCCGGGCCTCCAACCGCGGTTACAGGTACTGACTCCGAGGCACTACGGCGCACGCGTGCCGGTCGGGGATGACACTTCCCTCCTCGGGTAGCACGCTGCCTGTCCCTGCCACTGCCAGCTCTGGGTTGTCACCTTGCTAGCCTCCCCACCTGGATTATTATCGCCCTGGTCTGCTCTTCCCCGATTCTGGACTGCCATCATCCTTGTTTCCTCCGCTTAACAAAAAAAATTACCCTCCTGCGTCCTCCCACTCCTCCTCCCCCGGACCCTCTAGGTTCCCCATCTGCTCCCCATCATTCACGTCCAGTCTTGCCAGCTCCACCGCCGGTCACCTTTCGTTTCGCTCTTCCCTGCGTCCTTCAGCTTGTCACCCTCATCTCCCCTTCCTTCCCTCGCCGTCTCACACACGCTTCCAAGACCCCGTGCGCATCTGTGGGTAATCATTGTGTTCTTGGCTCCTCTCGGGATGAGCTCATTTTTCTTTTGTGCTGTTCAGTCTTGCCACCAAATATCGTCTTCCATCGTATGGTTTTCCCTTCAGCTCTTTTGCCAGTGAGCAAAGGTTAAGATCCTAAGTTTTCCAACGCTTGTCCAGTCCGTTACTTTTCAGTGCCTTTTCTCTGTGGCTCTGTAGTATTTGCTGCCTCCCTTCTCTCTTAACTTCTCCTATAGCCTTTGCTTCTAGAGTTAACGCAGCATTTTCTTTGTAGGGTTAACAAACCACCTTGTAATCCCATGACTGTGAGGGTCTTTGGATGCTGTAGGAAGTTGTGAAGTCATGCAGTCCAAAGAGTTAACATAACTCAGTGGGTTACCTGTTTAAAAATACGATCATGAGCCCTGGCAACTTAACAGCTATATGATTTGGGACTAATTTCTTAACCTCTCCAAGCCTAAGTTTTCTCATCTGTAAAATACGAAAAAAAAGTTGATAATAAAACCTGCTCTAGCTGTGTATCCTGTAGAAGTTTTTGGAGGGGTTATTAAAATCATGTAATAAGTGTGAAAAAGAATTTAAAATGAATTTCCTATAAAGAATTTAGGAAAGAGTAAAGCAGTATATAAATATAAGATACTGTTTTTATTTCTCTGACTCACATCACCATCATGATTTTCCTCTTGGCATTTATTGTTACCTTCTCTGAAAAGGTATCCTTTCCTTATGTCCATTATTTTGCCTCCTTACTAGAGGTTCCTTCATCATGAATCAGTATCTCTGTGCTTACTGACCTGTGCACTAGACCCTGGGGGTTGTACCCTTTGGCACAGAGGTAGTCCTAATTTCAGGCTTTCCATCGGATTCCCAAATTGATGATGAATAGGAATCTACATATTTTTGGATGGTAGTCGCAGGTACTAATATGTGTGAGTCAGCTGAGACATCTCCTTCCTTGGGAAGCCCTCCTGGATCTTCCATCCTGGCTTAGGTGTGGTCTCCGTGCGCTTCCGTAGCACCTGTGCCTGTCTCTATCCCGGTGCTGCTCCTTCCGCGTTGTAATAGATTGTTTGGTCTCCCGTGCCTTCAGACTGGACTCTGAACACCTTGAGGTCTTTTTAAACTTTGTATTCCCAGGGTCTAGCAGTTTCTGGCACATAATGAGGCCTCTGTAAATGTTGACTGAAAGAAGAAATTAGTAGATTACACTTAATTATAACAATTAGCACTGATTGAACTGTTAAATAAGGTAAAAAATAGCTCATGACGTCCAACTTTAGGAGCTAAGACATCCTAAGGGATATGATACACATTGAAGTGGCATTCTGTTCTTTTTCTTCTACTTCATTCATTTTTTTTTTAATGAATGTACAGGGGATTGAACTCAGGAATTGTGCATGCTGAGCCCCCCACTCTACAGCTGAGCTGGACCCAGCCCCACTTCAGGCTATTTAAAAGACCTTTTTCTCTTACCCATCTACAGCCTCTACCTTCACTTCCGGGTTTATCCACAACCTTTATCCTTGTGTCAGTAACTGCACTGAGCCATCAAAGTGATTTCTTAATTTTCCTCTTTTTCTTGTTACCATTCTGTGTTTTTCATGCTTATTATTGGCATCTTATGCTATCAAAGGAGTTTTACATCAGCCACTCTTCACTTGAAGAGAGCAGAACTGAGTTTGAGTTGTGATTCTCCTTGATTTGCTGGGTTACTTTTGGCAAGTTACTTAACTCTTTTGAACTTTAGTTTCCTCATGTATAAAAATGGATATACTGTTACTAACTTTGCAGGATCCTCTCACTTAATTTTTACCAGAATGGGCATAATTCCTGGCACATAATAGATGCTTGACAAATAGTACTTTTCTGTGTTTTCGTCTGTGTCGTCTATTCTGTTGTTTACCAGAACCCATTTTATATTATGAGCATGATTTACACTCCAGGCTGCCATTAAAGGAAAAACTCAACTTTATAAGAAGCAGGAGAGAGAAATGCTTTCTTTGAGTGACTAATAAGCTCAGAGGGAGTAACTGACTTTGATTCTCCTAGTGTATGTAAGCTGTTGCTTCCCAGACTCTCAGTGACCAGACTTACGGAAGGAAAATTTAGGTTGATGCCAAACTTATAAGTGGTTAGAAAATGGTTTCCCAATCTGTAAAACTGTTTTTTTAAATTCATTATTACCTGCTTCCCCAGCTAAATCAGTATTAAACTCAATAGTGTGTTTTAATGTAATGAACAGAATGCTGGACTTTGAAGTTAGGGATCATTCCTTACTGTGCTGTTGTCCTTTTCTTCATCTGGAGAGAGGTGTTAGGTCTTTCATGCCTATTTCATACGACGGCTGTAAGAATTTATTGCCAAGTAGATGAAAATTTCTGAGGTCAGTTTTGAAGACCAGTAAAACCAAGATTTCCTCAGGCTAGGTCTGGGGTGTGGGAGAGGAATTAAGGCTCAGGATGGAGGGAAACTGCTACCATGAGCATCCATTCACCTACTGAGAATTTGTTACACATTGGCCACTAGATATACAAATAAGCCAAGGAACCTGTCCAGAGAAACACATCTAGGCAGGCTTGTTCCTAATATTTTCAGTAGACCATTTACACTCTGTCTAGCTGGTGGTGGTATAGTGGAATAAGTAACAGCTCATTTAAAAAATCTAATACACAGGGACCTCTAGGGCGCTCTCGTCTGGATCAGATTCAGGTATTGAAGGTCTGTGAGGCAGGGCATCAAGAGAGAAGGGCATGACAAAGATTTATCTTATAAATCCTATTCAGAACCTGTGCTAATTAAAATTTTCATTTCATCCTTTTCACCTTTTGCCTTCCATCTTGTTCAGCTTTTTAAAATTTTGGTGTACTTTTACTGTTACCTTCCTAACCTGCAAGTATTAGTCTTCAGGTTCCCAAGGGATGAGTTGTCAGTAACTTTTACTTTGCCCTCCCTTTTCCACACTGCTGGCAAAACAGTATCACAAGTGCAGTGTTTTGTAAAATTGGTCATAATGTCTTAGGTTAAATAATGTCTTAAATAATGTCTTAGGTTTCATTCAAATTCACTTATAACACAAATTTTAAGCATTCAGTTTTGTAATGTTTCCATGGACATTTGTATCACTAGTCCACATGTCTTTCCTGCATTCCAGTCATATATTCAAATGCATACTCGGTTACACATATCAGACTCAGCGTATCCGAAACTGAACTCCCAGTCTTTCTTCCCAGACATGTTCTACCTGTAGCCTTCCTCATCTCAATTATCGGCAACTGCTCTGTTCAAGCTAGAAACCTTGGAGTCATCCTTGACTTAATCTCTGATTTCTCTCTCTCTTCTGCCTCACATCCAATCTGTTAGAAAATCCTGCTGCCTTTACTTTAAATATATCCACAGTCCAGCCACTTCTGCTACTCTGTCTTCCTGGTCACCACCATGAGTCTCCTAGATTACTCTTAACTAATCCCCCTGCTTCAGCACATTCCTACACCCCTTCTATTCGCAGCAAAGTAATCCTTTTAAATAAAAGGGAGGTCAGGTCACACCCTGCTTCAACCTGTAAAGCCTCCTCTTTCACTCAGAGTAAAAGCCAGAGTCCTTCCAGTGGCCTCCAAGGCTCTGCGTGATCAGCTACTCCCCCACCTCATCTGTCACTTTAATCACCATGGCCTCCTTTCTTTGCACTTGCTGTTTCCTACACCTGGAATGCTTCCCCCCAGAGATCTACACGGGTAACCCTCACTTCCTTCACATTTTTGCTCACATTTCCCCCTGTAAATAAGCCTCCCCTGACCACCCTCTTGAGTGCCGCAGCCTATTCGCCCTCCCACTGCCTTCCGCATCGCCCTGTTCTGCCTCTGCATTTTCTTTTTAAACGCTTACCACTGTCTTAAATATTAATTCACTTATTTTTTTTAATTATCTATCTTCTGTTAGAATGTAAGCTTCATGAGGGCTTTATTTTGTTCCCTCATGTATCCCAAGCACCTGGAACAGTGCCTGCAGCTTAATGCACACTCTGTAAATACTGGTTGAATTCAGTGAAAGGTAAAATGTTCAGGGCTTTGGGAAGGCTTCTGTTACCCAGCGTATTTCATTTAGTGGACTTCGTTGTTCCTTGATCAGTAAAACACTATTATGTAAATTACCATCTGCAGTATGAAAATAGTGTCATTATGATACACTTTTAATTGCTTTCATTTGTACTTTTACATCTTTTTATTGATGCTTATTGGACTTCAGAATCCTCAAGTGGTAACATTTCTTCTCTGTGCTTTGGACTGTATGTAACGTGAGGCATCTGTGTAGAGGGGGTCGTGGGCTACTCTTTTTGATTACTTAATAGGTAGAAGGAGTAACGATCAGGAACAGGGAATTAGAAACATGGCAAATGATTATGGGTAGGTTTTTAGTGTATTAAAGATGTGGATCTGAGGCCTGAGGCTTCCCATTTTCCTACCCTAGGGCATCTGACTGGAAATTAGACCAGCCTGATTGGACTGGCCGCCTCCGAATCACTTCAAAAGGGAAGATTGCTTACATCAAACTCGAGGATAGAGTTTCAGGTAACTTGTGCTGCTGACCCTCTAACATATTAAGGTGTTGGTTTGGTGTTCCTTTCAAAGCACCTTCAAACTGGGGACTAGAGGGGAAATACTTGTTAACCGAGTTTCAGAGTTTTGCTTCCTTTGCTCACAGAAGTCTTTTTCTTACCTGTCAGGGGAGCTCTTTGCTCAGGCACCAGTAGAACAGTATCCTGGCATTGCCGTGGAGACAGTGACAGATTCCAGCCGCTACTTTGTAATCCGGATCCAGGATGGTACTGGTAAGGATCAGGGACTTGAGTGGGATGAGCCTAAGGAAGTAGTTCAAGCATTTCAGTGAAGGTGCATCCCCATGCATTTATGCCATTTCTCTTTACTAAATTTTCTCCCTTTTCTTTAAATTTAACTATAGTTGCTAAGGGGGAAGGATTAACATGTTGTTTATAATAGATATGAATACAAGTTCAAAATGTGGTATTAAAGATAGATATAAATAAATCAAAATGTATATCTAACCAAAGAATTGACACATACTGCCTGCTGATTGTTTGTGGTGATGTTTGCTGGGACTGTCTTAAATCACCTGTGTTTATGGTGATCAGTATCTTTTCTCCATAGTCTGTGTCAGAGGTTGGCAAACTTTTTCTGTGAAGACACAGATAATAAATATTTCAGGTTTCGTGGGCCGAATGGTCGCTATTGCACCTACTCAGTTCTTTTGCTCTAGGGCAAAAGCTGCCGTGGATAACGAACGCGTGAACGCAGTGGTGTGTTTGTGCTCCAGTAAAACTTGATTGACAAAAACAAGCTGTGGCAGCGTTTGGCCCGCGGGCTGTCGGCAGTTTGCGGACCCCCGGTCTGTGAGACAGCGCGTCGCACTCACGGACTTGATCCGGCTAGGGTGACCGCTGTGTTTTCGTTGGGCAGAGTGTGCTGCTGGGTGCTTCCTGCTCTGAGGATTCCTGTCTTTCTCACAGGGCGAAGTGCCTTCATTGGCATTGGCTTCTCAGACCGGGGCGATGCCTTCGACTTTAACGTCTCTTTGCAAGATCACTTCAAGTGAGTGACACTGGTCCTTAGTTGCCAGGTTAAGTGTTTTGGGACTGCTGCTGCTCAGTTGAGTGGGCGCTCTCTTACCTCCTGGCTTCTTTATTTGATAAACTAGTTCGTCACGGACATAGATCTTCCCCTCCACTGTTTTCTGGCACTGTCTTTGTACCCATCCTTTCCTTGTAGCTGGGGTGTGTTTCTGATCCCTGTGCAGCCGTTGGAGATGATGCCTTTGTTTCTTCCTCTGGAGACGGGCCCTTGCTTCTAGGGGGCAGAGGGGGGCGCGGCAGTACCGCAGGGCTGCGCGTGAGCTGTGTGGGGAGCTCTGTGCATCTTGTGCCTGGGCGGCTGACGCGTCCTGTGCCCCTTGCGGCATTTCTTCAGCCCGTTTGATTTTGGCCTCCCACCTCGGGCAGGCGTGCCTCTGTGCTTCTGCCTCAGGACTTTCTGACATCGTGGAAGGCCCCCAGTTAGCGAGGGGGCAGCCTGGAAGGACCGAGGAGTTAACGGCACCTCGGGGTCAGCCCTCAAGTGCAGGGGTGGGGACTTGTGGCTCGGTGCCCTCTTGGAGGGGCAGGTTTAACCTGCGTCTCGTGTGGTTCCTCGTGGTGTTGAGCCCCGGTTGCCCTCTTTCTTGCTTTCTTTTCTCATGTTTCATGTTCCCTTTCTCTGCTTTCTGGAATCATGTTTCACATAAATTAGCTACATTCAAATTTGTCAGACCCTATTTTCAGGGAATCCCAATTAAAATAACATTCTCTTTTACTGAAGGTGGGTAAAGCAGGAATCTGAGATTTCCAAAGAGTCTCAGGAAATGGATGCTCGTCCCAAGCTGGATCTGGGCTTCAAGGAAGGCCAGACCATCAAGTTGAGTATCGGGGTGAGTGTGGTTCCCCCACCTGTCCTTGTATTTCCGTAAGCCGATGACTTCTCTTTTGCTTTCTCTCACTCTCCTCCTTTTTTTCTTTTGTAGAACATTACAACCAAGAAAGGAGGTGCTTCTAAGCCCAAGACTTCAGGGACCGGGGGTCTAAGCTTACTGCCGCCCCCACCAGGAGGCAGAGTCACCATTCCCCCACCGTCGTCCTCAGTTGCTATCAGCAATCATGTGACTCCACCACCCATTCCGAAATCTACTCATGGAGGTAGCGATGCAGGTGAGTCTCTCCAGGGCTTTTTAAAAACTTTACCATTTTTCATTTTGTTTTTTGGGGGGTTGGTAATTAAGTATTTACTTATTTATCTATTTATTTATTTTTCTAACTGTTTATCTGTCTATTTAACTATTTATCTTGACTGTCTGTCTCTCTCTCTCTCTGTTTGTCTATGGAGGTACTGGGGATTGAACCCAGGATCTTGTCTCTACCACTGAGCTAGGCCCTCCCTCCTCTCTAGTGCTTTAACTTTGAGAAATCATATCTTGGGTTTTAATTGGGTAGCACCCATTTGCCAAGGAAAGTGTTGTGGTTTTGCTATAAATGGGCACTTTGTCCTGACAGGTGATTTTGGCAGCCTCTAGCGAGGGGTTAAAGCTTTCCTAGGGAGCCGAGAGTCGTGGTTCCTGGTGGGTTCTCTGGCAGGAATTGGGTAGTTAGTAAGAAGGCTGTGTCCTTTGTGTGCCTTGCTGAAATGCTAGGAGGCCTGAGAGTCAGGCGGACCAAGATTGTGGTCCTGGTGCTGCTACTTTATGTCTGAATGTGTTTGGTAACATCGTTTAAGATCTGTGAGTCTCCACATCCTTGCCTGCAAGCAGGAGACGTAAAACCACCCCAGGACCGTGAGGGTGGAATGAGGTGACGGCACCGAGCACAGGGCTTGTGAGGCAGAAGCCATTCAGCACGTGTTGTTTCTTCATCCTTCCCATTTCTCCCCAGGGGCAGTCGAGAGGAAGTGAGACAGCATCTGATTTACGAGAACATTTTCATTTTTCCTTACTGTCTGGGGGGATAAAAGAATAGATAAAGTTATTTCCACTTAAAGAATGCAAACCTAGGACTTGGGAGGGAATTTTCCTAAGATTAGAGAATCAAGCGTTAGAATCTAGGAGTTTTGCCTTTTATCTTTAATTAATTAACTATAATTTAATTTAATGTAACTTAAGGTTTAAATTATATCATTAGTCATTTATAATTGATGGCTGAGAGCCAGCTTTCTCTTTCTGGAATTTTTGAGCTGTAAGTGGTTACAGTCTACTTCTTTTGTAAGTGCTGCCAGAAGGCACTGAGGAGCATATCTAAGATTTATTTATTTACATTTTTTTAATTAAACCTTTTATTTTGAGGTAATTGTAGATTCACATGCAGTTGTAAAAAAAAATAGTACAAAGAAATCCCACGTACCTTTTACCTCGTTACCCTCAGTGGGACCATTTTGCAAAACTGTGATCGAATAGCCCTGCTAGGAAACTGACACTGATACCGTTCACTGGTCTCACTTAGATTTCGTCATCTCTGTGTATTCTCATTTGTGTGTATGTGTATTTACAGCTGACCCTCGAACAACGCAGGGTTTAGGCGCACTGACCCCCACCGTGCAGTCGAAAATCTGTGTCTGACTTCACAGCTGACATCTGCAGGGTCAGCCAGCCACAGATCATGCCATACTGTACTGCGTGTTTACCGGAAAAAACCCATATATAGCGGACCCCCACAGTTCAAACCCGTGTCGTTCAAGGGTCAGCTGCTGTTCTCTGCAGTTCTGTCGTGTGTGGGTTCCTGGATCCGCCCCTGTCCCCTTGGTGAGGATGCTGAACAGCTCCACCACTGCAAGGGTCCCTGGTCACCTTTTTGTAACCATACCTCCCCAGCCCCGTCCCCCCACCCCCAGTCCCTAACCCTTGCTGCTCAGTCACTAGTCTGTTCCCCATCTCTAATTTTGTCCCTTCAGGGCTGTTCTGTAAATGAAGTCACGCGGCGCATAACCTCTGGGGTTGACTTTTTCCACAGCCTGAGTCCCTTGAGACTCTCGAGTTGTGTGTATCAGCAGCTCGCTCCCGTTGACTGCTGAGTGCTGCTCCACGCGTGGGTGTACCGCGGTGCCTTCAGTCATCCCCCGTGGAAGAATGTCTGGGGTGTTTCTAGTTCTTGGCTATTATAGATAAAGCTGCTGTGAACATTTATGTACAGATTTTTGTGTGAATGTAAGTTTTCATTTCTAGAATTTTTGTAATGTTTCCCCTTTTCTTTTTCCTTTTCTCACCTCGTGTTCAGATATCCTTTTAGACTTGGATTCTCCTGCTCCCGTCACAGCACCAGCAGCAGCTCCAGTTTCCGCAAGCAGCGACCTGTGGGGGGACTTCAGCACCGCACCCAGGTATTAGCACAGGGGAGCCAGCCTGCTCCCAGCCACGAACGGGGTCTGCGTGCGGCCAGGTGCAATCTCTGGCATGGGGAAGCAGAGCACTCGCAGGGCATTTGGAGCCTTCGGTAGGAATCCTGGGTGAGGAGGTGGAGGAGCGCCGGGGGATCAGCAGGCTGCAGGGAGAAGCCTGATGGGTGTCTCAGGCCCGGGTGAGCAGCTGCTGTGAGGTGTAGTTTCAGGGATTCTGAACAGAGATTTCCCGCAAACCTGAAGGAACAGCGTTCCTGTCCTGATACGCCTTTGGCCTTCTCTCTGTTCTCCTGCCTTGCAGCTCTGTTCCAAGCCAGGCGCCACAGCCATCCAACTGGGTCCAGTTCTGAAAAGCAGCCACAGGACATTAAGGACAGACTTGAAGAACAGAGATGACCTGAGGGCGCCAATCTGTGAGGGAAGTTAGGAACCCCTTCCCTCCCCAGAGCCAAAATTACTGGACAATCTTTGTCACAGCTGCTCCATTGCGTTCAGGCCGGTTTGTGTCCCTCCCTTACAATCATCCTCCGCTGTACAGCCGAGAAAGCATTTCTTACCTCCTGCTCACTGTCAAGGCGGGGGAAGAGCAGGTCTTATCGCGCTTGTGGCTGACCGCAGGGCTCGGAGGGCCAGGGTCTCTTTGAGGGGGAATGACCTCTAACATCTGTAACATTCTTCTCCATCTTTAAATTCATTACCTGATTTTCAGAATCATCTCATGACCCTGTGTGCCTCTTTGTGAAGCCCTGTTTAGCGATTTCAGGGGAGACAAACACCTTGAGACCTTCTTTTCCATTAACCCAAGACTCTAAACATGGACAGACCTCAGTGTTTACAGCCTGAGAATTTTGATAGGGGCGGGGATGAACAAAGACCCGTTTCCTGGGTCTCTGCCGTATGGCGACCCTCAGGCTCATCCTCTTCGGGGAGCGTCCGGTGCGGGTGCAGCCCCGTTGCCCTCGTGTGCTTACATGTCTCTTCCTACGATAAGAGGGTTGTGTTTGCTGCATAATGCACCATCTTTGATCAGCGGGGGTCTCGGATGATGGGGCTTCGAGGGTCTGTGTTTTCCCAGTTACATTCAGAGAAGCATTTACAGTCTTGCAACTCCGTCCGGCGGCTGCATTTGGAGCACGGCGTTACGTTGTAACAGCCGCATCATCTGACCTAACATTGAAGGGTTTAGGATTTTTAACCTGATTTGTAGAGCAGAGAGGTTGAAAGCACTTAACTCTTGTTCGGTACCCACATTGCCTTGCTGCCTGAGTATCTGGCCCCTTTCCATGGACGTTTATTTTTTCAGTCCACTAGCTCCTCAGTGGAAAGCTGCTATGACATGTATTGTCACTTCTGAAGGGAGCTGAAGAGCCATGGCTTTGGCTGTGATAAGTTTTACCGAAATGATGGCTTTGACACCCAGGGCATCTCAGAGGCAAGTTGCTCTCCCACCACTTTCCCTTCCCCCATCCCACCATTCCTTTTACAGTGCTGTGAAGGAGTTCCCGTTCCTAGGTGAATGGGCACCATCTATCTTGTTTGTTAATGGGGAATTTTGAGGGTAAAATGGGAAGACACCATTTCTTCCCTTAGCTCGTGTTTGGATGTGTACACCCTGGCTGAAGGGAGTCCTTACGTTTAGTTTCAAAATAGATTCTCTCGCTCTTGGATTTCCTTCTTGACTCTTTTTAACTTTGGGTCCATTTTTCTTTTTTCCGTTGCTTCCCGTTCCAGGCAGCTCTATTCTTACAGAGCCATGGCAGGACATTTAAAAATTCCAATAGAAAACACTAAAAGGAAAGTCTGTAGAATCACTAGTGACTAACTACTGGGAACCTATTTTCTCAGCCTTCCTCTATGTTGTGTTCTTTGTATTCTCAAGATGATAATATATTATGTATTTGAATTGCTGAAAAACTGAAAATGAAGTTTAAGATATATGTATATAAAGCGTATGCTGTATTGGTGCAATAATGGTAATTAAAAATATGAAAAAAGGTAGTGTCTCTTTTATCTTTTAATTTACCTGTTTCATTACCTTTTTTTAAGGATTTAATTGACCCGATAGAGATGGGCCAGTAGGCAATAAAAGGACATTTTGTATCTATTACTCTGTTTTAAGAAATAGAGCTTTTAAGAGGTCAGACCTCTGTGCTCATGGTTCTGGGCCCGCAGAGTGCTCCTTGTGGAGAGCACTTGTATTTATTATTCATTTGCTGGTACAGTTAATTTCATTTGCTTCAAATTATCTTCACAATCTAGGCCGCCTCTCACGTCCTACTACCCTGCTCAGCGTACATGAGGGGAACAGTGCACGAGGTGGAACTAAAGTGGGAGGCGTGGGCTTTGGAAGCCAGAAGGATCTCAGGATTCTCATTCAGTGATTGTCACGGAGATGTATCAGAACGATGTATGTTTGTTTGTTTGAATTTAAAGTACCATGTACTGCTGTCTCCAGAGTCTAACTTCCCCCTTGGCCCTCCCGGGGAAGGACTTGGATGGCTTCCCGACCCGGGACCTGAGGTTGTGAGGCACTGTCACCGACTGGAGCGTATCCTCGACCTCAGGTTTTGTTTGGTGGAAAATGCAAACAGTGATTTTCCCAGCTCAGCCCCCTCAGTGAGGCTCTGACACCTGCCTTCTTCACGGCTGTAACGTGAGCCCTTACTCCCCCTCTCGCCTCCGGCCTGATGAGCCAGATAGTCGGCTTCCTCTAGCTGCCCGATTCAGCTTGTGTGTTGCCACCAGAATAATCTCCCTGAAACCAAGCCCTGCTCACGCCCCTTCCTTCCCCACTGATTGTCTCATGATCTTCCTTTGCTTGCAGATTAAAGTCCAAAGTACCATTTCATCCTCAACTCTCAGTTTCCCCCTTCACTCAGTAGGCTCCAGCGCACTAGGGTGCTGGTCATTCTTCAGGTGCTGCCAGCGCCGTGGGCACTGGATGCTTGCAGTTCCCTCTGCCTAGAATGCCTTCCCTTCTGTCCCGGCTCATTGAAACTCCCCCACTCCGGGAAAGCTAGCTTAAGTGCTGCGATGCCCGCAGTCTGAGAGATGGTCTCCTTGTTTTGTGTGGGTTGCTGTTGAAATTCCCTTGCTTAGTAGTTTGTAAGCTCTTTGATACAAGGACCACGTCTTCATTTTTACCTACTCAACAATACTTCCCGTGTACCTTTCTAGATGGTAGGTGCTCCTTAAATACTGGTTGAATTAACAATGATTTCAGCGGAGAGAGACTGGAAATGAGTAAGCTGGGTGTTTTCCTTTTATTACTCAGCCTCGTTTTGGTTGTTCCTAGCTGCAGGGCGGAAGTACTCCTCATATGCTTTGTCATTGCTGCAGAAGGTCTCATTTATATACTCCAGAGTCAGTGAACATTCGAGACCAAGAGAGGAGTGATGAAGACAAATTTTACTTTGGTCCATAGACCCTATGGCCTGAGAAAAGGAAAACGGGGCACCATGGAGTGCAGCGGCTGATAAATTTGGTAGCTTACTATCTCACTGTGATGATCACAACTGGCTAAGATTACAGTGCACTCTGGTTATGTTTTAGTTTTTCCTTTTCTTTTTTCTTTTTTTATAGTCATTTCTGTTGCTGCCTCTTAACTGTACATGAGGAAAATACATACGGTCTGTGACTGGAGACCTCATCCTTGGGAGCTCCCCAGTAGCCACATGCTCTTTTGAGAAGGAAAGGGAAAAGGGAGAATTACATTTACTCGCAGGTCCCCGAAGCCTGGGGAATGGGTAGGCTTCTTACGGTTTTCACAGCAACCGTGGTTGAAACCACATGGCATTTACTTCAGAATTTTGCAAGAATTGTCATTTTCGGCCCCTTTTTGAAAGTTATCAAGATACGGGGGGTGGCATGTTTTGTAAAAAGCTCTAGTATACTCGAATTGCCTACCTCTGAGTCAGGAGTAAAATTTATCCACTGAGACCTCTTGTCAAGCTAAGATTACTGTCACCCCGTAAGTTAAACACAATAATGCACTAACACCCCCTATGGATGTTTTTGCTTGCTTTTCACAGTTCTCTTTTTTCTTACTATGTGTGCTCTAGTGCTGCACCTATGAAAGGAAGAAAAGAAGGTCATTGAATCAGTTTCTGGTGAATGCTTTATCTGGCTGCATAGCCGCATGGGACCACTAGAGGGCGGGCTCCCCCGCAACTCCAGCGCAGCCTAGGAAATACCGCTCAGCTTTCCCGGCTGGAGAGGCACAAATTTTGCTCTGCCACTTATTGGCTTTTTGACCTTGGACGACGTAACTTTCGTTTGCCTCAGATTCCTCGCATTGCAAAATGAAGATCAGAGTTTCTACTTTATAGAGTAATTGTGAGAATAAAATAAGCTGAGAAGCCCTCCTTCCCTTTCTACCTACCTATCTCTATCACAGTACTGTGTGCTGATAACACTTTAACTTTGATTGCATACAAAAAATTTACCCTTTGTATTCCTCCTTTTGTGTTTCTTTCTTTTTTTTTTCTTTTTGCCCATGAAGTTGATGTCGTCTGGTTCCCACCTCTCTGCCCTTTATTGTCACTTTTTTTTTTTTGCCTATAGAGTCTGTAAATCTGTTCATTATATATATATTTTGTGGGGGGAGGGGAGGAAAGAAAAGAGCAGCTTTATTGCCTTGCCTGGCAAAGGGAGTCACAGCAGGCTAATGCCTTAGAGACTGTGAGCCCATTTTAGGATTGGGGTCTTGAGAGGTTTTATAGAAAAACTGGACGGAACAGAAAAGGTGATAACAATCAGGGCGTTTTACAGGGAGCGCCATTCATCTTAACTTCCATGGATCTTCAGGAGGAACTCCGGAGGGTCTGTCCATTCTTCTGAGATTGTCAGCCTGTTTCTTCCTTCCTGGAGCAGAGCCTCTGGGTGAATGTTATCCTCAGTAAAGAATGAATCAGAGAACAGTTTTGCATCAGGGAAGTCTGTTTGTTCATTATATTTTTAACCATTACTCTCTAAAGCTTATCAAAGTAATTAGAGCAATTTAAAATTCAAATAATCCCAGAAGGTTTAGAACTGAAAATTATGGAAGTCTTGATTATTATTCTTTGTGGGAGTTTAATGGAGGCATCATAAACCAGCAATGGAAAAACAGAACAGTTTTGATTCTTCCAATAACTGATATCAACTTATCCCTCTTTTTAAGAGCAGGGTCAGAGGAAGAACAATATGGCAGTTGGTTTTCTTAGTTCTTTTCAATAAACACCAGTCTTTTCCAATAACTGGCTGTCAAGTCCAGCCTCTGGAATGCCAGCCCGAGGGCCTGTCAGGGCTGCTGATGCTGCCCCGTCTGCTTGCCTGCCACACTTCGTGGGCTTCTGCCTCTTGGGAGCACCTGGTGTCTGTGTTGTGTGCTCTCTGTGCGCGCAGTCCCGGCCCCTGCTCCGGGTTATGATGGGCCCGCACACAGCGCCCTCTCGTCTCCATTCAGTGATTCTATCTCATCCCTTCTGGATATGTTCCTTCCTCTTTAACTGAGGTGTCTCTCACAAGCTAGACCACTGACACCTCTTTTTGATCATCTCAGTGTCCTCGGTACCTCCTATCAGGAAGCATTTCTAAGTCCCTTTCTTGCTCTCCTGGAACAGGGGGTGGTAAGGGTCTCAGGGTCTGTCACTATTGCCATCTCAGCACAGGGCACTTCTCGGAGCATCAAGCCAGGAGAAACCCCACTGAGAATGGGTGCTTTGCCTTGCGTTCCAGATTTACTCAACTCTCCGAGAAACTGATTGCAGCAATAACTCTGATTGTCCACACCTTCTTGTAGAATTTGTAGCTTCTACACTGACCCTGGGCTTGACAATGAGAAATGCTTTGACCAATGAAAGACAACCTAATGTGAAGCAAGCCCATGTCTGAAACATGCGTGTGCACTGGACTTGCCCTCTAGCTTCTCCTGGACCCCTGCTGGAGGATGGAGGCCACACGGAGCCGACGTCCGCTGTCCCAGTTGGGGTCATCTTAGCTGCGTGCGTGTCAATCTGGCATCTGACCATAGAGACATGAGCTGAAATCAGCCACACCTGACTCAAACCAGAACTATCCAGCTGAGCACAGCCTAACTTGCCAAACTCTCAGGAATTTGAGCTAAATAAATTCCACAAATGGTGGTTGTCTTAAGCTACCAGGATTTGAGATGGTTAGCAAAAGGTAATTGATACTCTCACAAGTAATTCTATTTTGTAAAAAAAAAGAAGAAATGTAACAAAACAGAAACAGAGTCATAGAACAAACAGGTGATCTTCAGAGAGTTGGGGTTGAAGGAGATTCAGCTTTCTTATAAATTTCTTTTTTCTTTAGGAGATTTTAGTAGGCTTATTTTTATTATTGGCCAATGAAAAGACTTAAGACACAGGCTACAGAGAAAACAAGAAGTATGAGATTGACAACCTGAGAAGGATTAGAATGGAATCTAAACATGTTGTGACTTAAGTGGACAGCCGTACCCTTAAAAGGAAAGGTAAGTATGCCTTTGACTGTAAAAGAAACACAGATTGAGCGTCCGATCCCAGTTTCCTAAGGATATCACCTTCCGTAGGTGATCAGTCAGTAGCCTGGAAGTCTGGGTGTTATCTGCCCACGTGGAAAGAGTCCTTTGGCTACTGTCCTTGACCACAGCCTAGCGTCCAGGGAGCCACAGCAGCACTCCGGGGAGAAGGGCAGACCTTTGCTGTTGGGCTGGACGTGCTCACCTGTGGGCACTTCCGGTTTACTTGGGTTTTCTGCCCTCCGACGAGCATATTGCCACAAATCTGAGTTCTTTACTTGCTCCACCAAAAGGAGAAGCTGTGGGTCCTCCCTGAGTCGCTGGATTGTTGCCGTGGTTGTCATCCTGTTTGTCTACACCGGTTTCATCACTACTGTAGCTGGTGTGCATCTTTCATTTTCCTGCCTCTTGCAGATGCTTTTTTTAGTGTAGTCCAGTCATAACTTCCATACTAGAAACGTTCGTTTGTTTGTTTTTTTCCCAACTTGCTTTCCTTATTTATTCATTAATTTGTATTTCTTTCTTTCTTTTTCTTTCTTTAATGGAGGTACTGGGGATTGAACCCAGGACCTCTATGCGTGCTAAGCACACGCTCTACCGCTGGGCTACCCCCCCCCCCCCCCAGGTGTGTTCTTACTCCCTGTGAATCTGTGCTTTTCGCTCCTCTGTCAGTTGGTGTTTATTAGGGGCTTCTTATCTGATGAAATGCCCTTCTTTTCTCAGAGGAACTATAATCCAGTGGTTAACAGAACGGCTTCCCCGCCGCGCTCTCTAGACCTGAATTCCAGTCCTAGCGTACCCTCCGTGGGAGCTCAGGCAAATTTTTACCTTTTCAAAGACTTGGATATGTTACTTGTAAAAGTGGGGAAATAATAGTACATACTTCATTTTGTGAAGAT
Organism: Vicugna pacos; assembly: GCF_048564905.1. Lineage (NCBI taxonomy): Eukaryota > Metazoa > Chordata > Mammalia > Artiodactyla > Camelidae > Vicugna > Vicugna pacos. The sequence continues at coordinate 16,994,722 of NC_133020.1, forward strand.
CATACAAGTTAATTTCTGTTTGGTATTAGAACAGTGCCTGGCATGTCAACAAATGTGAGCTATCACTGCTTTCGAGGTTTTTTCTTATAATGCGCCGAGGTCATCGCTGGCATCAGCTGGTACTCATATTCTCCCAGGTGTATTGCTTGGGTTACTTCCGTGAACTCTTTTTTAACTAACGGGATTTTTTATGCTTCCCACCAAGCTCTCTGTAGCAGTCTAAATCTTTGTGTATGTGTCCTTTTGAAAAAATAAAGTATTTCATTTTTTGATCAATCCTTGAAGTATTTCCAACTTTGGAAACTATTAATACAGTCTATCTTCTTCATTAATTTCAAGGGCACATGAAAAACTCTTAGTGCCATCCAACGTGTGTGTGACTCATCTTTCTTCATTTAATGTAAGAGTTCTGTTGTAACTATGGTCTTTTAATGAATTATTTTACATTTATATGCTCTTTAATTATGGTCAAATATAATTTGGTCATCAAAAAAGAAATGATGGTTTAAAAGAACTAGGTGTTACTAAATGTGCTAAAAATACTCATTTTGTAATTTTAATTTTTTGTTTTCTTAGGATTTTATAAATTATGCCCTTTAGAAAAATATATACATCAAAATCCCCATATTGTATCTGTAGTTATTTGATGCTATGTACATAAAATATGACACTTTCCTTGGTCCAAAATTTCACTAACCAGAATTCTGTTATGGGCACTTCAACACAGCTTGAGGAAAATGGCACAATATGATCTTGTGGTGCCTTCTGAATCATCAGAAAGATTAAATTATGCTTCATATATATATTCGTTTTCACTGTGTTTCTTTGAAAACTCTCAATCTTTACTCATGAGTCATTGAACTAATTTCTTTGACCTGTTTATCTGAAGTCTTATTGCATTGCTTCAGTTCATGAACTTCAAACATTACTCTTGGTTGGTTTTTTACTTCCAAATAACTTCTGTGATCCTGCTGGCACTACTATTAGAGGCATTTTGGTCTCATTTGCGTGACTTCAGTATAAGAACATTTGTGCAAAAGAAACTATTTTCCTGCACGGTAATAACATCAATGATGGTGACTGTTCCTACAGCACAGCGTACACCGGAATGGCCAATGATAGCTTTCAAAGTTTCTTAAAATAATTTGCCTAATTTTATTTTTATGACCCCCTCATTGAGGATGGGGCGAAGAAAGAACAGAATTGTGCTTAGGGATAAATTTCAAGTGTTGACGTACAGTGTCAGGAGTGGCGGGTGTGGCAGACACCTAAAGGTCCAGTGAAAGATCTGCATAATGAGTCCAACTCAACCTGTAAGAACTTCTTGTTAGGGATCGGTCTATGAAGCACCCATTCTTGTCATCCACTCCTTTCTCTAGCCTTTTCCCACTGTGTTTACCAATGTCGACCTCCTGCAAACTCAGTCTTGCTTAGTTTTTGTGTTGACCTGAGCAGTCATACAGGACATCCGCTCCTCTAATTTGTAGGGCTGAAATGAATTTTGCTGCTCAAAGACTTGGTATCTCCAGCACAAGTTATTTGCCATGTCTATGAATTTTGAAGTTCTTTACCCTGTCTTCATAATACACTCCCCCCTCACACCAATATACCCATTTTCATCCGTTTCATGTGATTAGGGTTCTGGCCCAGTTTTTCTGCCCTTAAGTCTGGCTCTGGTTTCTCGTTGAGTTTTAGATCCTGTGCTGGAAACTGCTCAATTGGCACTCAGTCTTCTCCTTTCCAATCCCCTCCTTTGGCTGTTCTCTGTACCTGAAAACATGTTATCAAGACTCTCAGTATTATTACTTGTCTGATTTCAAATATGACCAGTGGCTTGAACATTCTCTGGCTGAGTCCTGCTGAGTCCTGCTGACTCCGGATTTTGATTTCCTCAGAGACTGATAATATTTTCAATCATGGCTATGTTAGACGTGCTTTCTGGACATTGTATAATTGATTCCTCATTCTCATTCCTGTGCTATAATGCTCTCAAAAGAGAGGTTAGCTTTTGCCATTGTAATCCTTTAATTTCTAGTACTGACTTATGTACTCTTGCCAGTTTGGGTAGTGTGGAACAATAGGAAGAATGCAAACTCTGAAATCATAAAGGCCTATTGTCAAAATATGCACAGGATGACGATTCAAATAGTGCAAAAGTGTTCATGATGGAAAGCAGGTCTCTCACACCATCCTTCCCTACCCTAGCCCTATAGTCCTATCGTGCAGAGGTGAATTGTTTTAGCTGTGGGTTTTTTGTTTTGTTTGTTTTTTTTTTTTGTCTTTTGTTTTTTACTTTCTGGTGATTCCTCCCCTCCCCCCATGAATCTAAATAACACTAGTATCTCCATTTCTGAATATTATAATCTGGTACTCCTTGCTCCCCTAATTCTTTTTCATTTTCTATTTTCACCTTCTTTCACATTTTGATAATTAAATGGTGATTATTATTATTACCTTTAGTTATTAATTGATTGGTTACTTTTGTACCTCTAAATAATATTTTTGTTCATTTATTTTTTGTGTTGTATCTCTACTGAAATGAAAATGGTTGCTCCTACACTCCCCTCACCTTTCTTTTCACTTGTACTTCGTACCTTTTGTCAGCCACACTTTTGATTTTACCTCGTCAAGTTTGTTAACCTTTATGAGTTCCTGTGTTTTGTACAGAGGCTGACTCAAGGCAAAAACTTCTAGATGATCATGAGTCTCTTGGGTCAAAGGATGGGCTAAGATTATGTTTGCTTCTCTGGGTCCCATGTCTCAATTCTGATTTGTTTAAAAGAGATGGCTCCTATCACTAAGGTCAAATGGAGTCTGTTTGCTTAGATTCCAGAAGTTAGTTTAACTAAAGCCACATTTTGATTTGCTTCCTGAATCGGACTCTACTTATTCATATAGCTTCTTTTCCTGGTATTGCTAATTCCTTTTTCTTGGATAATTTGTTTCTGTTAAACTCTTGTTTTTCAGCTCTTCCAATTAGCCTGTCTATTACATGATGCTCAGTTTTAATCTGGTTTTCTCAGAGCCTTCCTCTGCTCCTCGGTACTGGACTCATGGTTCTCTGCACCTGTTTGCAGAGCTCATCTATGGACGTCCCTTCCTGGCTCTCCTGGTTTAGATCTTTTTTGTTTTTTTTTAATACTGTTGTCTTTTTGTTGTTATTACAGTAGGTATAATTCTGTATACAAACTTAGGTGCGCAATTAATACCACATTCTTTTCCAAATGTTAAAATTTTATTAATTTTTAAAAAGATTGAGATATCATTTATTTATGGCATTATGTAAGTTTCACATGTACAACATTATATTTCAACTTCTGTATACACTACAGCATCCTCACCACTAAAAGTTTAGTTTCCAGCCGGTAACATAAAGATGACCCCCCTTACCTATTTTACCCTTCCCCTCTGGTAACCACTACCCTCTTTTCTGTATCTATGTGTTTGTTTTTGTTTGGTTTGGTTTCTTTCTTTGTTTAACATATGAGTGAAATCATACAGTATTTGTCTCTCTCCATTTCACTTACTTCATTTAGCGTGACACCTCAAGATCCATCAGTGTTGTCACAAATGGCAAGATTTCATTTTTTACATCTTAGTAGTATTCCATTATATATACACATTTTTAAAATTTTTCTTTTTTTTAAATTGAAGTATAGTCAGTTTACTGTGTTGTGTCAATTTCTGGTGTACAATATAATGTTTCAGTCATACATCTACATACATATATTCGTTTTCATATTCTTTTTCATTATAGGTTACAAGATAATGAATATAGCTCTCTGTGCTATACAATATAAACGTATTATTTATCTATTTCATATATAGTAGTTAGTATCTGCAAATCTCGATCTCCCAATTTATCCGTCCACTACGTCTTTCCCCCCTGGGAACCGTAAGTTTGTTTTCTATGTCTGTGAGTCTGTTTGTTTTACAAATAAGTTCTTTTGTGTCTTTTTTTTTTTTTCTAGATTCCACATATAAGTGATATCATATGATATTTGTCTTTCTCTTTTTGGCTTACTTCACTTAGAATGACGATCTCTAGGTCCATCCATGTTGCTGCAAATAGCATTATTTTATTCTTTTTTTTATGGCTGAGGAGCATTCCATTGTATATATATACCACAACTTCTTTATCCAGTCATCTGTCGATGGACATTTGGGATGTTTCCATGTCTTGGCTATTGTATATAGTGTTGCTATGAACATTGGGGTGCATGTATCTTGTCAAATTAGAGTTCTCTCTGGATATATGCTGGATCATATGGTAAGTCTATTTTCAGCTTTTTAAGGAACCTTCGTATTGTTTTCCATAACGTCAGCACCAAACTGCAATCCCAACAACAGTGTAGGAGGGTTCCCTTTTCTCCACACCCTCTCCAACATCTATCACTTGTGGACTTTTCTGGCCATTCTGACTGGTGTGAGGTGACACTTCACTGTAGTTTTGATTTGTGTTTCTCTGATAGTCAGTGATATATAGCATTTTTTCATATACCTATTGGCCATTTGTATGTCTTCATTGGTGAATTACTTGTTTAGGTCTTCTGTCCATTTTTGGATTGGGTTGTTTATTTTTTTGTTTTTAAGTTGTATGAGCTGTTTATATATTCTGGAAATTAAGCCTTTGTCAGTCATATCATTTGCAAATATTTTCTCCCATTCTGTAGGTTGTCTTTTCGTTTTTGTCTTGGTTTCCTTTGCTATGCAAACCTGCTTACAAGTTTAATTAGGTCCCATTTGTTTATTTTTGCTTTTATTTCTGTTGCCTGGGTAGACTGCCCTAGGAGAACATTGCTAAGATTTTTGTCAGAAAATGTTTTACCTATATTTTCTCCTAAAAGGTTTATAGTGTCTTGTCTTATGCTTAAGCCTTTAAACTATTTTGAGTTTGGTTTTGTGTATGGGGTGAGAGGGGTGTTCTGTGCTGAGCCCCGGGGGGATAGCTGGTTAAGAAGTGTTTCACTGTTTGCTACAGTCCTTGACCTCAAGCTCCACTGGCCACCAAAGCCAGGCAATAGAGGAGTGTATCCCGTGGGTGAAGTGATAAAGTCTTGGTGCCAGATGTGTGTTCAAGCTTGTTCTAGAAAGACAGTGGTGACTCAGATGGCACCTGCTGGTCTCCCTGGGCTCTGAGGAGGATAGAAGTCTGTCCCAGATGTGTGCTCAATTAAAAGCCTGACCCTCAGGCAGCAGCTCTTAAAGTTTGCCAATAGGCCTCTTTCTGGGAAGGAATGGGAGATAAGCATTTCTGTCTCTTGCTTCTGTGTTGGCTTTGGTGGGGTGGGGAGTAGCGCACAGTTGATTGAGAACTCTTTCTTTGTCTGCTGCAGTCCTGAGGGACCCATAAATGCAAACCTCGGTGACCACTAGAGACGAGCAGTCAAAGGTTGTATCCTTTGGATGGCAGCCACGAAAATCAGGGAGCCAGATGTGTGCGCAAGCTCCTTCCAGGAGATGCTGGCAACCTGGACTGGGGCAACTTCACATTCCCTCTTCCTTTGCCTTAACAAGTTTATTTTCTCCCATCGGAAGATTTGGGGATTTAAGCAACAGCTCCACCACCTTTTCCTCAACTCCTCAACAAAAGTTCTGTGTCTTTACAAACATTGCTGTGTAGATTTAAAGCTTTTGCTTATTGCTCACATTGTCTTTTGTCATTTTTCATACAACTTATTCAGTTCCGAGAACTTTCTAGGGCAGGTTTACCTTAAGAACGTAACTGCCTTTGAAAATTCAGTTCTCAGGGGAGGGTACAGCTCAGTGGTAGAGTGCATGCTTATTATGCATGACGTCCTATGTTCAATCCCTAATGCCTCCATTATAGAAAAAAAAAAGAAGAAAATATAATATTCAGGAAAAGAAAACCTTGAGGAAAATTCTGTTTTTTATTGGATTCAATTATTATTCTTTTAGGGCACTGCTAAATTTTTTGTTTGAACGACTAAAAACAAATTAAGAAATTTTACATGACACATTGGTCTGGTTACCTCAACGTACTTGTGAAAATTTCTACTGTTTCTGAGTGTTGCTTTCTCAATTTCCCTTTTCCTTTGCTCCAAACCAGAGTGAATCAAAGGAAACCTCAGTCTTTGAAAAGACTTCTTCTTTTCAGTTGTCTTTTATACGGGAACGTTCTAGTCTTACCAGAATAGGTAAGGTTAATGTTCAACCTCAAGAATTTCTAAATGTATGTATGTTTTATTCACAGAAATATACCCTGTGGAAAAAATATAAACAGCTGCTCAGGCTACTGGTTCTCCCAACTACTGGACCATAAGAGATTTAGCACACAATGGGGCAAGAAGAACCACAAAATAATCGTGAGTACTTTTTCCCCTTTCAAGTTTAACGAGGGCATACTTGATTATGACAAATATTTTAAAATATGAATTGATGACAGTTGTAGTTGTGAAGATTGAAGATGATGGGGAAAAAGAGGTTGAGGGATGTGAAAATGATTTTGGTAAAGAGGAAGGACTTAGATTCATTCATTTGGAGTACCAGTAACTTGTTTATGAAATGTAAATTGGGGCAAGAGAGGAGAGAACGTCTGTAAAAATAAGATGAAAAAAAAGAAAGTTGGGAAGATTCTTTTTAAGGGAAGAGGGAGAAGAAAGATACAGAAAACACATTGGCTGAGGCAGCAGTGTGTCTGAGGCTCTTACTTCATCTTCGTTTATGTTTTACTTAAGTGATACAAATGAATTTGTATTACAAGAACATTAAAAAATAGCTTTGAGAAATATATAGAATGAATGCAGAAATATGTAATTTAAAAATTAATGTTTCACTTCATCGCATTACGCCACCCAAATTTCATTGACATCATGATGTACAATGGTGCTGAAAACCACCTTTTTGTGTAACAATATGCTTGGAGATTTTTTTTTGCCAGTACATACACATATAGTTGATTATCTTAATTGCTGTATAGACTTGCATCATGTGGATTCACCATAATTTAGAATCTCTGTTCTTGATGGTACGTATCCAACTATTAGATTCCAGGGATTTTTTTCTATTTCCAAAATTACTGCAATGAATATTCTTTTTATAAATAAGTTATTTCTATAGGGTGGATATCTAGAATTGAAATTATGGCAAGTGTAATGCATTTAAAATTTGATAACTGGGGGGAGAGTATAGCTCAGTGGAAGGGTGTGTGCCTAGCACTGGGTTCAATTTCCAGTACTTCCACCAGAAATAAATGAATAAAAACATAATTACCCCCCGAAAAAACCCCAAAATAAAAACAAAAACCAAAAAAAAAGAATAAAACAAATGCAGTACTTTAAAAAAAAATTGATAAGTGCTTCTAACTTGATCTGTCTAAAAAGCTTTCTAATTTACTATTCAGCAGTGACATTTATTTCCTTACTGAGTGTTTCCCTCTGTCTCACCAATACTATGTATTTTCAATTTACTTTAAAAATTCTGATATATGAAAAATCATACCATAATAATATTTTGGTTTACATTTCTCTGAGCACGCTTCTTGTTTGTTTGTTTAATGGATTTTTAAAATAATTTCAGCAAGTTAGATTTTCAGCAAATTTCCTGCTCAAATGTTTTGCTCAGTTTTCAAATTGTTTTTTGAAATTCTTTATACAGTCTGGATATTAATATTGTGACAAGATTTTTCTTTCATATATTCCTTGTGTTTTAACATTATTTGTGTTATTTGGAAGTTTTGATTTCTATGTCCCCAAATTATCAATATTTTGTGATTGGGGGTTTTGAGTCTTGGTTATAAAAAGCCTGTCCTTATTCAAAAAATCAAAAAAGTTGTTTACGTTCTTCTTATTTCTTCCTTATTCATCGGTGAGCTCTGAAATTGATTTATTTAGGAAAAATCTTTAAGCTCTCCTCCAGATCTGAAATATTTTGGACAATCCATCCTTAGTTTGCTCCTTGGTAGAATTTACTTCCCTGGTTCTGGTAGCTAAGAACGAGACAGGCTAGTTCTCTTGTTTTTGTACAGGAGGAGGCGGCCAGCACCCCCGGCTGATCCCTTGGGCCATGGCTACTGTTCTCATCTCACTTCTAAGTGCCTGTTTTATTGCAAATTGTGTGGGTAAGTTATTAGCAAAAGTGGAACTCTCCTTGAATTATTTACCCGAGCAACTTTTATAAAGTTGCTCTGAATCTTTTGTTATCTTGATTTTCTCCCACATATCAATCTGTAATGATTTAAAATTCAGGGTCTTGGATTTAAAATTCAGAGCTACATGCTTGACCTTCTGTTCTTTTATGATGCTGCTTTGTATCAGGCAATGAAAGATGGAATTTAGACCCTTTTCAATACATGTGAAGGTTGGTGACCGTTATTAAGTGGTAAAAGTGAAGCAGAGCACAAAGGACTTTAAAAGCCATGGCATGGTTGCCTTTAAGAGAAAGGGCGGGAGTTGCGTTTGGGCTCCGACAGCCACCTGGGGTGTTGGCAACACTGTGTTTCCTGAGCCCATCATTTTTACCCGGAATACTCGCTTTACAATAACTTGATAAACTGTACACTTATGTTTTTCACTTCTTTAGATTTGGTTATATTCCAAAGTAAAAATATTTAAAAGATAAATAAATGTGTCAGGCTCATAGAACTTTGCAAGACTATCCCAGTATTCGCCAAAAATCTCCACTCTAACACAAATTCTGATGGGAAAAGATGCTTAAAAGCACACGCACATGAAGGTTTGCAAAACTACCCCCACAAAGCACAGAATGGACCATGTGATGTGAAAAATATTAATCTTCAACAATTCCTCTCAACCAATACATCTGGAATGGGGACAAAGGAGCTGCGAGGGAAGAACAGAGAACGTGGGGGCTTTACTAGGGCAAGAGCAAGTTTAGAACAGTTGGCCCCGTTTCCCTAATTGAGTCATTTTATAGGGAAAAAAAATTAAGTTTTCTTCCTCCTCGACAGTGACTTATCACAACATTCTACGCTGTGAGAGAGTCTCGGGGGTGTTCAAGCCACCAAAGTGCTACCCAAGGCTGACATGTGTCGCAGGGAAATCAGCACTGAAAGTTACAGGTAACAAGGAGCAAAAGAGAGTTTCTTTCTTATTTCCATTTCCATTCACATTCATAATCTGATTTAAAATAATTTGTTAATAAGCCCGAGAGATTAAAATAACGTAAGATGAGAATCTGGCATGAGAGTGAACACCAGTAAATTGAGACAGAATTCTTCCTCGTGGTATAATCAGTGGAATGATTAACTGGAGAACAGAACACATTTACGGGCCCTTTTTGGCATCAGAAACATAGCATCAATTCCATTTTCTTTTCAGTCAGATATAGCATAAGGACTGTTTCCTCTGAGAATGTATAGCTTTGCCAAAATGTCTGTATCTCCTTTATTATTCTGGAGTTTGTAAAGGCTCGTTTGGGAGAATGAGGGGAAGTGCACGAGAGTTTTAGCAGGTTCTTTGCCTCCGTCAGACAAGATGTCCTGCAAGAGGCTTTATTATGGAAACACTTTAAATGTGATTGTAAATGGATGTAAGGACTGAAAAATGACCATGCCTTCTGAGAGAACAGCCTGTAATTTTCTCACAGTCGCTATGTGATTCAGATACTTTTGTCTAGAAGATATTCAGAAATGTAATTTTCGGGATTTTTTAAGGGTGGGCAGAGTGATTTCAGTAATCCTGGTTTTATCCTCATAAATGTTAATCGGACGTGAGGCAGTGGAATAGTTATGCAATGTGCTACAGATGATGTGCTCCTGTGCAACTATTTTTATTTCGATTCTCACAGGAGAGGGAGCCTGGCATTGCTGCCCTGCTGGCTGGCGAGCCTTCCAGTCCAGCTGCTACGTTCCACTTACCGACAACAAGACATGGGCTCAGAGCGAAAGGAACTGTATAGGGTTGGGGGCTCACCTGGCCACCATCAGCACAGAAGCTGAGCAGGTCTGCTGGGAGGCGCACATCAGTTTCTCTGCTGGTTTGAATCTCTTTGCAGAGAAGGAGGAATTTCTCTGCTCTGCTGTGCCTGTGTGCCTTTGCTTCATCTATTCCATCCACCTGGAAAGACCTTCCTTCCTCTCTCACTTCTCTTCTTATGGCCAACCTATTCTGGTCTTCCATGATTAGATTCATGTGTTATTTCCTCCGGAAAACTACCCGACCATCCTCCCTACCCCATCCGCCCTGTTCTAATTTGGAGCCCCTCCCGGGGTGCTCTGTGCATCGTGGGAGCGTGGCCCTTGCTCCAGCGTGTGCAATCGTCCTTTCGCTACTCCAGCTCTTCCAACGACTCCTCCTCTGTGGAGGGCTGGAGCCACACCTCACTCATCTTTGCATCTCCAATGGCCTGCACGGTGCTAGACACACTGCATAGATCTTAATAAATGTTCAGTGGTAAGTAAATAAATGAATGATTCATCAGGACTGATATGGCTTCTCAGGATAAAACACAGGAAAAATAATTCAAGTGTATGGTTGTCATTCTAAAAAAAAAATCGCAAGGTAAATTCAATTCTGAACTGAAACTTATTTCCTCATGTAATATATTTCCATGTCCGTGCCAGGACTCAGATTTCACTCCTTTCTTGGTTAGCAGGGTTTCCTGGATTCCGTGTTCATGGCTTTGTGACCTACAGGTTCACCAACTCTTTGAATAAAAAAGAATTTAATGAAATACACGGTTAATGAAGGCAATTTTAAAAACAAAAGTTCCTAAAAATCCAACCCTGTTAAGCACTGGGCTAAGTGACTTGAAAGCTGAGCTCAATCTTGCACAGCAATTCTGTGAAGCTGTGGCGTTGTCCCTTTTGGAGCTGAGAAAACTGGGGTTTGGTGAAATTAAAGCACTGATTAATAGTACACGATGAATGTCAGAAGCAGATTTGAAAACAGACCTGGTGCCAACGCACTGGTGCTTAACGAGTAATTTATTTGATCTCTTTCCTCTTTTTCTAACATAACAGCTTTCCCGTGGTAAATACAAATATACTTATAATAATTCACATTTTTATACAGAACTTTATTACTCAGTTTTTGGATAAACGGTTTTCCTATTTCCTGGGACTCACAGATGAGAACCTTGAAGGCCAGTGGCATTGGGTGGACAAGACACCGTTCAACCCACAGATGGTGTGAGTATACAGACTGGGGTGAAGGAGCTTTATAGGCAAAGGTGAGAAGACAGCAAGGGGAATTCATCCTGGGGGGAGCACACCCACATAAGGAAGCCTGCTCAGAACAGAGCACTGTGTGCTGAGTGGCCGCCACACCAGGATGCAGCTCGAAACTGTTCCCCAGGAGCACTTTCCTTGCTTTGCCCTCTGCCCTGTTTTACACACACACACACAATTTTTTTCATTCCAGATTCTGGCATGAAGGTGAACCCAGCAACTCTCAGAGAGAAGACTGTGTTGTCCTTGTTAATGACCAAGACAAATGGGCCTGGAAAGTTGTTGCTTGTAACGTTGAGACAAGTAGGATTTGCAAGATACCTGGAAAGGATTCAGCTAGAAACCTGTGAAGGAGTCCTTGTGATGAGGACAGGAAAGAAGAACCAGTTAGTCTAGGGCAGGATGTTCGTGTGTCACTGGAACGGAGACAACATTCTGGGTCATAGAACATTTGCAGCCGTGATGGCCGTATTTATTTTTGTTTAATTCATTCAAGATAATGTGTTTTTGTGTAAGTAATCATTTTTTAGATCATTTTTTTCTACAAGGATCAGTTTTATCAACTTTGCTTTCTTGAGAGTATTTCAAGGTATTTACTTTTCAATTGGCGTGCAATGATTACGTACCTAAGAGGGTTTGAATGGTGCAGTCGCCAAGTCATTGTTTCCTCTGCCCCCGTTCTCTGCTCTTAAAATTCAAAGGTGGACTATTTCAAGTGGTAGTGGTGTACCGTTTTTTTTTTAAACCCAAATATCACAAACCCTTTAAAGGTTTTAAACATTTTTATTGTTTGATGCTTCATTTCAGACTTTTTAGTAGTATCAGTCATTAGATTGACAACCCATGAGCAAAATACTTTCGGAACAGCAGGATAGTATAGTTGGAATTATGGTATGGCTCAGGTAAAAAACAAAATCTATTTGCCTTTCAAAAAATGTACCTCTTATTCTACTCTAAATGTCTTCCCAGAGCAGGGGGTCTCAAGCTGACAATTTCCTTTTGAGTGGAAAAGTTCCTTACAGGCCACCGTAGCTCCTCCTGTTGTATAGCTGAGGGAATGAAACCCTTGGGAAGCCAAAGGGCTCTCCTTCTCTCAGCTAGTTCATGATAGAAACAGGATTATGGCTTAGATGTATCTTGCATAGCAGGTGAAATGTATTCACTTTGACATTAGGGGAAAGTCACTGGGGGTGACATGGCCTCTTGGCCAATAGATAGATAATAGCTCTTATTTATTCATGTAACATCATATTAGTGTTTCTATACTTTTAATTGGAATCAGAAAAAAAAATTTCAACCCATTTAGGTGAATTGTTAGCATGTTTCTTTAGAGCTATAAAGCTATGGTTTAAACTAGCAAGGAAGTCCTTTTCACAAACTGAAGTTATGCTTTTGTGATGTATGTGGTGTTAATTGTGATGCAGTCACATCCAACATCAACAAAATATGGTGGTTCTTTCTTAAAATTTTCAGTTTGCTGATGTTTCCTGCATCTAAGCTAAAAAAAATTGCGAGTGACAACTTTTTAACCTAACTTCCTTACCACTGTCTTCAAAAAACAATACTGATTTTTTATAAATTAGTGATTTTCTGAGTTTGGAATATTAACGTTTGATTGGTTGTGTGTGTGTGTGTATGTATTTAAAGCAGTACCAAGTGACTTTGTGTTTGCCATAAATTACACAGCACAAATCTATAAAACTTGTTGAAATAAATTTATGTAAATGATAGTAGGCTTTGTATAGCTAATATTACCCATTTTTAGTTTGTATAAACTGTATTTAGGTAAAGGTTCAGTTGTCAATAAAATGTGGCCTCTTTGTGACTTTATACACCTGTGTCTACATCCATACTTCTAGCCTATTTCTCCCAATGTTGACCATTTTTCATTCCCTCCAGTGGCTACCGCCACAGACCAAACTACCATCTCTCCTACCTGCATTATTGCAACAGCCTTCTGGCTGGTCTCCCTGCGTCCACCCTTGCTCCTTTTCAGTCTATTCTCAACTCTCATGGCACCTCTACCATTCTTCCAGTTTCTTTACGACAGCTGAAGTAGCACCAAGTGCCTTTAATGGAGGGACTGGGGGTCAAACCCAGGACCTCATGCATGCTAAGCATGTGCTCTACCACTGAGCTATATACCTTCCCGTCAGAGGGATGAGAATTTTACGAGTGAGAGAGAGAGAGAGGGAGATTCTTGTTTTTTATGACCATGGAGAAATTATCAAATTATCTAAAATGGAAAAAAACATTTTAGTATAAACTGTATTTGGAAACTATTAGATAGAAGTAGAACCTACACTGTTTAGAAACATGGAACTCAACAGAAGAAACATCTGAAGAGTTGAGTATGGTTGCCTCTTGGACACGGGCATCAGGAGTTAGCCAAAAATAGCTATTTCCAGTTATAACCCTTGTAGAAGATTTTGGTTTTTTAAGCAATGTACATGTATGCACATAGTATGTGAGTTTATTGATTAATTAATCATATTAACATTTAGAAAGAGATGCTTAAGCATCACTTAATAAAATCAATAAATTAGTGTAAAACATTTAACAAACAAGGAGTAAAAGGAATTTTCTGCAGAGGGTCCACCCCACACCTACAGCAACCATTAAAAACTTAATGGTAAATCACCAGAAGTGTTTTCTTTAAAGTCCAGAGCAAAGCAAGGATGCTCACTGTAGCCGCGTCTATGTAGCAGTATATTGGTAGTCCCAGCTAGCTTAGAATAATCAGAAGAACTGGAAAGAAAAAACCCAAACCGTCACTATTTGTAGACCACACCTACCCAAAAGAAATGTAATACAAATAAACAAATGTGAGCCAGAATAAACAAGTGACGCCTAATTAAATGTATAAGTTTTTGTGCAGCAAAGGAAACTATAAACAAAATGAAAAGACAACCTATGGAATGGAGAAAATATTTGCAAGTGATGTGACTGACAAAGTCTTAATTTCCAGAATATACAAACACCTCATACAATTCAATAGCAAAAACAAACAAACAAACAAACAAACAACCCAATCAAGGAAGGGCAGAAGACCTAAACAAATATTTCTCCAATGGAGACATACAAACAGCGAACAGACACCTGAAAAAATGCTCAGTATCACTAATTATCAGAGAAATGCAAATCAAAACTACATTGACGTGTCTATCACCTCACACCAGTCAGAATGGCCATCATTAAAAAAAAAATCCACAAAGGTTAAATGCTGGAGAGGGTGTGGAGAAAATCAACCCTCCTATGCTGTTGGTGGGATTGCAATTTGGTGCAGCCATTATGGAAAACAGTAGGGAGATTCCTCAAAAAACTAAAAACAGACTTACTATATGATCCAGCAATCCCACTTCTGGGCATATATCCAGAGAAAACTCTAATTTGAAAAGGTACACGCATCCCAATGTTCATCGCAGCACTATTTACAACAGCCAGACATGGAAGCAACCTAAATGTCCATCGACAGATGACTGGACACAGAGGTTGTGGTTTGTGTATACAATGGAATATTACTCAGCCATAAAAAAGAATGAAATAATGCCATTTGCAGCAACATGGATGGACCTGGAGATCATCATTTTAAGTGAAGTAAGACAGAAGGAGAAAGAAAAATGCCGTATGATATCACTTACATGTGGAATCTAAAGAAATGAGACAAAAGAACTTATTTACAAAACAAATAGACTCACAGACATAGGAAACAAATTTATGGTTCCCAGGGGGGACAGGAGGTGGGTGATGGGATAAATTGGGAGTTTGGGTTTAGCTACTATACTGTACTACTATTACAAGATAGAAAGCTACTATGTATAAAGTATATAGTACTATATACTACTGTAGATAAAATAGATAAACAATAAAGTCCCACTGTATAGCACAGGGGACTATATTCAACACCTTGTAATAGCTTATAATGAAAAAGAATACGAAAAAGGAATATATATATGTATAACTGAATTACTATGCTGTACAGTAGACATTAGCATTGTAGATCAACTGTACTTCAATTTTTAAAAAGTTAACAATAAAAAAAAATTAGGGGCCAAAATAAATCTTAACAGTGGTTTATTTGAGGAATACGGTCTTGGGAATATGAATGATTAATTATTCTTTTATTTTTTGTAATGTTCTGGGTTTTCTGGTTCTTACGTATTTGTGTAGCCCTATTTATAAAATGTTATATTTTAAAAGTTTCAACTGGATGCTCTGCTTCTTAAAGAAGAATTTTCCAGATAAATAATCTAGGTTCCAATGACCTTTACTCTAACCACTAAACCCTTAACAATTGTTTCTTTCCTTGCCAAACTTTGAAGACAAAGTTGGTTGTATAACCTAAATCCTAAGTAAATGGGGAAATAGCACACATTAATATTTTTATGTCTTTCAATATTGAAATAAAATTTAAAATAATTATAGCCAACTGAAGTGTAACAACAATGAATAAAAAAATTTATCATGTTTTCAATGTTCCCTAAATTGATGTTTACAATATGAAAAAAGAAATTAGAAATATATAATTTATTTAATATAGAAATATATAATTTATATAAATAGAAGATATATTTATTGAATTACTTTCAGGTTGAATGACTTGTTTTTAAAGGCATATTGACTTCAAAACCACAGATTGTCACTTTTGACTAAGAGAAATAAATGTTTGTAAAGAAAGCTAACATATGCACTTGTTCTGTTGAATTTTCCCATTCAGTGATTACGTGTTAATTCCAACGTATGAATTTTGAGGGTCTCGTTTTGGGACTGTGTGCAAGAAACATGGTTATAAAATCTGCTGTGTTACTTACATATTCTTGAATAAACTTATTGGTACTGATAGACTATCATGCAGTAAGTGGGCAGGCTTGAGACAGGTAAGTGTCAAGTTGAATATTCTCTTAGAATAATTTGATTGTTGGACTCTGGCTCTGGCTGAGCAATAGATATAAATTCAGGTGAGACCCAGTTAGCCAGCGGAAGGGAACAGAGAGGAAGGTGAGTTTCTGGGACGAGAGGACTGGAGGACAGTCTCTTTGGAGCTGATTGTTAGCATCGCCTTTCTAAGAAGGGGCAGTAAATGCCTTTGGCCAGGAAGTCCACCCTAGTCTCTTGAGCAGGAATAAGTTTCATGACTTGACAGTGTTTCCTACTCATTGTGCAGGAGAACATATTGAGGATATACTCTTGAGTAGGGGGTAAAAGACAGTATGAAATCAAGAAGAGAAGACAGAATTTTCAGAACTAGAAAGAAGACAAATTGACAGAGCCCAAATTCAGGTGATTGTTTAAAGGCACTTTCCAAAATTCTCTTCTTGGCTGGATTCTGTACTTGTTCAATGTCCCTGTATTTTCGTATGAATACTCGCAAATGAAGCAAAAGTACCAAAAGACATTCCTTTCTTCTCACAGCATTGCCAGAGAAACTTGGTAAATTCTGAGAAACCCCAAGACTGATGTAGAGAACAACGCACTTCAGTCAGTATCATGAATTATATTTCATTCAAAACTACTCATTTTTATTGATAGCAAGGCAACAAATACTTAATGATGTCCTTATAAAGTGCAATGCACGCTTTTCTCATATTGGAGCTGTGCAGCTGTTTGTTTACGCTCTTGTTACATAGTTCATAACGATTCTCAGTTAAATATTTAAGTTATGCCTTCTGTGTTGGAGATTTTTCTTTGTTCAATTATTTCTTTCTGGCATTTCACAAATCCAGTACATACTGAAGAAACAGGTTACGTCATTCCAACTTTGCTTCGGGTTTGAAGAGTCTCTTATGGTGGCACAGTCCTCCACTGTAGCTATGTTGTTGGGCTCCCCTATGTCCCAGAAGCTGAAAGAGACACGGGAGATTTACAGGAGGTGAAGGGACCCATTTACGAGCCAAATCCCATTTGTGTTATTTAACGTCACAACAGTTTGTGAGGTAGGTAATATAATCTCCTCTTTATTGATGAAGAAAAGGAATCTCTGAGGAGCTAACCAGTTTCTCTATGTCATAGAGTTTGTGAGTAACGAAGCTGATCTGGGTCTTTTTGACTTTGTACTCTGAATCGGTCCCTCGTGGCTTTAGACCCAGAATGATATGTTATGGGACAGACTGGTATCCTGATGGATTTCTTTCCTTCACACTCATATCTCCTACGACATTTGGCCCCCTTTATTCTACAGAGTTTGCCTTAACTGAGGTGCGTACGTCAGTGGTGTTACAGTGCTGGAGTGAAACAACTCTTTAAAGGATCAGAGCCTCCTACTTTTACACCGTAAGAATCTCTTATCTTTCTCAAGTCACTGCTTTTGTCTCATTTACTACAGTTTGGGGGCATAAGACCCTGCATCGCACCCTTTGCCTCTCCTGCATTTCCAGTGAATTAGTGTTCAGTTCCAAGCCCCTTCTCGTTTTCGTCTGTTATTTCCCATTCATTCTTGAGGGAGTTCCAGGAAATGGGGGAAGCAGACCCTGAGGCCTCTCTTTTCCCTCTTCCTCATCAGCTCTTTCCCTTCTTGCAACTAGTATCACCATGGGTGGGCATGAACATACCTCCTGGAATGAAGGCTGTTCCGAGAACTCCCGTCAACCGCAGGCTAACTTTAGGATTTGGGGCAATGTTACAGTTCTCCTACAAGAAGGAAATTACCTGAGATCCTTTGTGAAAGGTGTACCATCTACCCACTGCCACTGACCCTCGGTCACCTGGTCCGTCAGTCCAATATAAAACTCTTTCTTTTTAGGTTTTGTAAGGAAAAGGAATTCCTATGGAAGATACATACAAAAATTAGGAGATCCATTATTCCAGTGCTGAACAAATGTTGAAGGTAATTGTTATTAAAAGAGAGAAGGTAGGATCTGGACCAGAGATGATAGAAAAATGGGCCTGAAATTGTAAGATCATGGAAGATTATCTCCTGATTTGTTTATTGTGCTAAAACATATGTACCCTAAAATTAAACCAATGAAAAAGAACCATCAGCAGAGAAGGAGGTTCTCAATAACTCATTCAAAGTTTATCTACTGTTATTGGCAACACAAAACTTTATAAATCAGAACTTAAAGAAAATAGACAATTTTTGCTCACTGTCTTTCATATGACATGTTCATAAACATAATGGTCATTCTAAAATGAAGTCCCAGCCCTCTTTTTTTCCAGGCTTACTAATAAATGAGCTGAATGTGGGAATTTCATTTTTTTAGTTTCTTCTAGTAGTGAAAATATATTAAAGTTGGTATTGACTTACAGAAATAGTAAGACCAGCATGTATTTCAGTAAATTTTTTTTAACACATAGTAATTGTATGCCCAATACTGGACACGTGAATGGAAAACAAGATGGCTCCTGTGACGGACACTGGAGGAAGCTGTACTCTCATTACCTGCTCCTCTAGCGAGTTGATAACCACCAGATGACTCCCCATGCTGGAGCAGTTTTTTAAACTTGCTGTCCAGGTCATGGTGTCAGTAGAAAAGAAGTAACAGCTAGACTGAAAATGCACCCAGTTCAATGGACAGCACTTCTTCAGTGAACCTGGAAGGAGAGAAGTTTCCGTGAGAGCCCCACAAGAACTGGGTAAGACAACAGAAGCCTTCTTCGGGGCCAATAAAGCTCATCATTTACAGTCAGAAGTCTTGGAACCCCTCATTCATGCCCCATAGCTCACCGTCTAAGACTTGTAGTTAAGTCCTATGTCAACAAGCACAGACAGCAATTTTCTTTTTTTTTTTTTTGAGACATAATCCTTATTTTCCAGATGTCAGTGCCAAACACAACCATACATACAATCTGCCTCGGTTATGCTATTGGTATGGAACCCTATTATCTGTTCACAGACTGCCAAGGTCAGAGAAGTTTATGCATTTTATCTGAGTGACCTGTAAGTAACCATCTCTCGTGTTGGCCTATCAATGTACCCTCAACAGAATCTCCAAACTGCTTGTCCAGATGGGATCAAGTTCTTAGAATGATAGCATTTAAGCCTTTGAAGTTTCTTAAAAATAAATTGTCCAATCTCTCTTAACTTAATGGTGAGGACATTATAGCCCGGAGAAGGAAGTCATACTCCAGTCTCATGGGGCATTTTGTAAGGCTTGGAACAAGACTACGTGGAAGAGTTTAGGGGTATGCTTCTGAGGTATTTCCAAATTTCCTCCTCTGTGCTTTTTTTTTCCAAGCTCATTTTGGAAGCAGGTGATGAGTGAAAAGAAAAAGGGTACCGCTGGGAATGACAGCTTCCTCTTCTAGATTTATTGTTCAGACATATAACTCAAATTTATTCTAAAAGTTTGCTATAATGTCCCCAAGAATTCCTGTCCCAATGCTAACTGACTTTCCAAAGTTCTAATCCTGTCCTCTTCCCAACTCCTCATTATTCTCTGACAGTACAGGCAAGATTTTGTATTTTGCTTTTGAAAAACAGAACCTAATCTGATTACTTTACTTATCCCCCAAATCAATCTAGAAACCAGAAAACGTTGATATGTAAATTTTGATGTCCAAACTTGAGGGCTATTATACTTGATCCATCATTATAGCAGGAGAGCTCCATTAAATCCTCACGCGGCTGGACCTTTTTCCCATCACAAAGTTGAAAGATGTGATACGTCACTGTAAGGAAAGGAGCACAGTTAGTGTTCATTTCTCTTGAAAAAAACACATTTTATCATTTTTGTTGCCATAACAAATGTACTAATAATTATATTTTCTTACTGTCTACTTTTCCTCCAGCTTGGAGAGGAGATGAGATTTACTTACCCAAAGAAGGAAGAGGGAATTCACACTTCATGGTTTTCCTGATTTATGAAAATGAATATACTTTATTTCAGGCCCAGAGGCCCAAAGAAAACAAATGTGTTTGCAGTCTCTCTTATGCCAAGTCTAACCTCCCAACCCTTCCTTCCAAAAAGTGATTTGTTGTGTCCCTGGCTAAGATGTCATACAGAAGGTTACACTAATGATAGGGCTACAAAGGCAGAGGACTCAGGGCCACTAAGGAGGTGGAAGATGTGTACCATGAAAAATGTGTCTCAGGTCATTGAAATTTGGTAACAGCTTTGTGCTAGTTGGAGTTTCTGGCTTGAGGAATAACCTGGAGATAAATAAGGGGAAAAGTGAAACAGAAATACCCTTTGTGGGAGGAGGGAACCCATAGGCAACAAGGAAGAATTTACTCCTAATATTCACCAGGGAGACTGAATTTGACCTTCAGAACTCACCAACACATCTGGCGATAAAACAGACACTGAGCAGTAGGATGGAGACCCCAGCAACAGTCCATAAGAACACCCGGGAAGAGAAGCATCCATTCTCTGCAGAAAGACACAAACATGGTCAGTCTTCCCTAGGAAGATACAAAAGAGATGTAAGAAATTCGTATTCAACCTTGCTGGTTTCCTTCTACTCCCTTTGTCTATATTGAGTAATTCTCAAACTTCGGCATGCATCAGAATCATTTGGAAGGTTTGCTGAAACACAGGTCATGGGGTCTCACGTCCAGACTTAAATATTCAGTAGAGCTGGTATGGAGCCAACAAGTCCCCAGGAGCTGCAGATGCCGCTGGTCTGGGGATCACACTTTTAGAACCGCTCAAATAATCCATCCCTGCTCTTAAGACTCTGACTCATGAACACGGGCAAATGTGCAGTTCTTCCTTTCTAACCCTCTCAGATTTTTTCCTCCCATCTTTCCCTATCTTTCTCTCTCCCTTTCTCCATCTCCCTCTTCCCTGCTTTTCTTGCCTGTCTCCTGTTCTCCTCTTTTCAGTGTCTCCTCTTCCAAGCCCTTCGTAAATCAATCAGATAAAACATTAACCATCTAGAAGCTCCTCTCTTGCTCCCTTCTAATATGCATTTTACAGACGAGGAGAGCAAGTTCCAGAGATGTGAGGTGACTTGCCCAGTGGGACACAATAAACTATACAAAGGGTAGAAACAGCAGTCAGGTAGCTCTCCCTGAACTCAATCTCCAGCAACCCCTCCTATGTTTCACTTAGTCTTCTAACCATTCTCTTATTTTCCTTGCTTTCATTCTCTGTCTCTGTTGCTCCTGCTTTACTTTTCTCTTGTCCTGTCCTCAGCATATCCATCATCCCTTCCAAAAAAAGGATCCTTGAAAGAAAAGGGATAGTTGCAAAGTTTACCTGTGCGTTGGGATGCTGATGATTTGGACGAGTTCATTCTTTCTTTCTCTTTCTCTCTCCTTCCTCCTCTGTGTCTCTCCTGTCTTTCTCTCCTCAGTTTCTGAGTCCGAGAGTGTTTTGTTGACAAGATTCAAAGAAAATGAATCTGAAAGTTGAACACTTCATCTGTGTTTTAGGAAGCTCAACCCTAAGACAGGAGAAAATTAACTTGTTCTGTGGCTGTGTGTTTAATCAGAATTTCCTTTCTTGCATAAGGAGGACGAGGGAGTTTACTGGGCAACAAGTCCATCTCCTCACTCCACGAAACAACAAAATGGGGAAATGATGAAATGGTAAGCTTCCACAAACCAAGCTGACCTTGGGGAGCTATGATGGGCTTAAAAATGTTGTTTTATTTTGGTGCTTTCGTCCAGGCCTAACTGATGCCTGATTTTTTCCTTAACACTTGTGGAGCCCACCTTGCACTCCCAAAGTGACTTTGATCTTTACTACGACACATTCGTCAACTTAAGAGGAGACAAACTCCAAGTCTTCACAACACTTAGCACAGAGCCGGGCACACTGTGTATGAATTTATACCCCAGCAATGTGAATTTCTTTTTGTCGTTTATGTTTTTTCTTCCCCTTTCATTTGCAGCTCTTGAACAGTCTACGTGGATTTATATGTCTTTCATCAAGTGCTGACCACTAGGCTGTTTTATCGGTCCACCTCATGCCCAGCCTCATGCAGTGTGACTACACACTGTGGGCCTCAGCTCAGTCTCTCACATCATAACGCTTCTGAAGCTTCAGAGGCTCAGCGGGTGGTTTAATTCCATTGTTCTGAATTATTTCGGGATCTTTATTTTATATTGGAGCCTATTTCTTCTAATGGAGGAAGTGAATTTGAATGTTAGAAGAAGCAATTTCAATTAGACATTAGAATATAAATCTTTTCCAGGCTAGTTGGATATAGTAATGTCCCGTTACTATCAAATACTTAAGAATAAAATCAGCTGGTCCCAGCTGACTTAAGTTCACATTAGTTTTATATATGTAAGTATATATACATATATCTTCTCGTAATTCCCACCCACAGTGAGTCATAGACTTCTCATGTGTTAGAAAATATCTCTGTTCTTAAGGGACTTTTTATTGTTTCAGTGTATCCCTGTTCTCAAAGGGACTTTTTATTGTTTCAATTCCCTCTGCATTCTCCATTTAATAGTTACATAGGTTTATTAAAGAATGATTAAAAATTATACACACTTATATTATAAACATAAAATATACATATTTAATGGCTTTTGACCAGTAAAAAGAAAGAAATTACTTAGTGGGTGAATTAATTATATGAATTATTATATAAGGAATCATAGTGACTACAGTCAATTATTTATTAATTATGATCAATCAGCAGGAATCAATATTAATAAACAAATTTGCATTAATAATTTAACAAATATATAATTAGATAGTAATAATTAATAGTCATGTTTCCAGCCAAAATATGTGTATGATTTTATTCTTCGTTTTATCACTTTTTCCCAAACTATAAAAGTAATGGTTTTATGGTTTACAATATGAGAAAAATATGACACGTAAAAGACCGCCCATCGACCCTCAGTGCACTCTTCTGAAGTCAGTCACAGCTGATGGTTTCTTGTATATACTTTGAGAGACTTTTTAAAAGTTTATATATAGTGTAATTTCTGTAGTATATTGTTCATTCACTTTTATCCAAATAAGATCATACCATGCATGCTTCTGTGTTTTGAGATTTACTTTTATATTCATCAGTGTATTTGGACATCTTCCTAATTCTGCTGTTTAAGTTCTTTCATAGTTTATAGACCAGGTGCTTCTGAAGGATATTCAAATAATTTCTAGTTTATTCTCCCTCTAACAAATGATGCAGGTGCACACTTTTTGGCTCAGTGATACACAGCCAAGGGTTAACATCAATGTTTGGCTTGAGCCTTCAGAAAGTAACATTCTGGGATATAAAATAAATCTAAAATGTCATCTGAAAGCAATTATTTTCATTATGACTTAATATTGAAACCTTATTAGGTAAACGTAACGCAGGGACATTACAGGGTGGGAACATTAGTTACTTGTCAGAGCAGGCGGTACTTTCTTGTGGTCACTATGCCGCAACTTTTCCATGTGAGACAAACACTTTTCATTGTGGGAGAGCAGAGAACCAGATATGTTTGGATATTTCACTTTTCTTTAATCCTTTCTTATTCATACTCTTTAACAACAGCCAAGCATACTTACTGTAACAAATATGATTTTTCATGAATTTTGTTGAACAAGATTCTGGAATTTTTCTCCCTTAATGAAATTTTGAGGTGGCAAAATGGATACTCTGCTGTGAATTTATCTTTGTAAGATGTGAAAAATTCCCAGATAGAATTCATCTTAAAAGATTTATAACCTAAATGGAAATTAAGCAACAAAAATGATTTATTTTATTTTTAAAGATTCTGATGTCTAACAAAGGTATTCTGCAAAGATGAGAATGATGATATAATTAATTTCTATTACATTTGTATTCAAATTTTATAAATGTGTGTTAACTATATATCTAAATTTTTATGGATGATTTTATTAAAGCTATCTAGATATTTCACTTTTTAAATATTTGTACCTACTATAAATTTCCCTATTAATTTTATAATTTTAAAATAACTTTTATAATAACTACTACTTAATATTAGTTATACAATTTTTAAATAAAGTTCTTGATATTTGACTCTGTATATAAATTTAACAGCTTTTCCAAAAGCATTATTGTAGTATTTTATTCTTTTTTTGGTAGCATTTTTATTCTTGACAATATATGTAGATTTATATTTCATCACACTGCAAGGAGTTTCAATATAGAAATCACATAAAGAGATTTTTTGATTCAATTTATAGGTCAAATACTTGGTTATATTTAAACAAAGACACAAATATTAACAATAAATCCAAACAAATGCTAAGTCTGTATTATTGATATTGATTAAATAAGACGATTACCTGTGTGATTACATGAGCAATAATGACACACATGTCAAGGGGGTCCAAAAATGACCTACAGGCAGACATCCAGCTACTTAGCCTTCCACACGCTGAGGTCTTTGTTAAAATGCAGATTCTGGCTGACAAGGTAGCCTAGAGCCACAGGCACATTCCCTACCTTTGTATGCTTGTTTAATTTTAGTCCCCAGTTAAATTGCTAACAGGAGGCTCGCCTTATGCAAAAGTATGCATTTTTAAAATTTATAGTAGATAACAATACATTGTCATTTAAGACTTTTATACCAAATTACATGCTCACCTAATGGTAAACAACATGCAAGTTTCTCTAAATCCTTACCAACACTGGGCACTATCAACATTTAAAATATCCAGTCTGAGAGGCAGAAAATGCTATCTCAAACCTTTGGTTTTTTCATTTCATTAACTACAAATGACGTTAATCTTTTAGTTTAAGGGGGGAAGGTATAGCTCAAGCAGTTGAGTGTATGCTTAGCATGCATGAGGTCCTGGGTTCAATCCCCAGTGCCTCCTCTAAAAAAAAAAAAGTAAACCTAATTATCTCCCCCCACCAAAATAAAAACGAAAATAAACTGAAAACGAAACAAAAAAGATCTTTTAGTTTAATTTGTTTATCTTTATTTTCTTAGAAACTGTTCATAATTGCAGATAATTTTGGGGAGGGTATATTTCATCTGTTCCTTACTGATTTGTAAAAGTACTTTACATACTTAGGAATTATCCATATATTATTCATACATGTGGCAAATATTTCTCCCAGTTTGTTGTCTTTGGCTTTATTTATTTATTTAGTGGTCGAATAGAAGCTTTTATTTTATTAATTCTAAGAACTTTTCATACGGTACCTTTCATCACCTGTATCCCACATTAAGTTAAAAAAAAAGAGAAAACTTTTTTTTTTCTTTTCTGTTTTAGGGTACGTTTCCTTTGCTCTTCAAACTGTTTCCTCCAATTTTAGCTGACGAGATCAAGACTTTGTGTCCCTCTTGCCATATTCTTACTTTGACTGTGAATTTCTTATGGATCAACGTTTGAATGAAAATGCTAACATCTCTCCTAAAACAAAGCAACATGTCCTAACCACAAACTAGTCCAAAACCACATATAGAGGGGCAATCACGGACTGTAGAATGTTGGAAGGGACTTTTTAATTACTGATGAGAATGAGACATGGCAGTTATTCCTATATTGTACAAAGGGAGAGACAGCAGACCACTCACAAGTCTGGGGATATGTGAAGGGACCCATGAAGTTGAGAGTTATCCTTTATTCATTCAACAAACACTTATTGATCCAGGTGTTATTCTAGGTGGCAGGAATACTGACGTAACAAAGCAGACAAAAACCCCTACCTTCATGGCAGATATTTTCGAGTGGGTGGAGAAACAATGGGTAACACCACAAAGAATTTAAGTAAACTACAGAGTATCTTAGGCGATGATAAATACTATAGAGAAAAAATACAGCAGGAAAGGAAATAGGAAATCTCTACTCGGAAGGGAGGTGAAATTTTAAATAGGGCGGTCAAGGAAAGTCTTACTGAGAAAGAGATCATCAACTCGACAGAAGAGGCAGAGGGAACACAAAGCCCCAGGTCAGAAGCAGACCGGCAGGTCTGAGCAGCAGCCAGAGGAACAGGCAGCAAGTGGAGGAGGGAGGGGCGGAGCAGGGAGGGGCAGAGCAGCCGCTGCTGAGGTCCAGGAAGTAACGAAGCGCAACATCTCAGAAAGCTTTGTCGACTGTATTTGAGACTCTGGCTTTCGCTCTGACTTAGGTGGGAAACCACTGGAGGTTTTGCATAGAGCAGTGTCCCAATGTAGTTTTTTTTTTTTTTTTTACCTTTTAACAAGATCACTCTAGCTGCTGCATTGGGGGAAAATAAACCAAATTGCGGAAGTCATTTATACGTTTACTGTAATGATCCATATTACAGATGAGGCCTTATCAGGCCAGGTGGCAGAGTAGAAGGCAGTAAGAAATTTTAAAATGCCAGATGTATTTTGAAGGCTAAACCAGTAGGACTACTGATGAATAGGTATGAATTATCAAGGAAAGAAAGGAGCTAAGGAGAACTCCAACAGTCCAGCCCTTTGGCTTGAGCATTTACAAGGTTGGGGTTGTCCAACTGGCCATATGGTACCCATCCCTCATATATAAGAAGGGGTCTGAACAGAGAGGGATATGTAAATATTCCATCCGCCTTTTTAAAAGTCATTTGATCTTTTAGGAGACAGCCATATATGCAAATGGCTAAAAGCTTATTTCTCAACCAAGTTTTGTATTAATTTTTAGAGATTTCCCTGGTTCTCACAGTCTGTTTTGTTGATCTTAATTTTTAGTTATTGTAGCATGGTTGAATTTTATCTATTCTTTTTTTTTTAGTTTCCTTTTTATCTATTTACCTCTCGTCTGCTACATGAGTTTCATAGCCTTCGGCTAGATCAGTATGTCCTTAGGACATACTCTTCGGTCTCTATACCGCTGTATGAGTACAGGACAGGGTCCATTTGTTCACTGCTGTTTGCTCACATGGATCACGCTGACTTGTTTATAATTGTTGCCCAATAAATGCCGAAATTCTGAATGCCTGTGTAGATTACATAGGTATTTTAGTGGAGTGGTATACGACGCTTGGGGAAACTAGCCAGGCAGCTTTTCCTTTTTGTCAGATTTATCACGTTTATTGTCTAAGAACACAACCTCATTTAGGTGCTCATAGTTAACGCGTACTGATCATTCATGTCAATTGGAGACTTGATTCTTCAAGGCTCTACTTTTCCATCCCGAAGTGGTTAGCTAGTGTCTGGCAGCAGGAAGTGGTTTCCCTTTTCTTCGTTTCTCAGCTCCTTGCTCTAATCAAGGCAGCGCTACAAAGGGTGACGTGAGGGCGGGGTTACCAGACAGCATACAGGATACCCAGTTAATTTTGAATTTCACATAAACAGTGGAACTGGCTGTCGTGCATTTTTATTTGCTAAATCTGGCAGCCCTCTACCGGGGGACACCTGTGCTCCTGTTCACAATGATTTTAGTGTCACACTGAGAGTTAACAGAAAAACAGGTTCCCAACAAAATCCTTGTTTGGGGGACCTTACAAAACAGCACGGCAACATTTAGAAAATTAATCTCCCTGACGGTAAAGTGTGCTCCCCTCCCCCGCCTCTGGTTAAGTGACACCAAAATCTGAATCTGGCTGCTTAATGCAGGAGGCTATCAGCTCCACTTTGTAGATTTTCTTGGTTAGGTGAGCCTTCCTGCCACAGTGAATTTCCCTATGACTGTCCTGCACGGGAACCCACGTGATGGGACCAGCGAAGCCAAGCATTACAGGGTTGCAGTGCCCTCTAGTGGACGTCTGGTTTCCCACAGGGACCAAGGCCTCGGGCTGCCCTGAAACAGCTCCATTCCCCCCTCCCCCTCCACTGCTGTCCTGTCGGGCTGCGCGTCCTACCAGTTTAAGGAGACAGGAACTAGGAAATCTGAATGTCAGAGACCAAAGTAATTCTTAACTTTGCTTCAACATTTTCAACTTCATATAATCTTTTTTATTTTTTACAAAATGGGAATCACAATGGCTTCCTTATCAATTTGTAAGGTAGTTTTGATGGTTATTGAGGAAACGGACAGGTGAGCCTCTAACACTGTTCTAGCTAAACTTCAGATAATTTGGACTCCAATGGATTTAGTGAATGGCTGCCTTGTGCCAACTGATGTTTTAAGAACGTTGAATGCTATGGAATTGAACAGAATAAAGGAAATGATGAGGAGAGGATAAATAGCAAATCTTTCCACCAATTCTCTGTTTTTCTATTTTCCCTTCATCATCATAATTAATGCTACTAACTTCTTATGAAAAGACTCCTTTAAAGAAGAATGTTTTATTTTACCAGAATTTTTTTTACCGTCTAAAATGCGAGAATATGGTATGATATCCGTGGGCGTGGGCGTGGTATTCTCAGATCCTCATAATAGAATGATTTGTTCCTTTGTCCACAGATTATTTCAAAGACTCAGGACAAGTTGTGACATGGGTGAACTCTCTCCTTTTTTCTCTCCTTTTAGTCCCTCTCATCTATTTTTCGAGATGCCAGTTATTTTGTGATGCCCTGACAACTTCTTTCATAATGGAAATGGATACCTTTCCAAAGACATTTAATTCTGTCATAAAGTTGGTTTTCTAATAGTGAAATTTTAGTCATTTGGCCACAGAGAATGTATGTCTACCAGGAATTCCTGAGTGACACCACTGAGCTAAGCACATACCTGGTGCGTTAACAGTAACAATACAACAGCAATTGTATATTGTGCTGCGAAATTGTAGTTAGTTCTTGCTCGGTAATAATGTCTAAACACGTTTCTCTTTGGGCCTGGTTTTGCCTAGAGAGGGTTTTTGGATTTTTTTTTCTGTTTGTTTGTTTTTACTAATTTGGGGTTAAACAAATCAACAATCTCAACCAATAGGCTCTTCCTCAAACTTATATTTTGTGGGGTTGGGAGAAGGTGAGTTATCTCGTTATAGTTTTGCTCTTGTTCAGAGAGAGAGAATTGTTTCACAATTAACTTGTGCTTCAACAGAAATAGTACCTAGAATATTTTTCTGTTGGGAGTAAATTTACCAATCAATCAGGCTGAACCATTTAGTCTAAAAAGTATTTGCCTACTTTTTTTTTCATTGTCCTATTGGATTGTCCATGGTTTGACTGAATTTACTACATGATGACTTTGGATTGGCGATTCAAAGTTGCTCGCCTTTAAATTGTACTTTGTGACCTTTTTTGACTTCACTCAGCATTGGCTGCCAAGCAGCAATCTGAAACTTCAAGCGTGTTGAAGCTTGCCGGAAGAAATCCAAATTCCCAGTCACATCTCTCCCCTGGCCTCCTACTTGCCATCAGCAGTGGCCTCCCTTTAGAGGTTTGGAATCTTCCAAACATATTTTTATCCACTGTCTCTATTGTAACTGAAGGCAGGTGCAGACCCACAGGGCAGAAACTTTTTAATGACTGTAATTTTTGTCTGAAAGCGAAAGAATAAAAAAAAAAAGAGTAAAGTTAACTAAGTGGTTAAAAGTTTTCATTAATAACAGTGGAAGTCACAGGCCCTGTGGGAAGTACCAGCTCCTGCATCCGTTTTCAGCAAAGTGCTCGAGAATATTCTCAGAGGAGGCGTAT
The DNA here is from genome assembly GCF_048564905.1 of Vicugna pacos. Lineage (NCBI taxonomy): Eukaryota > Metazoa > Chordata > Mammalia > Artiodactyla > Camelidae > Vicugna > Vicugna pacos. The sequence continues at coordinate 17,024,211 of NC_133020.1, forward strand.
CCTTAGGCATAATTATGAAGTTGCTAAAGTTTGTTTCAGCAGAATCATCACTGTCATGGTTGCCTTTCTGATTATTAGCAAGCGTTTTCCCAGCCCTGGCTGGAAACTTTATTTCTGTTCTATACCTTTCTTTTTCTTTCTTTTTTTTAATATACATTTTTATTGAAGTAGAGTCAGTTTGCAATGGTATGTTAATTTCTGGTGTACAGCACAACGCTTCAGTCATACATGCACGTACATATATTCGTTTTCATATTCTTTTTCACCATAAGTTACAACAAGGAACTGAGTATAGTTCCCTGCGCTCTACAGTGTGAAGTTCTTGTTTACCTGTTTTCTGTTCTATACCTTCTAATGCCTCGTGGACATGCAGGCCCTGTCTTTTGAAGCGACACCCCACGCCCCAGTCTCTACATTACTTTAAATCAGAACCCACAAAAGGAAGCCTTTATATGAAATTAAACTAAATTAAATTAAGCCTTTAAATCAGAATAATCGACTGTATGTTTCTGTTCCTTCCAGGCTGTGTCCACAGACTAAGCTGAGATGTTCTCTGTGACAGACACAGAGGTACCCACATCCAGCTTAGGACAGGCCCTCAAAGCACTAATCCAAGAAGTTGTAGGGACGTCAGTCATGCTGATAGGTTGGTAGGAAATCAAAGTTTTTCCACTGAAGCTTGCTTGGGCACCTACTAACTCATATTCTTTTCATTTAAAAAAACTTTATTACTTTTTTTATTTTGGGGGAGGAGGTAATTAGGTGTTTATTTATTTATTCGCTTATTTTTTAATGGAGGTGCTGGGGATTGAACCCAGGACTTTGTGCATGTTAGGCACGTGTCCTACCGCTGAGCTACACCCTCCCTCCCAACTCATTTTCTTTTTAAAGGATATCTTTTTTATTTTTACTTTTGGCAGGGGAAGGAAATTAGGTTTATTGATTTATTTTTAGCGGAGGCACTGGGGATTGAACCCAGGACCCTGTGCGTGCTAAGTGTGTGCTCTACCACTGAGCTCTACACTCTCCCTTTTCATTCATGTTCTTTTTGTTGAAGTCTGCTCCTCTCGCACATGCTGTTTGCCCTCTCCCCAAGTGCCCTGCGCTGGCTGTGAGCTGACTCTTAGAAACCCGTTGACATGTCTGCTTCTAAAGAGATTTCCCACTGAGTAAAGGACAGAAAATTGGGTGAATATGAATCATGCCTCACATGCACCATCCTTTCCTGTGAAACACCATCGTTATTGCAACTTCTAATTATAGTTCCTTCTGCAAACCACTGTAATTCTAGGTCCTGGGATATGATCTGTTACGCTAAGGAGACAGGAACAAAGAGACCGGTCCTGGGGTTTAGGTCTTCCTGTGGGAAACACAACAGAGTGTTTCATTTACAAGATACAACACATAGATTTTTCTTGCACTTTTGAGCTGTCCACTCATGAGAGCTCATAATCTAAATTTTAAAAAGGAAGTATCTCTAGGATCTTGAGACTCTCTGGCAAAATGTGAATTTAGATGATCAGAGGAAGGAAGGAAAGTAAAATTTAAAATATGTGGTAGCACACAAATAAAGTATAAAAAATCCACTTTATCTTTTTCATAAACTTAGCTGAAAGAAACAGTATATAAATGAAGAAAAGCAACGAGAACTAACTTCTTTTGCAAGCCTTGTCACTAGCCAGACGTACATATGAAAGTGACCGAATATTTGAGTAGATACTTGGTTTTTGGAAAGTATTACTAGTCGTATTTTACAGATTAAAATATTGAAGCTTAAAGAACTAAAATGATTTGGCATATATCATAGAGTTAGTTGGAACTGCCCAGATTCAGGGCAGGAGACCTTGAACTCTGTCCTAGCCTGCCTTTAGTGAAAACTTGGTGTGTTATATTGTTGCTGTGAGAAGGTAAAATAATAATTATGCCATCAAGATCCAACACTGGTGACAAATATAGAGGTGATGGCAAAGGAGTTGGCTAAGAGTAATAAATAATTTGCTCTCTCCATCTTGCTGTGGTTTATTAGGGATACAGATGAGGTCAGACTCCATACCCAGTCATTTTATTTAAAACCTGTCAGTTATTGATTAAGGATAAAACTACCTAAGCAGACAAAGTATCCATTTACAAGCTAATGTTGGATCAGTCCACCCTCACCTAATATACTGTGCACGTTCTTTGTCCAGTCATTGTTAATGGATACTTAGGTTGTTTCCATGGATTGACTATTGTAAATGATGCCATCTTTTCAAGTTAATGTTTCCACTTCCTTTTGGATGGATACCCAGAAATGGAATCGCTGGGTCATATGGTGGTTCTGTTTTTAATTTTTTTGAAGAAACTCCATACTGTTTTCCATGGTGGCTGTATCAATATGGTACAATATGTCTGTACCATTACAGTCCCATCAGTTATCCGCAAAGATTCCTTCTTATCCATATCCTCATCAGCACTGGTTATTTCTTGTCTTTTTGATAGTAGCCATTCTACCAGGAGTGAGGTGTTATCTCATTGTGGTTTTGACTTGCCTTTCCCTTCTGATTAGTGATGCTGAGCACCTTTTCACGTACCTGTTGGTCATTCACGTATCTTCCTTGGAGGAATGCCCATTTTTAAATTGGATCATTTTTGTTGTTGTCGCTTCTATTTTTTGTTTTTGTTTTTTTGCTGTTGAGTTGTATGAGTCCCTTGCATATTTTGGCTATTACTCCTTTATCGGATATATCATTTGCGAATATTTCCCCATTCTTTGGGTTGCCTTTTCACTTTGTTGAAAGTTTCTTTTGCTGCACAGACACTTTTTTATTTATTTTGTTGCTAGTGTTTTAGGTGCCCTATCCAAGAAGTCACTGCCAAGACCCATATCCAGGAGCTTTCTTCCTACGTTTTCTTCTAGGAGTTTTATGATATCTGGCCTTCCATTTAAGTCTTTAATCCATTTATAGTTACTATTGCTTTATTCAGACAAACTTGAAGATTCTACTGATACCTTTGAGAAGATAGGATAGAAGGCCTGGGAGTTAAGCTGTCACCGTACTCCCTAATACTTATCACCATCTCGTATATATTTTACTAACCGATTCTGATTTTTTGTTCTCTCTCCCAACTAGGATACAAATTCCACAAGGTCAAAGGTTACTCTTTTTTTTCCTTTTTTTGTCACTGTTGCTTATTGCTGTATTCCTAATGCTTAGAACAAAGTTATGATAACAACTAATGGTCATAGAACAAAATTACGTCAGTAACTAACAGGTATAGGGTATTTACCATATGCTTTGTAACTAGGATGACTATGTAATTTGTATTGCAAACTGGGACTGTTTTTAGGCTAAAAGGGAGGTTCTATTAATAATTATGAAAGGACAATTGGCATCAAGAGTGTCTAAGGCGAACTAGGACTCACGGTTACTCTGTGTACATCTGTTCTACACAAATTGTACTTGTGTTTTACAATTATTTCCTCATTTAATCTTCATTACAACGCTTGAGGTGCTTACCATTGTTATACCCATCCTGCAGATGAGGTAGGTATCATTGTTGTCTCAGTTTTACAAACAAGGAGACCATCGCACAGAAAGACTAATTGTTTAGTTACGGCCACACAACGAGTGTATTGAAAAGCCAGGATTTGAACCCAAGTAGTGTTCTGGTCTCAGGGGTCATGATCACTCTGATATATTAACTTGAAAAATATCTGTGGCTTAAAGAATAAGCCACACTCTCTCTGATACCCTCTGTAGTTTCAAGTACTCTCCACTGGGACACCCGAAAGAGAGATGACTCAGGATTTTTTCCTATAAAGCATAGAATAGCTCCGTGATTCATGGATAGTTCTGTACAAACAAGAGAAAAACCCGGGCGCTTAGTGTGAGATGGTATATACTAATAGCAGACTCATATATTCATTTATCCCAATGCAGGAATTATATTCTGACTATGGATAAATATAAAAACAGATACAAGTTAACTGAAAACAGTTTTATATTTACTATATAAAATGTTTGGTTAATTATTTGGATAACATTTTAATCCCATTTACTAGAGCTCTTTTTAATAGAAGATGAAGTCTATCCCATGTGATACACTTCCAAGGACATGTGCAGTGATTGAGTATCTCAGGTGTAGAACTGATGGAAGAGAAATGGGAGTGAGCTAGAGGGAGAAAGATAGATTCTCATTTTTCCAGTTTTTGAGACTAACACAGTCACTGTCTCAAGATCACTTTTACTGACTTTCTGGAGAAAATTTCCTTCAAAACTGTTTAATTTTGTTTATCAGCTGGTGTATGTCCAGATCTCTCTGTGATGAAAAACATTAATAGCTACATTCACAGCATCGGTGCTTTTTTTCTTCCTTCCCAATATACAAAATTACATTTGTTCAGGACCTTCAGAAAACAGGTATCTGGCTCAGGAGAAAGGACAGGACACTGATGTTTTTTAAATCCTCTTCTCACCAGGAGACCAAAAAGTTTAACTTCCTAACATTTTTATATGAATTATATTCACTTTTTTTCTAGAGCTCTGAAAGAACACCGTGACACATAATGGGCAACAGTTTTAGTCTGTTATCCTCACCTAGGAAATCTCAGCAGAGAAGCACAAATAAACAACAACGACAAAGATGGAGATTTCACTATAGTTCCACTAAAGAGGAACGATGTGGTGAATTTTCGAAAGTCCACGAACTTTGGAGTCAGACCCTGAACTTTGGCTGTGTAATCTAGCTTGTTTTTTTCATTAAGCCTGTTTCCTCACCTCTAAAATTTATGATAAAAAGACTATCACGGCCGTAGCAGAGTGATCAAGGTTGGTATCACTGAGTAATATGTATCGACATCAACTGCCCGTGGATGCGGTGCCCTGAGGAGAACCACACCAGCTTGCGCATCCTCTCCACTGCCTTGCCACTGCACATCCTCCCCCCTGTGCATCCCCCCCCCGCGCAGCCTCCTCACTGCGCAGCTTCCCCACTGCGCAGCCTCCCCACTGTGTATCCTCCCCACTGCGCAGCCTCCTCACTGCGCAGCCTCCCCACTGCGCAGCCTCCCCCCTGTGCATCCTTCTCACTGCGCATCCTCCCTACTGCGCATCACTTCAAACTTATCATGAGAAACCATCAGGAAACTCACACTGGGGCACACTCTACAAAGTAACTGATGAACACCTGTCAAAAGTGACAAGTCAGAAAGGCAAGGAAGAACTGAGGACCTGTTTCAGTTTGGAAGGAACTAAGGAGGCAGGACAAAACTAAGTCCAAGATGCAATCTTAGATTGGATCCTGAAGCAGAGAAATGATGGAATATCTGGTGAAATTTGAATCAGTTCTGTATTTAGTTAATAGTATTGTACCAGTACTATTATGTACCATATTATGTACTATAATTTCTTACTTTTGGTAAATATTTTATGGTTATATAAGATATTAACATTAGGAGAAGCTGGGTAAAGGTATATGGAACGCTGGGCTATTTTCACATTTTAAAAATAAGTCTCAAGTTATCTTTTTTAAAAGTCTGTTATGAAGACTTTTAGGAATAAAATATCCTGGGAAATCTTTAGTTTGATTTTTATTTTTACTGCTCTTAATTGAGCCTAGTTTGTTACATCAGTGAGCCATCAGGGCTATCTTGTTTGCAGGAACTTGCCAGAGTTACTTTTTACTTTTTTTTTTTTTTTAAACTTTCCTAACTTACTTGGCCTCTTGAGCCAGGCCATAATCTGAATTGCCAGGGGCCTTGGTTTTGTTGACAATCCAAAGGAGAGTACAGCTCAGAACTCTTCTGAAGTCTTAGGCTTAATGAGGACGTCAGCATACCCCTGGAGGTTTGCATTAAGTCCAAACATATTTTTCACCTATTACTTCCGGACTAATTGGAGGCAGGTGTGGAACCAGAGGCCATTAACTTCTCAAGGACTATAATTTCTGGTTGATAGTGAAAGAGGAGAGAGGTGACGCCAATGCTAATGAATGGACTCAAACTTTTCATAATAACAATAAAAGCAAAATCCCCTTTAGGAGATGCCTGGTTTGACATCTGGTCTCAATATGGTATCAGGAGACCTGTGTTGCTCAGCACAATCATAAAGTTGCTAAAGTTTGTGACAGCAGCACCTGCTCCCCATCACTGTTCTGCTGGTCCACATCTGATGCTTCGCCCAGTTCCCTCAACCATACTATGCCCATTCTTTGCCAGCCCCCCTCCAGCCCCTCTAGTGGAACTCCACAGTTAGCCCACCTTAAGATAAATCTGTTCTTGTAATTATGCAACATTGTCCTCCCTAACTCTTCTTCCATAACTTCATACGATGCACAGCTTTGTTAGAAATTAACAATGATTTTCCTTTTATATATTCTGCTATTATATTTAGGAGATGTCTTTAAGGCCCAAAGAAGTGATTTTTAATGGTAGGATGTAATTTACTCTGACATGTTGATTGAGGGAGAAATTTTTGATCCTGTAAATGTCTAGAGGCAATCCTTCCCAGGAATGCAAGAGCTGGGACGTCCTAGGTTTATAATGCTGTCTGTGTCATTGACCACCTGAAGATTAGCCTGATTTCCCACCTGCTAAGAGGACACTGCACCTTCCAAAATATTGTGTCTGATAAACATGAAGTTAGATTCTGATCTTATATCATTTATAATGACTCAGAGATCCAATAATTTAATTTTAGTTGTCAATATAGCCCAAATATTTCTAACTTATATTTTTCAGTGTGTAATAAATGCAGGTCCAGATATTTCAAGATAATTTATCGGGTTGGTAATTAGGATACACACAGTTCTGTCGAGAGTTTCCGGCCTTTTAAAACTCTTACAAAGCTGAGTGCCATGTACTCAAAACATTGGAATTTCAGATTAGTAATAAGTATTTTTTGCTAATCTGATCTAATCCCATCATTTTATAAACAAAGAAACAGAGAGAATAAGAAATTTACCTAATCACATATTTAATTTGTGGTCTAGAGGCAGCTAGAACAGAGAACTCTAGATGGCTAGACGTTCTTCCCACCATAGCCGCACCATTTACACATTTTCTTTAAAAACCTTTAACAGCTTCACTGAGGTATATTTGATATAACAGAACTGCACATATTTACTGGGTACAATTTGATGAGTCTGGACATAATGCAAACACCTATGATGCTATTGCCACAGTCAAGGTAACAGACACGTCTAGCACTGCCCAGAGTTTCCTTGTGTTCCTGGCTCTGTGTCTGTGTGGCCAGAGCATTTAACGTGACATCTACCTTCTTAACAAACTGTGACGTGCACAGTGCTGTATCGTTCACTACGCCGTTGCTGTGGCACAGCAGACCTCTGGAATTTGTTCATGCGGCATGACTGAAACTTGACACCCATCGAACAACAACTCCCCATTTCTCCCACTCTCCAGCCCCTGACAACTTATATTGTAGTCTTTGCTTTTATGAGTCTATTTTAAGTGCCTCGTGTAGTGGAATTAGTATTTTACGTAATCCTCAAATCAACTTTGTAAATAATACATTTTTATTATGTTTTTTTTTTCTGTGCAAACAAGGGTACCGAGGTTGAGAGCACTTGTTTAGCTTGCTTGCTTAGCTTACTCAGCTGTTGATTGGCAAAGCCAGAATCCAAATTATGGCAGTCTTTGGATTATTCGAGTAAATGGAATATAATCTATAATAACTTTATAATCTATAACAGATTTGGAGTATTTGGAGTAAATGGGGTATAATCTATAATCTATAAAAATACTGAATCACTATGCTGTACACCTAAAGCTAATATATTGTAAATCAACTATACTTCATTAAAAAAAAAGTCTAGCAGTTGGGTGGAGCATGAAGTGTGATGTACTGAGAGATCATGGTCAAAAATGAGACTGGATTGCTAAACAGGGACTTAGGTTAGTAGGGTTTTGTACATAACACTAAAACAGTTTCTTGGAAAAATGAGGAACCAAAGCCCGGACGTGGCGAAACAAGGTTTGCCACAGAAAACCTGTGGCAACAGTGTGGAGGATTGGGGGGGGGTGGGTAAGTCAGTGTTAGGCAACAGCCATTGACATCTAAGTGAGATATAATTGTGTGATAATAAGGAGTGAGAGTGGTGATGGGGAACATTTCGCAGATGTTAGACCTGAGGAGAATTTACCTACATATGGCAAGTTCATAACATGATAGATATTTAATTTCAACTGAGAAGATATGATTTAGATATTTCTGAAACAGACCATGGAGATCATTGAGTCTGCATCTTCTATTGCTGTGTCCCTAGTTAGAGGCACTTGGGATCATCTGAAGCATAATCCATAGCTGCCATGAGAGGAGGAGCTTGCGGGGAGAGCGGACCCATCACCAGAAGGGAATCCTGCCAGTTCACTTTGTTGACTCTGGACAGAGTTCAAAACAACTCCATACGTTACCAAGGAGTCTCAGGCTGCCATTCAAGTACTCCCTGTCAATGCCTGACTCTGTGAATACATGTCCGTACAATACTCTCTGATCTCATGTTCTCAGTTGCTGTTTATTCTACGACGAGCCACCTTTATTCATAAGGAACCCCTTCTCTTGCTCTTTGAAAATCCATATGATAATTCCCTGGTCCCCAGATATATTCATACCCCACTGATCACAGCTGAGACTGGATTTACAGTTCAAGTCTTCCACCAGTGTAAGAATCTTCAATTGTTTTATGAAGAATTTGCTTCTCAAATTTTAATCACCTGCACATGTATGATGTCAGCCTGCTGAAACTAAGATAGAAGTTGCTAATAACGAAATAAAGTGTCAAGGGAAATATAGTTCAGTTACAGAAATGTATTTGCTACTTTTGTTTTCTTCCTTTCCCCGTTCTCAATGCGTATCTGAAACTCAGTCATTTCCTCTGAAGCTCTAAGAACATACTATTTCCAGTTTTTCTAATTCATTTATCTTCTCTACTTATACTAAGTATTTGACATTTGCTTTCTTTGAAACATCTGCATTGAGGTTCACTTAAGTATTAAGGAAACTTTAGAAGAGATTATTTTAAGAACATTGTAAGTTGTAGCAGCTACTATACGAATACATTAAAGAAGCTATAATGTTTGATCAACTGTTATTTCCCACTGTGTCCCTCCCTCTAAAATTCTCATTATGTAAATTCTCTTAACTTTAATCCTAAGTTATGAATCAAGTAAATGGAAAATAATAGTTCTTAAAATTTCATTATGATGGGATATCAAAACTGGAGGGTGTAGTGCCCTCAGATTCCTTACTTAGACATATTCTGAAAACTGCTTCTTTTTTTTTTTTCTTTAGGAAAATAAAATGATTACCCATATGAGAAAAAAGCAGGCTTGTCACACTTCCAAATTTTATTTTTCTAAGATATAGGTTATCTATGTCCCCATGTTCTGGGAACATAACATAAGGCTAAAATGTGTACTGCTTCAATACAAGACCACTCTAGGCTTCTATGGCCTCCATTCCTTATCTCATAACCAGTGTTGATCATCAGGGCTACTATCAGAATTTTATGCAGACTCTGTATGTCTTAGACAGAGTTACATATGCATTAATGGTGTACATGAAGAACATAAGACAGAAAGTCATGATAACCACTGAGACTGTAGCCAGAAGTATGATGGACATTATCTTTTCCTGCGTCCCCATAACCACGCATGTATAAGGTCCGTGACACAGGTGGGTACTGCACCAAATGGATTTTTTAATGAGTGGTAGGTGACAGTGAATAAGAATGACTAAGAAGATCACCTGTATAGACAACTGTACGAAAAAGTAGACAAGATACATTGCCAACAGATGTTTTTCCTTGGATAAGTAAAAAATCTCATCTTCTTTTATTTTAACATGGTCTGCATTTTTGTCTGTGTCACTGGAGTTCTCTTGTAAAGGTTGCTTCTTTAGCATCTTGATTTGCTTATGCACACTCTGCGAAACAAAAAACTCCATCACAAAGAAGACGGAGGAAAAGGCAAAGCCAACCAAGTACCAAACGCCTAGGACAGGCTTAGTGAAGTGGCTCTCATAGCACTCGGCTACACAGGATTTAGAGATATTCCCATGGCACTGGAAGTCTTTCGCCAGATCAAGCCAAGTCATTTGCACTATGTACACAACTGAAATATAAACGAAGCTAACGCTGAACCACAGAGGTCGCCCTATGTAGAAGTCTGTGGGGTCTTTGCTCAGCAGCAGTATGGTGGGTGTCACAGCAGCAAATACTTTATTGTTAGACATCTTGAAATCTAGGAAGACAAAAGCAAGGTAGCATCGGGAGGAAAGAATGGACAATATTTTATCCCATTTACACAGTCTCTGCTGTTCTTCTAACAGGTGCTTGCTGGGAAGGAACTCAGTCGTCTTAGGTGAGAAGGGAACTCCGAAGAAATTTAGGAGACTGTGCAAAAGAAATACACCCACTTAATACTATTTGTTACTCTTTCATTTACTAACTCCTTCTTCTAATTTTTCGTTATCAGTCTCTCTCCCTCACCCTATTTGGCTCCCCAACCGCTTCCCCCAGTTTATCGAGCCCTCTGCGTAGTTCTTTATCCTGTTTGCTCTCATCACAAACTCTTGTGTCATTTGCTTTGTTTTATGATCTATATACCAACCTGTGTAAATCAGCCCACTCCAGCCAACAGTACAGTTCCAACTGTCATAGAACTCCCACAGGAATGGGGATATGAGTGCTTAAAGGTAAGTCTTCACCACTTTTCCCTGAGATGTATCTGTTTGAGATGGGTTAACTGAACTGACGAGTGTCATTTTAGGCCCTTCTTGAAGCCAGCTTTTCCAAGGCCCATCATCGGTTTCAAAACCTGTTTCTTAAAAAAAAAAATTAATTAAAAAAACAAAAACCTGTTTCTGATTAATCAGTCAAGACGGATGGATGAGTATATAATTGTCTTCTATTGGGACAACAGCTTAAATCTCTTATTTCCATCACATTCTCCTGCTAATTTGAAATTTTCACTGATTCACAGCTATTTTGAGCATCAAACACAGCTCTGTGTTTAGAAAAATGAATGAGGCAGTTCTTGCTTCTAATTACAGATCTGATGGTGTGAAGAGTACTTATTAAAATAAATTTTTTATGACCTCTGTCATTTCCGTAATTCACTTTCCCTCCTATGAATTGCAATGACATTGTCAGAACGTCTTATTATTACACTGCTCTGACAGTCAGCATTTGCTCCAGCCTTTCCTACCAAGATGGCCGAGACTTTTGGTGACCTGCATCATAGTTCAACCTCTTCCTTTATTCTATCCTGTTCTCCCACAGCCCTGCCCTGCTGCTGCCTTTCAAAAGTATTAATCTCTAAGAAATATTTTGTACCCCCAACTCTGTCTCAACATCTGCTTCTGGGAAAGACAACCATAAACACTCCTCTTCAGATCTTTGGAATCTGAGAGACAAGCCACACAGACAGAAAGTTGCCCCCTTCACCCTTGGGATCACAGTTACTGGAAAGCCAAGCCTCTAGAATACATTATGCTTAATCTTTGCCTTGGAGCGCTCTGAAAATACCCTCTCATTTAACACAGAGAAGTGGCAGACTTGCATCAACTTTCTCTATGAAGATTCCAACAGAGTCTGAAGAGGGTTTTGTTTGTTTGTAAAAGGAGAGTCACAGGCACACACAAGAAGGGTTGATTCATGTATTTTTGTCAACTATGTTACAAAATATTGGTTGTGTTTCTTTTTTTCTTTTTTTATTATTCTTATTTTTTACTGAAGTAAAATATGAATGAGAGGATATGATGGCTTTATATTAAGTTTAGATAAAGTTATGTCAAAGCTGATAATTAAAAACTAAAAACAAACAAACAAAAAACCCCCTAAAATCACAGTCCTTCTAGCCGGAGTGGCATCCACAACTCTGGCTTCCCTGCCTGTGATGGCAATGCCTGTGAACCCAACAACCCTGGATACAGAAGAGGCACCCAAAACGCTGGCTCCCCCCACTACTCTCTGCCTCCTCCACAATGGAGGTGATGCAGCAACCCAGGTGACCCTGGATGTCGCAAAGGCTCCCACCATTCTGGTGCTCTTGGAGGTGATGCCAGAGCAGTGACACTGGCAGCAGAAAGGCATCAGCAACCCCAGAGGCACAAGTAGTGACGAAGAGGGTGCTGGAGAGATCTCTGGCAGAGGCAGTGGAGGTTAAAAACTGCCAATTCTCAAATAATGGCAGCCCAGGTAAAAGAAAACCAAAACCTTGTGCTATAGCGCCACCTACTGAAGAACAGAACAAAAGCCTCTAGTTACCAGCCCGCTGAATTGTTAGAAACAAAATAAATAAAACTTTACGTAAATAAGAAAGATGTTTGCTACTTCAAATGCTCCATCAGAGAAATAGTACCAAGCACCATGAAAAACCGTGGTAGCACAGTATCACAAAAAGAAAATGACAGTTCTCCAGAAACCAAACTTAAAGTCATGGAATATTGTAATGTAACTGATAGAGAATTCAAAATTGTGAAGAAATTCAGTGAGTTACAGGAAAGCCCAAAAAGGCAGCTCAATGAACTCAGGAATAAAATTAGTAAACAGGGAGAATACTTTGTCAAAGGGATTGAAACTAAAAAAAGAACCAAACAAATTCTGGAGCTAAAGAACTCAATGAATGAGGCGAAGAATGCGTTAGAGAGCACTGGACATTGAGCAGACCTAATGGAAGAGAGAATTAGTGAGCTTGAAGATGGAAATCTAGAAATGATTCAGACAGAAGTAGAGAGAGAACTATAAAATGAAGGAAGTCTATCAGATCTATCCACCTGCATTACAAAAGGCAACGTGTTGATAATGGGTATCCCAGAAGGAGAAGAGAGGGAGAAGGGAATACAGACTTTATTTAAAGAATAGCTCAGAACTTCCCAAAGCTGAGGAGAGAACTAGATACACAAGTTGACAAAGTTAATACACCGCCTAATCATCTCTATGCAGAAAGACCTCCGCCATTATGTTAAAACTGTCAAAAGTCAACAATACAGAAAAAATTTAAAAGACAACTGGGGGGAAAAAAGACAGTGACTTGTGAAGATATCCCTATCAAGCTATCAGTAGTTTTCTCAGCAGAAACTCTACAGACCAGAAAAGAGTGGAGTGGCTACTCAAAATATTGAAAGATAAAAACTGTCAGCCAAGAGTACCCTATCCAGCAATTATCATTTACATATGAAGCAGAAATAAAGACTTTCCCACGCAAACAAAAGCTGAGGGAGTTCAACACCACTAGACCTGCCTTACAAGAAGAGTTGAAAGGAGATCTTCCACCTGAAAGAAAAAGTACATAAAACTTTGAGTAAGGTAATAAAGAGACAGACAGAATCCAAAAATGGCAATTCTATATCAGAATACATTGTTAAATAATTTATCATAAAGGTTAAAGGAAAAAGAGCATCGAACGTAAATGTAGCTACTTTAATATCATAGCAAACTCAACATAAATCAGATAATTCGTGGCAACAAAAACATAGAAGGGGGAGAATAAAAGGATGGAACCTGTATAGGCAAATGAAGATAAGATGCTATCGGCAGAAAAAGGACTATTTTATCTATGAGACATTTAAATAAACCACATGATAACCACAAAAAAAAATCTGGAGGAGAAACATAAAACATAAAAAAAGAGGAAGTGGAGAAACACATCATAGAAAACCACCAAAATGAAAAGGCAGACAGAAGCACAAGGAAAAAGAAACAATAGACACATAGAGCAACAGAGACAAAAGGTAAAACGGCAGTGCTAAGTCCTCATTTATCAATAATCAGTCTCTAAATGGACTGAGTTCACCAACTGAAAGACACCGAGTAGTGAGGTAGATTAAAAAACAAGATGCAACTATATGCTGCCCCCAGGAGACTCATCTCAGCTCTAAAGATTAACAAAAGCTCAAAGTGAAGAGATGGAAGATAACACCCCAAAAAAGTGGCAAGCAAAAGAAAGTGGGTGTAGCCATACTTACATTGGACAAAACAATCTTCAAGCCAAAAAGGTAAGAGACAAAGATGCATGAATGGATAAAGAAGATGTGATATATACACACAATGGAATACTATGCAGGCTTAAAAAAGATGAAATCTTTCCATTTGTGACAACATGGATGGACCCTGAGGATATTATACGAAGTAAAGTAAGTCAGATGGAGAAAAACAAATACCACATGATTTCACTCATATGTGGAATATAAAAACAAAACAAAACAAACAAAACAAAAAGAAACACATAGACACAGAGAACAGATTGTTACCAGAGGAAAAGGGAATAAGGTGAGGGCAAAATGGGTAAGGGAATCAACTGCATAGTGATGTAGGGAAATTAAACTTGGTGGTGAGCACACTGTAGTGTACACAGAAGTTGAATTATAATATTGTACACATGAAATTTATAATGTTATAAACCAGCATTACCTCAATACAAACATAAATCAAATAAATTTAAAAATTAAGAAAATAAAAATAAAGTCGAATACATACTTTGTTCTACCAAATACTAAAGTAAAAAAAAAAGCAGTATTTCCAAATAAGTAGCATATAAATATAATGGAATATTATTCAGCCATAAAAATGAATGAAGTTGTGATACATGCTATAACATGGATGAACCTTGAAAACATCATGCTAAGAGAAATAAGCTAGACATAAATGGACCACTTATATGAGGTACCTAGACTAGGCAAATCTATAGATATGGAAGTAGAATAAAGATTATAAGGGGCTGGAGCCAGGGGGTACTGGGGAGCCATTGCTAAAGAGTACAGAGTTTCTGTCTGGAAAGATGAATAAATTTTTGAAATAGGTAGTAGTGATTGTTACATAACACTGTGAATGTACTTAATGCCAGCAAATTGTACACTTTAAAAATCATTGAGGGAGAAGGATACAGATCAAGTGGTAGAGCACATGCTTAGCATGCAGGAGGGGTCCTGGGTTCAATCCCCATGTTCAATCCCCTAAAAATAAATAAATAAACCTAATTAACTCCCCCACTCCAACAAAAGAATCATTAAAATGGTAAACCTTGTGTTATGCATATTTTATCACAACAAAAGAAAAAGGAAAAAAATTATAAGAATATAAAAAAAATATTAAAGAGATGATGAGCAATAAAACCAATTAAACATGGGAATTAAGGCTAAGTGTTTTAACCACAGCTATAAAACTAAAGGAGTATAGAAAAGGAGTTCTTGAAAGAGAAGTGGAAAACCTAAAGAAAAATTAGTGCTTATTATAGCAATAATAATAGCATGATTCTAAATTCTTTATTTCAGAAACCAAATATGCAACAAAGTGGGAGGAAAGAGAAGAAACAAATACTCAAATTTCTTAAATTTTCAGAGTATATATTTTATTCATTATTGATGTTGCAAAAGTTATATTTGAACAGTTCCCTTAGGCAATTAGCATTCTTTCTTTCTTATGGTGTGAACATAGATCCTCAAACCCAATGTGTGGAGCTGGAATAAAACAAAATTGGGGTGAGGATTAATGGTATAAAACACTCATATTCAGCTCCGTCTCTGCCAGCTTGCTCCCATGGCAAAAAACCAGAAGTCACATTTTAATGCTGGTCTAATCTGTCTCAGACAGTGTAGCAGGCATTTTATAATCATGACCTCATTTAACCTAAAGAGCATTTCTAGAAGCCAGGGATAATTTGAAGGAGCACAAACATAGGACGAGGACAACTCGTTGTCACCTCTCTCATTGAGACACAGATATGGAACAGTCTGTGTCTCAAAAGATGACAGGAAACAAGTTACCTTCACCAGTAAATCAGGATTTTGTAGGTCTAGAACAGTGAAGAAAGAGGTAAACAAGATGTAAAGAATAAATTCAAAATGTGTCATAGACTAATAGGAGTGTGACTTATTTGAAAGAGAGCAGATGGGAGACCTGTAAGGGGACAGGGTGAGTCAAATGGGAACACAAAAGGGAAACATAAGGGAGTGCCTGGGGAAATGGACAAGGAAATCCTGAAGAAAGAAAAGTTGTGAAGCCACAGAGGTTGCTAAAAAGGGATGTGTGAATTTCACTGATAGAAATCAAGGACGAGTCATACAGATGCGCACACACCCACACACACCACACACACACCACACACACCACACACACCCGCACACGTTTTTAGATTACAATCCCAGGAAATGTTTAGGTAACAGAGAGACTAAGCCTGCACTTAGGGTGCCATCAAATTATTGCATTCAAATGCAATTGAAGGGAACTCTTCCATATTTTAAGTAAAAACAAACCACTGAAAGAGGAATTGTTGGGAAATTACCCAGAATTTTGTTGAACTTCCTTACTCGTGTTTGAAAGTCTAATATATTTTTACTTTGAATTATGTACATGGAAGAGCACCAAACTGTCTTCAGATCTTGGGACAACCTGAAGGTCCTGTCTGGCCCTATGTCCCCACACAGCCCTTGCTATCATCCCTTTTCTATCTCCCATGTCTAAAGACCTGTAACTTTTAAATCACGTCAGCTAAATAGTATTCCATAATATAATCTTAAAAGCAAAAACTGACATCCTTTAATCCCAAGCCGTAGACCTTCGAATCACAGAGCCTCCCTGAACACGTAACAACCCTCATTTTAATCGCAGTAGTTCAGAGCTGCATGTTTTTGCCTCCTTTCCCTCTTTAGGAAGAGGTCATAGCCCTCGCATTGACTACATTTCCTCAATCCTTCCACGTTTACTTCCTCTTCACGCTTACTTTCTCCTTCCCTTGCTAACCCTAGAGACAGTAGCCGGGGAAGGAGGACTGGGGAAGGAAGAGGAGCATGGCAAGAGGTAAAAAATTCAACCACAGATAATAAACTCAGCATTTCCTCCCACGCTTGGTTTTGCTGATTCCAGACCGGCTTACCCAACAGTGCTGCTGACACACATTTTCTTCTCTCTTCCCTTGCTCTGTTCCTTGTTCTGCTTTCCCGTATCTTTCTTGATTAGTCACTTACATTTCTTCTTTCTGAAATAACTTTGGACATTGTGTGTGAATGTACTTGTTCTAAAACATTCTGCTGTCCTCGCATGTGACAGAAAGACAGTTGATGAGCTGATGGAGTAGAATTAGGGGGACATAACATTTTCTTTCAACAATCCATTATTCTGTATCCATTGCCACCTGTGGCAGAAAGTCAGTTTGAGGCCAAGGTCATTTTTATTCCTTTAGCGTGTAGGTTACCTCTTTTCTCCCTCAGAATTGAAGGCCACCCTAAGCATCTGTCTGCTTTTTGACGTATTCAGCTTATAGGATACTTAGAAAACTACGATGCATTCTCATCATCCACAGGGATGCAGCCACATCCCAATTCATTTTCTACTGCTGGTCAGTTGTTATAAGCATCAAAGTACTAAGAAAGATGGTTCCTGATGCAACTAACTTCATTTCAGCTGAAGTTCAGATCTGAACAGTGGATCTTGGCAAATGTTCATGCAAGTAAAACCCTTCGGCCATTATCCACATTTTATTAAATCCTCTCTCTATTCCTAGTTCATTTCACCTCCCATCACCAGACAAATAACAGAAACATTATTAGGAGAAAAGGGGGCTGATTATGTCATCCTAATATAAATCAAGGTGTTTGATCTTAGACACATTGTTTAAGACTCTTATTTTATTCTAATAGGTTCTTGGTAACTTGTGAAACTGGAAATGTACTTATAAGCTCTGGATAGATCTGGGCAGTCCTAACACCCTGAGACCAAGGAGGTGTGGTGTTTATGCATGTGTTTTCTAGGTCTCTCAGACACCACCAGGTGTCATTGTTAATTAAATGCAAAAATATAATATATGGAGTAGAAACCATATTATATTGAGTTCAGTTGGGTGAAAGGAACACAAACTGCTTTCTCACATAGAACTCTTAAAGGGTAAAAGCTGGAGTTGCGAGCCTATCCTAAAGAACATTGGGAAACTCAAAATAGCAAAGGCTGAGGATGTCAACTTCTAACATGAAGTCTCAGCTACCAGGAATAGATCAGAGTCCAGATTTAGACTCCACATCTTAAGTTACAGGAAATGTGGAGAAGGAGCAAGAAAAGCCTGAGAACAAGGAGAAAGGTCAGCGTGGGATTATCGATGACATTTGTTCAATAGCTGTTGTGTATGTGGAGGGCAGTTGTGTTTGACTAACTCAAGAGCAAATGGAAGGCTAAGCAAACGATAATTCCTAGGGGGACCATAAACATGTAGGGACATCCATAATGTTACTCGGTAGAGAAAAACAATTTATACTCAGTATGGGAGTAATCTAGGCCAGTGGTAAACCATAAAATTGTGATATTAGGTAGGTTGGCCATAGCAGTTGTTGGAGGAGAGACGAAAGATATCCAGTCTCTCACTGGTGATGTAACAGTACAAAGACAATCTCTTGCTCCTGTCTCATAAATATCCATGGAAGGCAAGAGCCCCAGTCTTGAAGCACTCATAGGTTTGAAGAGGAAATTGAGAGAGTAGGAGAAGCATAAGTAGATCTTATGGAAAAAAATGACTGAAATTTGTACATGACAGAGACTATCACACAGCACAGACAAAGCAGAAGTCCAATTACTAGAATTGGGGGGGAAATCGGGGTATGCTGGAATCAAAGCCAACTATTAGTCAATAAGCAGCTTGCAAGAAACCACGTGTACGCAACAAGTGTGTGTCACGTTATGCCAACATTCACACTTTATTCATTGTAAATGATGAGTTTGCAAATGTGTAGCTTCAATTAATACTCAATGTGCTAGAATATTTGGGAAAATAATCTGAGAAAAAGGACAATATTGAGTTAATTAAGGTGAAGAGCATAAAGGAGTCAGAAGACATTGCACTCTGGGGTTTTGAGGGAAAAACCAGATATAAGGGCCAAAGAACTTTCCAGAGAAGGTGAAAAATAATAGTTGAAGAATTTAAAACCAAAGGAGTCCTGGCACTTTATCATGAAGGCTAATTAGGTCTACATGGTCATTCTCCATAAACTGCAATAGTTAGGCAATAAATGTGAGCTCAGTCTAATTCACTACTAGTATTATCTTACATATGCCTGCAAATAAATTCTGACAAAGGTTGTATTTTCTTAGTAAAGGTACGTATTTCTTATTCACCTAACATAATATATATTTTACAACTATCCAAAAATTTATGATTGCTATTATTAATTCTTTCTGTGGAGAAAGTTATTTAGAAACCAAGATCTCAGCACTAAATGAGTTTACTGCTTCTGGGGTGTCATCGCTTTTAGGCTCTCAAATCAGTAGAAGCTACTTACACACAAACACACATTCACACACATATGTTCTCATACACACATCTATGTCTCAATGTCTCTATCTATCAAAAACTATGAATACATACTGATACCTCCAAATCCAACACAATATTCCACGGTTCACTTTAATTGCTCTCATTCCATATTTGTAACTCTCTTCTCCCATAGTGAGAAATCTACCTTCCAGAATAGTATTCAATCCCAGAATACACAGACACTTTAACCAAAGGATCAATGTTAACCTTATCAACAGTGGAACAAATTGACATCCTTTGTCCCTGGTATAATACGTGGAGAAGAATTTTTTAAATGCCTAACTCTAATTCTTCTAGATTTGTTATTATTAAAAATTTTATTGGTGCACAGTCAATCGTAATAAAATGATCATAATCACAATGAAATGTTGGTAAATAATTATTAAACACAAAAGGTACAATTTTATCAAAAAAGCCAATTAAATGGATTGAACTTTTTAAAAAGGTAGCATGAATCATAATTGAATGTTAATTATTATAAAATCAGAAAAAACTTTTACAAAATAACTGTCATACACTAGTCAAAAATAATACATTCAAAGGCAAAAGAAGACGGAGGAGCTATTTCAGATTAAAGCAGGCTAAAATGACATGGCAAGTAATTAAAATATTGGATAGTAGACCAGGTGATAGCTGGAGGGGGAGAAGGGAATATTTACACATTCTCAAAGTATCTTTTTACAAATTACTTAAGTACAAAAGGAAAAATCTTACAGTGGAGAGACCTGGTAGACATCACTTCACCAAGGGATCAAAGCAGCCCATGTTCTAGGATTTTCTCTCAATACAGAAGGTATTACTGAGGAAATCAGCAAAAGATGATTAAGGTTTGCAGGTTCAGTGAGTATCGTACTCATGTTAACCTCCCGATTTTGTAAATCTCTCCTGGTTTTCACAATCTTGCTGTGATTGTGAAAGAGAATGGCATTTTTTTAGAAAACACACAAAAAGTGGGAAACACTTCTCTGTTCTACAGAGCTATTTAGGAGAAAATGAACATCGTGTTTTCAACTCAACTTTCAGATGATTGAGAAAATAAAATGTGTGAGAACATATAGACCTACTTAAAAACGTGTAAATGTACATTCATTCTCCACTGTTTTTTTTTTGGACATAGGGCCAAGGCTATTCCTTTTTGATTGATTTCACTGACTAGAGTTCTGCCCCTTTATTCTTTTTTTTTTTTTTTTTAACATTTTTTATTGATTTATAATCATTTTACAATGTTGTGTCAAATTCCAGTGTAGAGCACAATTTTTCAGTTATACATGAACATATATATATTCATTGTCACATTTTTTTTCTCTGTGAGCTCCCATAAGATCTTGTATTTATTTCCTTGTGCTATACAGTATAATCTTGTTTATCTATTCTACAATTTTGAAATCCCAGTCTATCTCTTCCCACTCCCCGCCCCCTTGGCAACCACAAGTTTCTATTCTATGTCTGTGAGTCTATTTCTGTTTTGTATTTATGCTTTGTTTGTTTTTGTTTTTGTTCTTTTTTAGATTCCATGTATGAGTGAACTCATATGGTATTTTTCTTTCTCTTTCTGGCTTACTTCACTTAGAATGACATTCTCCAGGAGCATCCATGTGGCTGCAAATGCCCCTTTATTCCTGAATAATCTTATATCTATAAAGCATTGTCTAAAATTACCAGCTTTAGATTCTTTCAAATAGAGTCGGAGCTTAAACACATTTTTCAAACAATCTGTATATGGGGTCTCTATAGATTTTTAGGCTTTTTTTTTGTTTTGTTAATCTGTTTCAATTCTTATTCACATTTAATCCAATAATAATCTTTTATTCATTTATTTCTCCAAGATGCTCCATCCTAATAGAAATAATTCTTTATTTAATTCACATTTTATCCATTAGTGAAATGTTTAACTATGTAGAGTATAATTCCTGTAAGGGAGCAGGGCTTAAAATATCTCAACTAGTGATGATGTCTCTAGATGAATACTTTTGAAAGAAGGTCCCGAGGGGTAGTACTAATGATGCGAATAAACCAATGATGTTCCAAAAAGTGGGGTAAGGTGTAGTGTTGCATGGCTCTCCCCATCACCCCCTAACTGAGTGTTCATGACGATGAACAGCATCAGTTGTTCAGTAAATGACCAGACCATTATGAACTATACTAATTAGAATATATGGCACTTGTCGAAAAAGTTAAATTGAATCTTATTAGTCTGCTCAGAAAATGTACCAAGTAGTTTTCTAGGTGCTTGGCATGTATCAGAGGACAAATTCCGTCCCCGTTACGGGGCAATATTCAGATGCAGCAAGTGGGGACGAGGAGATACTGTCACCCAGGAAAAAGCAGGCCAAACAAATAAGTAAGTAAATTATACCGTATGTCGGAAGGCGAAAATTATATAGACAAAAAGAAAAGTGAATGTAAAAGTAGAAATATAAGGATAGGAAATTATTTTAAAAATAATTATGGAGAGTCGCTGAGAAGCTGACTGGGTGGAGGTTTGAAGAGCAGGAGGGAATTAGTGTTCAAGACAAAGGAAACAGCTGGTACAATGGTCCCAAGGCAGGACTATGCTCAGCGTGCTTGAGGAAGAGCAGGATGGCCAGTACGGGTGAAGATTAATGAGTAGGGAAAGAGTCAAAGTAGACGCAGAGAGGGAAGGAGAGCGGCGGTGGTGGGAGCTGGTTACTTCCCTTTAGACCGTTTTAAGTAGTTCAGCTTTTACTCTGAGTGAGATGGAGAGCCTCTGGAGATTTTTGAATGAATTTATGACACAATCTGAGTTCAAACTTAAAAGATTTACGCTAGTTATCTTGCTAAGAACAGATACTTTGGAGGGGTAAAGAAAATTAGGGGGCTAAGGCAGGATTCTAGGCATTAGGTGGTTATGAATCTGATTACTTGCATTGCAAGTGAGGCAAATAGGATTTTCTAAAGAATTGGATATAAGATGTGGGAGAAATAGAGGAATCAATGATGACTCCAAGAGTTTTGGTCAGAAGAACTGAAAGTTGGTGGTGTTGCCATCAAATGCCTTTAATGTGACAGTGAAAACCTAGAAAAAGTATTGGTAATCCATGGATTTTCCCTATTTACCTCTTGAATGTAATACTTTGGTTAGGAAAAATTCCATTTAAAAATTTTAATGGCTACTTCAGATTGCCATCTTTATTTTCTTTTTGGAGTTGGCTGTGCATAAAGAATTAGAGCTGTGTTTGAATCTGAATTAGAATCAGTCCCCAGAAATACTCCATTCAGTCCCTCTTGGCACGTTTCTTAAGCGGCTGTTAATACTGGTTCTCTAACAATTTCTTCCCTAGCATCTAAGTCAGGTTCCTGATTTGATGGTCCACATAACGGATGTCATTTATCTTGATCATAAAAACTGTCACCAAATAATTACAATAAATTATTTTTGATCAATAAAAAGTCTTTTTAACCTACTCATCACATTTTCACTTCTTATCAACTGACCTTTGGTGTTACCATTTAGGCACTTGTTTCTCTGTGTATTTGTAAATTGCGTTGACTGACAGGCCATGACCTATACGAATGATTCTTCTCTTTTCTATTCATACTCTGAAGATATTCATGCACGAATAATTACAGTCGTATCGAAGATCCCTCGAACTTTCTTCCCCTCTGACCCAGTTGCTCAGCAGAAAACCTAGAAGTCATCCACGCCACCTCACCCATAAACCAACTCTGCTGTCTTCTTTATTCTAATATCTGTTAGCAACAGTCTCCTCTCAGTGTGCACTGCCCCTGCTTTAACTCACCCTTAATATTTCTTTCTTGAATAACTTGTACAGTAAATACAGCAAAAATTGCTGATTTAAAAGCTGTTTACAGTTACTTCCATATTCTAGGAATTGCAGAAGTCATCTTTAGGAGCTCATTTATTTAGAAAAATCCATTAATTATCCTCTGGGAGGAAGGTATAGCTCAAGTGGTAGAGTGCATGCTTAGCATTCCCAAGGTCCCAGGTTCAATTCCCAGTACCTCCTCTAAACATAAATAAATAAACCTACTTACCCCCCCTCCAAAAAAATTAAATCTTCAAAAAAATTTTTTAAATTATCCTCTGATTGTGAAAGCTAAAGACAGCTAAAACTAGGAGGAAAATCTCTGCAAATAAAGCAAAATAATTACCTTCATTGGGTGTTAAGATTATCATTTGGCTAAATGATGATGGATTATTACTATTTTTATTTTTCTTTCACTTAGAAGACCCGGGACCCAGTAAAGAAGTAATGTTAGAGAGAGTTCTTTGATTTGAATAGAAACAAGTTCCAGAAACACGACAGAACGTCAGAGGAACCCTGGCGACAGGGCAAGGTTCATGGATACAGGGGCAGGCACTATCTGATATTCAATTTTAAGTTTTCAGAGAGCTTCAGAAATCTTAAGTACAGGGACTGAATTCTTTGCAGACCACCAGGGAAATGCTCAAATTGTAGATGTTTGAGTATTAAGAGGAAAGTTGACTTTAGAGATGTGGAGATTTTGTGCCTACCTGGGGTACACAGCCTGCTTTCCATACTGATCTTCGTGCTCTCTCTGAGTTATCATTCTGTCTTCTGTATATAAGTTTTGCCCTGACTAAACTCCTTCACATGCCTCAAAGATTTTGCACAAATTATGTCTACGATG
The DNA here is from genome assembly GCF_048564905.1 of Vicugna pacos. Classification (NCBI taxonomy): domain Eukaryota; kingdom Metazoa; phylum Chordata; class Mammalia; order Artiodactyla; family Camelidae; genus Vicugna; species Vicugna pacos. The sequence continues at coordinate 17,048,140 of NC_133020.1, forward strand.
GAAATAGTTCCTCATTCATCTGAATGACTACTATTGATGTAGTTTCAGATTTAGCCCAGGGCAGAGCTTTCTGGACCCCCTTTATGTCCAGCTGCAAGACGCTTATCCATGCTCTCAAAGTATCCGTGTACACTGTCATCAAAACCTATGTCACTCTCTGCTATAGCTGTTGATTTTCTTGTTTGTGATGCTTATTTATCTATGAGTTCACACCGTCTATCCCAGATACTAGCATCTACTGGGTGTTAAATAATTATTCCCTAAATAATCACATAAATACGTTACAGTAGTCAGGGAACCACATGATGTAATTAAAAATACTCCTTTACTTTTATGATAAAAATAAAATAAATAGCATAGATCAGTTATAAAATAAATGCAATTCAATTTTTGATTGATCACCTCAGAATTTTAAATATATTTATAGATGTATGTGTACAAATACAAATATTTACAGATATTTGTAAAATGTAATCATGTTGTGTTATAATATTCTGTATCCTGCTCTCTCACTTATAAAATAGCATAGATTTTCCCAGTCAGTCCATAGAAAGTGACATTATTATTTTTAACAGCTACATCTTATTCCATTAATGGATTCTCTAAATTTTGTGGACAGTTGTCTCCTTTTGCTAGACACATGCTTGTTTCAAAATTATCATCAGTCTAAATAACTGCATATTTATATTTACATACTTGTCCACTTGTTTCCTTAGGATCTGTGCCTATGAGTGAATTCTTAAATATCTTGGGCTTACGGGTTTAAGAGTAAACACGGGGGGAAGTGTGTGCTGTGCACATTTTGTACCCTTCTTCTGGATGTAAAAGGCTGAGGTTTTCAGTAAGTAACTGGGTATGATGTTCCTGGTTTTTGCAAGCAGCTGCTTTCAAAAAGGGAAGAACATTACACTCCTCCTAGAAGAATCAATTTGTGAAAACATTCATCTCTATGCTGACAAAATATAAAGCAATTTTACAAGGACGATCACAAAGGCCACACACCACTTTTGGGATTAAATAGGAAGAATAAGTTCTATTCCTGCCCTATAGCCTATGTTTCTGTTTTTGATACTCAAGGGAACACTTGCTCTGTCCTATGTCCCAAGTCTGTCTTATTCGGTCTGCCTGCCATTCCCCACTCCCCGCCCCATCAATCATTCTGATTCTTTTGCTCTTTATTGGATCTAATTTTTAAATGACCTGCTTTTATATCCTGCCTTTCTATTCTTTGAACTTTAAATCATATATGCCTGGATTTAAAAGGGATTAAAAATTGAATTTATTATTGTGTGCATCACAATGTTGGCCATGAAATGATCCAGCTGAGACAGCCAACACATCTAGAGCAAACTAAACTTATTCTTTCCATTTTTCTTTCATTTTATTACTTATGTACTCAGGTAATTATTTAAAATAGGGTTATCTTACATTGTTGGGCTGGAATTTGTTTTGAACTTCCAAGTAGGGCACCAAGAGCAGAGTTAATAGAGTCTCTCTCTCTCTTTTTTTTAATGGTTTCTTATGACTTTTTCTTTGTCATTGTCCAAGCCCCAAATTAGATACTAAGTTCTTTGAGGACAAGGACCATACTTACTTTATTTCCTGCACGTATGACAGATTCTGGCATACACTGAGTTGCACTCACTAAATTACATAACGAACGGACTAACAGATCCATCAAATGAAAATTTTCTCCATGATGTATTCAGACATTGTCTTAAAACAAGACTCAAATGAGAGACGGTATAAAAAAATCTTCAAAAAATTATTTTGAAACTACAGTGTATTCTTTTATTTACTTACTCAGTAAACGTATTTTCATTCAGTGCCTAGTAGTAGGTGCCAGGCTCAGAACCACCACTTGCATTGGAGTGGTTTTTAGCTTTATTCTGTGAATTGTTTTGTAAAATTAAATTTTGGTTTTGATCATTTTATTTGGGGGTTCATATTCTACCCGTCTACTGATATTTTTCTATCGTTTGCAATTTTCCTTATGAACTTTAAGAACACAGTTTTACCTCGTATTTCATTCCCAAATATTGCCTTTTTTAGAACTATGCTTTTCTTTATCGTCCCTGGGAGTTCCTCATGCTATTACCTATTTATTTGGTAAAGAAATTACTGCTAGATTATTAACAGATACTAACAAGCTCATATGTTATTACTCTGTGATATTATATTTGCATTTTCACCTAAGAATCATCTCATTAAGTTTTTTCACCATAATAGTTCATAATTCAAGTACGGTTTTTCCTTAGGTCAAGTTCCTTTCTATACGTATATATTTTTTTTACTCTTATGTAGGACAAGGTAAAATTTGATACATATTTCAACTAGTCATTTAATCAGATGATTACATTTCATAGCTATTTTCTCACCCAAAGCTGAAATTTTCAACATCTGAAAGTAATTCTAGTAAAAAGTGTTGAAATTTATTTTTACATAGTCATAAAGTAATTTGTAGGAAACGCTTTATAAAAAGTGACTAGAAGGTAAACATTCATGTTTCATTTGACCACTTTTGAAAAGGAGTGAAATAAGAAAAAAAGCAAGTAAAAATCTGTGGAACTGTTTTTCTAAAGGAAAAATAAAAGTAAACAGGCAAAAGATTCTAAAATACAGTGTCTCTCACATGCTGAGAACTAAGATCGAGGCTGATGAGGAGCTAGCTGTAAACCTCAGATCTGCATGTAGATTTAAAAGGAGGGTTTGTTGTTGTTGGTTTGTTTTTTGTTTGTTGTTTTTGTTTTCTTTCAGGACGCAAGTAACTTGAATGATCTTTCAAGTACTATAGCGGAATAGCAATACTCTCCTTCCTCCTCTTATCAGCTTAGCCTAGAAGGTCCAGAATTCAAACTCAAGTCCATGGTGACTCCGTTTACTTCTTAGAAAAGGGCACTGGTTAAATCCATATCTCCTTTCTTGTTTCCAGATGGTCCCCTTGGAGCTATGGCAACAGATGACTGAAATAACTACAACCAGGTAGGGGCTCTACATTGCTGTTTTTTCTCCGCTTGTCTGGTGTCAACCTAAGTTAGAAGTTATCTCTCCTGTCTTTAATTTCTAAGACAACACAAGTTGAACGTTTTGACAGTTTTTCAAGATACACATTATTCCTTTTTCTAAAGCCACTAAACCTTAACCCTCCTTTCCGTCAAACTGTTACTGCCTCTGTTCCTGGAAATTGCAGTGGCCGATTAACAGTAAGAGAACATGTGTCCTAGAACATTTCTTTAGAACGTTTTTACAGGGGCTGGAAGAAGTCATTTACACAATGGTCTGGTTACAAAAAAACCCAAAAAACAAAGTGGAATGGCAAGAATGGGAAGTAGCCCTTTCTTGGTGGGATTGCAGTGTAACTGCTTTTGAAATTAGTAAGAACGATGAATTGTTACACAATGATAGGGAAGTGCTGAGTGGGTGACCCAGAGACACCTTGTGTTTGGATTTTGTTCTGCTCTCATTTATCTCCCCTGGTTGTGATTAGTGTTGGAAAAAAAAAAGTCACAACTGAGAAGACAGAAACCATTTTAAATGATCTCAATCCTCACCTGGGGCCTCAGTTCTGTCATTTGACTCATGCTACCACAATTCGTGTTATGTCACTTTTTCATATTTCACACACGCAAATCATTTCACTGAAACTCTTCTCACTAAATTCATTATTAACCTCTATATCACAAATGAAAAAACCTCTTTCCAGCCCTCATTTTATTTGACATTCTAACATTATTCGACATAAGGACTATTCTCTTGATTTGTTTCTAATATTTTATTCTCTTGAATATAGTGTTTTACTCGCCAAGATTTTCTCATATATATCTGAGCATTTCTCCTGTCTTTCTTTTTGAAAACTTTCCCCACTCTACTGAACCATTCCATACTGGAGTTTCTTGGAATGCTTCTCATTAACCAAGCTCTCATGGTAAGTGATCTCTTTGATTCCTATGTCTTCAATAGCCCTCTACATACTCCCAAACTTACATCTCACAAAGAACTCTTAAAAGGTAAAAGCTGGAGTTGCGAGCCTATCCTAAAGAACATTGGGAAACTCAAATAGCAAATGCTGAGGATGTCAACTACTAACATGAAATCTCAGCTACCAGGAATAAATCAGAGTCCAGATTTAGACTCCACATCTTAAATTACAGGAAATATGGAGAAGGAGCAAGAAAAGCTTGAGAACAAGGAGAAAGGTCAGTGTGGGATTATCGATGACATTTATTCAATAGCTGTTGTGTATGTGGAGGGCAGTTGTGTTTGACTAACTCAAGAGCAAATGGAAGGCTAAGCAAATGATAATTCCCAGGGGGACCATAAACATGTAGGGACATCCATAATGTTACTCAGTAGAGAAAAACAATTTATACTCAATATGGGAATAATCTAGGCCAGTGGTAAACCATAAAATTGTGATATTAGGTAGGTTGGCCATAGCAAGTGGAATATCCAGTCTCTCACTGGTGATGAAACAGTATGAAGACAATCTCTTGCTTCTATCTCATAAATATCGGTTAGAAGGCAAGACCCCCAGTCTTGAAGCACTCACAGGTTTGGAGAGGAAATCAAGAAAGAGAAGCATAAGTAGATCTTATGGAACAAATTACTGAAATTGGTACGTGACAGAGACTAACATATGGCACAGACAAAGCAGAAGTCCAATTACTAGAATTGGGGGGGAAATCGGGGTATGCTGGAATCAAAGCCAACTATTAGTCAATAAGCAGCTTGCAAGAAACCATATATATGCAACAAGTGTGTGTCACGTTATGCCAACATCCACATTTTGTATGTTCATTGTAAATGATGTGTTTGCAAATGTGTAGCTTCAGTTTATACTCAACATGCTAGAATATTTGGGAAAATAATCTGAGAAAAAGGACAATATTGAGTTAATTAAGGTGAAGAGCATAAAGGAGTCAGAAGACACCGCACTCTGGGGTTTTGAGGAAAAAAACAAATACAAGGGCCAAAGAACTTTCCAGAGAAGATGAAAAATAATAGTGGAAGAGTTTGAGGCCAAAGGAGTCCTGGCACTCTATTATAAAGGCTAATTAGGTCCAAATGGTCATTCTCCATAAACTGCAACATAAGACTAGACAGTTAATGAATCATTTATTCAGTGATTGGCAGAACCTAAAAAAAAGAAAAAGTTGAACGTGAGCTTGCTCAGCATTACAAAGAGACTGTAGGGTAGGCAAATTTGGAACACGGATATTCTCAATAGTTGGGTGGTGGAAGGCTGAGTAAGGCATTGGTTTGTTCCATGATTTGTATAAAAATACTATAAATCTGAGATTCATATGCAGAGATTTTAAAAATCGCAATAAAGAAATTAATTTCATTATAAATACACTAGATGATTCTAACAAAGCTAATGACTTCATTTACAGAAGGAATACAATGAGAATATGGATAAAAGTGACTTTGTTAACAAACTCAACATCTGTTCCAAAATCCAGAATGAGTTCCAAAATCTGATGCCACCTCCTTCTCTGTTCCTCTTCCTTCTTCCATTTGCCAGGCACATATAAAAATATCACAGATTCCTACCAAATTATCTTCTAAATCCCAGGTCCACTCAAATTTTTTCACATTTTCAGTTTTCCCTAAACCTGACTTGCATTGGAGGATTTGCTCTGCACCGTGTATTGCTGTAAACTTGAAAGGTGGGGCTAATGCTAAAGGCCTTCCTTTCCTCTATTCTCCATCAATATTTGCTCACTAAGATTTTCTAAACAGCTTTACTGAAGTATAATTGATATACACTAAGCTGCACATACGTAAAGTGTTTAATTTTTTAGTTTTGATATATGTGTTTACCTGTGAAACCACCAACACAATCAAGACAGTGAACATATCAATTGCCCTCCAAAAGTTTCATCATTTTTATCCCCTGCTGTAATCCTTCCTTTCTACCCTTCCTAATCTATCCCTAAGCGAGCACTCTTTCCAGTCATAATAGATTAGTTTGTATTTTCCAGAATTTTCTATAAATAGCACCGTAAAGTATAAGATTCATTCTTCTTGTAACATGTGTCAACTGTCCATTCCTTTGAAATGCTGGGAAGTAGTCCCACTGCTTCTTCACCCATTTGCCAGTTGAAGGACGTTTGGTTTGTTTCTAGTTTCTGCCCATTACAAATATAACTGGCATAAACATTCATGCACAAGTCACTAAATGGACCTACATTACCATTTTTCTTATGTAAAACCTTAGAAGTTTGTCTAATGTTTAAAAAAATTGCCAAGTTGTTTTTGCGAGGAGTCACATCATTTATATTCCCATAAGGCTGCATGAGAGTGTTAGATCCTTAACATTCCCAGTTCTTTGACCATTGAATTATTGAAAGTAAGCTGTTTTAGTTTCCAAATATTTGAGGTTTTCTAGAGATACTGTTATTGATTTCTAATTTCATTCCATTGTGATCAGAGAAGATATTTTATACGATTTGAATTACTTTAATTTGTTGAGAATTTATATATGTTCAAAAATATTACCCATCTTAGGAAACGCTCTGTGTGCACTTGAAGAGAATGCATGTTCTGTTGCCACAGGATGAAGTGTTCTGTAAATGTTGATCAGGTTAAGTTGATTGATCGTGTTGTTCAATTCTACTACATTCTTAATGATTTTCTGCTTATTTGTTTTACCAATTATCAAGAGAGAGACTGAAGTCTTCTATTATAACTGTGGATTTGCTATTTCTCCCTGCAGTTTTATAAATTTCTGCTTCATGGTTTTCGAAGCTCTGGTGTTAATTTCACACACATTTGGGATTGACAAATGTACCATTTACCATTAGGAATCGATTCTTTATTTCTAGATCTTTTTTTAGCTCTGAAATCTACTTTTGATGATTTTAACATAGCTATCCTGGGTTTGCTTTAATTGGTGCTAGCGTGGCATGTCTTTTTCTAACCTTTTGCTTGTTTTCTTTTTTCTAACCTTTTGCTTTTATCCTGTATTTTTTGTATTTAGATTATTTAGGCATCATTTAGTTGAATTTTGCTTTTTAATCCATTTTGCCAATTTCTGTCTCTTAAGTGGGTGTGCTCAGATGATTTACATTTACTGTGATCAAAAGTACAGTTGGGTCTGTTAACTTGCATTTTGTTTTCTATTTGTCCCATCTACTTTTATTCATTTTCCCTCTCTTTTATGGCTTCTTTTGGATTAATTGAATATTTTATGATTCCACTTTACCTGTTTTATTGGCTTATTAGCTATAACTCTCTGTTTTGTTACCTTAGTGACTGCTTTAGGTTTATTGTATACAACTTTAGCTCATCATAGTCTACCTTCAAATAATATTTTACCACTTTACATATAGTATGTGAAATTTATAATAATATTCTTCCATTTGTCTTCTCATCTTCTGTGTTATTATTGTCATACATTTTCCTTTTACGTGTTATAAACGTCACACTGCGTAGCTATTATTCTTGTTTAAACAATTATTTTAAAAATACTTAAATAATGATAAAAATCACATATTTACCTATGTAGTTACCATTTCTGCTGCTCTGCATTCCTTATGTTGAGCCATATTTTTTTATCTAGTACCATTTTTCTTCTGCCTGAGACTTCCATTAACATTTCTTACAGTGTCGGTCTACTGGTGATAAATTATTTCAGCTTTTAAAAGTGAACAATGTCTTTATTTCTTTTCATTTCAATTTTTTGGTTTCTTATACCTTAAATCCCTTCCTCTTTTTTCTTTTTAGCAAAATCCTTCTTGTAATTTAGGACACAATTTAAGCATCTTCTCACAGAAAAGAGGTTTTGGACTGTTCATTTCTGACTTCTAGTCAACATGACTACTTTTTTTTCTTCATTTTTCACACTGTGCTTTGAACCTGTGTTCATTATTGCTATTATATGTGTTTCTCTTACTTGAACTTAAGTTAACTCGAGTCAAAATTTTGTGTTGTAAATTTGTATTTCACCATTTGTAGAATTTGTAATAATCATGGCTAATTTCATTGCTGCTCTTCATCCCATTAGAAAAGAAATGCAAGTGCTGTCTATAGACAATCTGCACAAAATTATTCATTAGGTGCATTTGATGATGGAAATAATATTTAAAGTGGCTATGACCATCAAGCATTAATGATTTAATTATGTTTTGCCTATTTTACCTTTATTTTTTGACATAATTTAACTACATAACAGTTTCTATTTTTTGCTTCTAATATATTACTCCAAAACAAAGTGCAGAAATTTAAAATATTTAACTCAACAACAGTATATAAGTTAATACTTCCCCTTAATTTTTGTAAATCTGTATTGAATGTTTCTCAATTTTCTTTGGTTGTCTCATATTGAAGAAGACATGAGCATGAAAGGGAATCTCACTCTTTTAATTACTTCCCTTTTTTGGTTAACTCCACCTCCTTTATGTAGCCTTTCTGTTTTTTTTTTTTTGTTTTTTTTTTTTGTGGAAGTGAAATGATTTTTCTTAGTGATCCTCTTCTTAAGGAGAGCATTTCCAGGGACTAGTACAAGAAGATTTAAGAGGCACAAATCCTTGGAATGAACAAACTCAGAATGATGCTACATGAAAACTCTGGATCTGCTGGTAAAAGCTTCTCATTTATTCTACATTTATCCTTTAATGGACTAAAGAAATGTTCTGACAGTCAGTGAATCTGATATAGTAGTCACTGGGATCAGGAAAGCGAGGAATGGGAAAAAGGCAATAAGACTAGGGCAATTGATACCTTTTATCTGCGTAGATTCAAAATGGAAGACGTGAGATAAGGACTAGATTTGGCATCAATTTTGTAAAACTGCAGAGGTGAAATTAAGTAAAGAACTAAAACTAAGTGAACTGTATTGGGTATGAAACTAATAGTCGTTAGAATAGATGGAACATGTAGGAATGAATATTGCTTGAAAATTGATTCCCTGGAGGAAATTTAGTGTAACTCTTTGAGTGTCAGAATCTGCTTCATGATTTATATGGATGTGTTAAACTCATTTAGCATTCTTATTTTTTTCCCCAAGCCTTTAAACTGAAGTAGAACCTATCACATGAAAGTATAGGTCATAAGTGCACAGTTCAGTGACTTATCCCAAAGGAGTGACTACTGTGGCGTTTTTATCTTTAAATTACTGTTGGGTTATAGGAAGAAGGAGAAATGAGAGTGATAGCCTTAGCATTTCATGCTCTATTTGGAGATAAGTTCCAAAATTTGGAGTTTTCAAATACAAACTTTGTCATTTATTCCTCCAATGTGTTGTTCAACTACTATTCAGCAGGCTCTGAGCCAGGTATTGGTGGTGCCAGGTACTGGTGAAACCAGGGTGAACATGATAGATATGATTCACTCCCTGTGAAACTTGCCATCCAACAATGTGGATCAGGCAGTCTTGGAGATAAGGGTATCAATGGTTAAATATCACCCTGTGCCTGAAGGGAGGACTGCCTGCTTCTAAGTTTCATTGGTGTCTTTCAATTTTCCAGATTTTAAGGTCTCATCTTGCAATTCTTCTTCCATCCCCAGTTTTCTTCTAATTCCTCACTCCTAGGTTGCCTATAAACATGAACATTTTCAAAGCTGTTTCCCTGAGGCTATATGATCCTGGGTGCAACTTTTTCCCACCTGCCTTGCCGTTTAGAAGGAAGAGTTTTCGGTCCTGGTTTGAACTTCTTTGGTCATCTCCAACCTCTGAAAGCCTGTTTTTTGGGAAGACTATATTTTGGCCCTCTTTCTTCTTTTCACAGACTTAAGAAGATGCTCTGTCCACTTAGGTCCCTTCACTGTTGCTGTGGTCTCAGTTCTCAGTGCCTGCTTGATCAGCAGTTCCCTTGGTGAGTACTTTGTCAAATTTACTTGCAACCTTAGCCCAATGTGACAAGAACCCCTGAAAAGCAAATAATTCTCCTGAAGGCTGAACAGCTTCTAAAAACATGCTTTGTGGTTTCAACAGATCAGATATTAAAAGCACGTGATAGGAGCCTAACTATGTGACCCCCTCAACGTGAACAAAATATTAGCACAGGTTTCAAAAAAAATAAAATAAACTCTCACAGGAAAAAACCCCCGCATTTTACTAAAGATTTGAAATAATGTCTAACTGAAAAATAGGGAAGTAAAGGAGTACAAAGGGGAAGAAACCTCAGAATTGCTGGGGTGAGGGAATTTTAGGAACACTTTAAAAATTCAAATGCCCAAAATCTATCTAAAAATGTATTCAGGGAGGCCAGGTAAATAGCAGAGGGACCACAGATTCCTGTGTTGCCTAAAATAATCACAAGGCAGGAGCCGACACTGTTGGGAGGAGTTGGGGTGAGGAGGATGGGATTATTTTATGGTAGAAAATAATAGGAAAATATCTCCATTTCAATTTTATTTGAGTAGATAAGTTTCAGTCAGATTTCAACTAGTATTTTAAAAATTTATGGTATCTACACGTATATGTGTAAATAGATGGTATTTTTCATGCATATATGTGTGAAGTAGGTGTTAAAGTCCTTATAACTGGTCTTTTCATCCTCGCCATCAGCCTTATTTCTACTGATTTTAGGATTTTGGAGAAACTTACATAGCTCACCCCTATACAATTTTGTAACATCTTATTTTTATAGTGAACTGTCCATGGGGATTATATATGTAGACATTATAAAGGATATCAGTCATAAAATAAAGATATCACATAGTGTTGGATTACTTAGCTTTTGCTGGTTTCATGTCGTTGCTTGATTTGAAGGCTGTGACACTGACATTTGGTTTTGAATCCCTGTGAAATAGCATTCTCCTATCGTACCATGAATTGGTCCAGAAAAGTTTCTCAAATCCAGCTTTGAAAAAAGAGATGAGCGGTCTAAAGGATAATAATTCTCTACCTGCTTTTTGGGTCTTGACCACCTGCTCTCTTTACCTGTTGCTGCAGGAGGAACAGACAAAGAGCTGAGGCTAACGGCTGGTGAGAACAACTGCTCGGGGAGAGTGGAGGTGAAAGTCCAGGAGGAGTGGGGGACGGTGTGTAACAACGGCTGGGACATGGCTGCGGTCTCCGTTATTTGTAGGCAGCTGGGATGTCCTACTGCTATCAAAGCTGCTGGATGGACTAATTCCAGTGCGGGCTCTGGACGCATTTGGATGGATCATGTTTCCTGTCGAGGGAATGAGTCAGCGATCTGGGACTGCAAACACGGTGGATGGGGAAAGCATAACTGTACTCACCAACAGGATGCTGGAGTCACCTGCTCAGGTAAGACTTGCATGAGTTAAAGCTGCAGATGCAATGCTCTGTGGGAAAAAATATGTAGATGGGTTAAAACTGAAGAGAAGCCAGTTTTCTGTAAGCAAGCTAGTCCATGTATAAAATTACCCAATCCATTGCTAAAAGATCAGAAAACACATGATAAAGCCTGTATTTGAAAAAAAAAAAATCAAGAGATTCTCAATACTACAACCAATGAGGAAGTGACTTGCTTCAATTTTACAGTAAATAATCCTACTATAACCTTCAACTTTTACATGAAAAAAATCATGGTATTTAAGTTAGTTCCTTGTCCCCTTTCCCAGTAATATGCTGCTTTCATGGATTGGCTCATAAATCATGACTCTTTTGCCCATTAACTGTTAATCAGATTACTAAATCAAGAAATAAATATTCCTGGCACTCATCCTTCTTTGTTGGAGGAAGGATGTTTTGCACAGTATAACTGCTTTCTCTGTTGTACAATGCTATTCGTTTCATTTACATGGTAGTTTTAATTTTTAAAACATTTCATAAGTTTCGCCTCACTTGACCGTACAATCACTCATAAAGTTATGTGTCAGACCTTTCTGCTGACAAATCCCAAGGTCATGTTTCTGATCCCAATTCAGAACTCTTTCTTCATGTCATTGAATGTTACACAACCCTCTCACCTCCCAGCCTTTCTGTTAGAGACCATCTGTCTCCTCCATAGGACTGATTTTACAAAGACTAGTCTCCACCCAGGCGTTGTGGTGTAACAGGAGCAACACAGGCTGGTATCTAGAACAATGATAAATTGAATTCCAGCTCAGCTGCTCATTAATGTTATTATTTGGAGCAAGTTGTTAAATCTTTCTAAACTTCACTTTCTGACAGCTCAACAATATAACACATGAAAAGCGACTGGTACCCTGTCCGGCGTGTAACAGGTGTTAAAAATTGAATGGTAGTTTCCTCATGGCTCACAGCTTCTCATTACTTAGTCAGCTCATTTCTCTTTCTTCTTCCTTCTCTTCCTCCTGTCTGTTCCTCCTTCTTTCTCTTCTCTTTTATTGTTAATCATGTTGTAGGGAAAGATAAGAAGTAACAACGTACCATCTACATCAAGCATCTACAGCAAAGTTAAAAATCACAATAAATCTTGCCTATAATTATTTACTGTGCTATAATTATTGCTGTCTATAGAGTTGACTGTTTAAGCTAAGACATCAGTGTAGTACTTTTAACTCTTGTGTTTGGTTTTTCTTACCTTTACATAAGGATCCTTTAAATAAGAAAGAAGTGAATCAAACTTGGTTTTTGAAGTTTACACACTTAAAACTCCAGCTGATGCCTAATAATAGAAAGGGGTGCAATCGCTCAAGGACTCACGAGTTTCATGAGGTTTCAGAGTCCGAATTTCTGAGATTCTTCACCCCGATCAAAGCTGTATCCTCAGAGCACCTACCTCTTGGGAAATTATACTGTTATCATATCCATAATAGTAAAGGGGCTAGACTCTGGTGCTAGGGCTGTTTGGTTTTGGTTTTGGTTTGGTTTACATTCTTTCTCTTCTAATTTCTAGGTGTTTGACCCTGGGCCAATTATTTAACCTCAGTTTGCTTATCTGTGAAATAGGGGTAGTGGTAATAACATACAATGCTTAATGTCATTGTGAAGTCTAAAGAAAATGGAACAGCATATGCACATTATGATCATGAGCTTTTACTATTACTGTTATTAATTGCCCATAATCAAAAATCTGGAGTGGAGGTCTTTGCCTGGAGCTCAGAGCTTTTAAAATTGAATTACTTCTTCAAAAAAGAACTTTGCAAAATTTTGGTCAGCCACAGTTTTTGTTTTTCATAAGTCCCAACATTTCACCCCAAATCTCTTTTTCTCAGATATTCTAGTCCTTATAGAAAATCTAAGGATAGTGTATACAGAGAATTTTCTTTATGAAAAAGCTGTTCTTTGCTAAAAATGGGAGCAGCTGCTTTGGGAATAGAAAAAAAAAATGCTTTGATTCAGAAAGGAATTTTGGTAAGAAATGAATTATTTTGATTAATTTTTCCTCAGCTTTTAATGTCTTGGTATACCACAGATAAGGTGCTTGTGCAAACTATTATGCATGCTTATGCATTTTTACTTTTTGCTTTTTCTTGTTTTTTCATTTCAAATTCAACTTCAGACAATTATTCTGTAAGCTGTTTGTAATAAAGACTAAAATAAAAATTTTAACTGTTCAACAAATGACTGGCTTGTCATTTTTACTACTTTGTTGTAAAAACACATTTTATTTTTTTCTAGTTTTTAAAGCAAATACTTTGAGTCATATTTATCTGTTTCTACATAAACGTGTTTATTATGTCTTAATAATAGAAGGAAACAAAACAAAACACAAAGTAAATTTTAATCTGTGAAAGATTTTTTTTTTGGTAAGTAGAAATAGATGAAAGTCCTAATCATTAGCTAGTTTTTAAAAGATTAAAATAAATTCTCCATTATGTGAACATGGGCGTCATTTTGAAGGACAGCTTCAAATCTCAAGTGTTTAGAGGACTCTTACTTTCTAAAATCACTTCTGAATTCTGGTCTTTGCTCTAGATGGATCTGACTTGGAGATGAGGCTGGTGAACGCAGGAAACCGGTGTTTAGGAAGACTAGAGGTCAAATTCCAAGGACAGTGGGGAACAGTGTGCGATGATGACTTCAGCGTGAATCATGCTGCTGTGGTTTGTAAACAGCTTCAGTGTGGAGGTGCTGTCAGTTTCTCTGGTTCAGCTAATTTTGGAGAAGGTTCTGGACCAATCTGGTTTGATGATCTTGTATGCAATGGAAATGAGTCAGCTCTCTGGAACTGCAAACATTCAGGATGGGGAAAGCATAACTGCGATCATGCTGAGGACGTTGGAGTGATTTGCTTAGGTAAGGACGGGTCCTGGGTTGTTCTCCTCTCCATGAGAGGACAAAAGAAAAGCGGTAAAAAACTTAAGAGCCTGAACTCTTAGATTTAAAACATAACAAACTCTGCTTCTTTTATCACCTGATTATTCCCTAACTTCAAGTTGCGGCTCTGACACCTGTGGCATTTTCACCTGAACTGAAATTGGAATGAATAGTTTAGGAGGGGAGGATGAGGAGTGAAACTGAGAGCCAAGTCATGAGGATAGAAGGAAGTGTTCAGAGTGCATCCACTTCCCCCAGCCCTCCAAAACACAGAAAGGAAAAGAAAAAAATAGCTTAACTAGCAAATTCTGCTTTCTGGGTGTTTCAGAAGCAAATCATCCTCCTTAGCATTGTCTACCCTACAAAAGTCTCCTCTTTAGTCACATTGACCCACTCTTTCCCAAACTATTGGTTCAAATTCACAGAATCAAATGATGTAGAAAATTGGTTTCCTCTTAAAATTTCATTTATGCTCGTCCTATGTTATGAGCAGATACTGTGTCTGCCTAGAGAGTTTCATGTTCCATGGTTGATTATGGGACAGGGACGTGGCTTTGTGTGTGCAGGGATGTCACTCCCCTTTTCTCACTTGAGTTCCCGGTTTGAAGAAGACCTAGTAAGTCCTGAGCCCCAGGGAACATTAAGGAAACTGTAACTAGAGTAAAAACATCCCTGTATTCACTAGGTATCTTTTTTTTTTTCCAATGAAAAAAAAAAAACTCAATTCAAATGAAATTTAAAATAAGAGAATGCTGACCCAAAACTGGGAAATCCAGGCAGTATGGTTGGCTTTGTGCATGATTGGATTCATCAGTTCATGTCATCAGGGTTCAGGCTCTTTTCCTATTTCTCGGACTGGCTTTTTTCTTGTTGACCAACATGACCATCTATAGTCTGAACCACAAAGAATGGGATTCCTACAGAAAAGATGGATTTCATTAGCTGAAGAAAGTGAAAGGGATTAGGGGCAGGAAAAACACAGTATGTCCCCTTCATTTTCTTTTACCCATCAGAATCTTTCTAGGTCCCCAATCAGCGCATTTCTTCTCAGTGTGTTTTATATGTGCTGAGGAATCACAGTAAACAGTATTGTGACCACAAACACTAAAATCGCCAGAGGCAAAAAAGCAGTTTATTTGTTACAGGATATTACCCACAATCAAGTTCTGTTCTTTGAGGAGTATTGACTGGGGGGAAGGTGAGAGTAGTAATGGTGAGGTCCCTTCTCTCTTTGCTTTACTTTTAAACTACAGATGTGGTCAGAAAGGCAGATAACACAGGCATATAATAAAAACCAGCTAGTCTAATAGGTAATGCAGTCCCAGAGAAAAGTGAGGGTTGAGGCAAACTGGACTGTGTAGCTAACCACATGCACCTAAACACATGCAAATACATATTCAACAGGAGTAAAACCAAACAATTTCAACAAAAAAAATCTTTTCGAGGTCCAACAAGCAAATCTCCAGATAAATTTCAGTCCCTGGAGATCCTGTTAGGATCTCTTCCTATAATGCATGCTTTTCATACTGAAAAGTCCTGTCTTCTTGCCTGAATCCACTCCTCCCTCCGGCTTTAACGATTGATCTTATTCTTGTTTCTTTATCGCTGACTTGTTTTGTGTCCCTCTTACAGAGGGAGCAGACCTGAACCTGAGAGTGACAGATGGAGTCAACAAATGTTCAGGAAGATTGGAAGTGAGATTCCAAGGAGAATGGGGGACAGTGTGTGATGATGGCTGGGATAGTGACGATGCTGCTGTGGCATGTAAGCAACTGGGATGTCCGACTGCCATCACTGCCATTGGTCGAGTTAACGCCAGTGAGGGAACTGGACACATTTGGCTTGACAGTGTTTCCTGCGAAGGACATGAGTCTGCTCTCTGGCACTGCAAACACCACGAATGGGGGAAGCATTATTGCAATCATAATGAAGATGCTGGTGTGACTTGTTCTGGTAAGTTAAAACAACACACAACAAAAAGAGAAGGAAGGGCCTATGTTGTTTAGGAAGAGAAATAGGTGTGAGATGTGTGAGGGAGAAACAACTAATCAGTTCCTTGTTGGGAACTCTTTTACACTTGTGAGAAATCTCTAACACATTCTTTATTTGACTAGTTGGAAGGGTTGTCTGACTCTATTTTCTGTAATAATTTTTCAGGTTACTGTTAGGGATCACACTTTGAATTCTAAATCTACCTGGAGCTCCAAAAGACAAAATGTTACATGTCTTTACTTTATATCTGATTTGCTCATATTTTTCCACCTTTGACAATTTTCATTAACTCCTGAAACTAAAATCCCATTTCTAAGCAAATTCATGGTCTCTACTGGCTCTTAAAAAAAGCAGAGATGGGTAAGCCGTAATTTCCAATGTCTCAGTATCTGAGAAGGAGCAAGATCAAGAAAGTACCCTCTGGGCTAACCTGCCTGTGTATCTATGGCCTGAGTCTATGTTTCTTTTGCAGATGGGTCAGATCTGGAACTGAGACTCACAGGTGGAGGCAGCCGCTGTGCTGGGACAGTGGAGGTGGAAATTCAGAAACTGATAGGGAAAGTGTGTGACAGAACCTGGGGACTGAAAGAGGCTGATGTGGTTTGTAGGCAGCTGGGATGTGGATCTGCACTCAAAACATCCTATCAAGCTTATTCCAAAATTAAGGAAACAAACACGTGGCTGTTTTTAAGCAGCTGTAATGGAAACGAAACTTCTCTTTGGGACTGCAAGAACTGGCAGTGGGGTGGACTTAGTTGTGAACACTATGAAGAAGCCAAAGTTACCTGCTCAGGTAAGACTTGCAGTCAATGTGTTAAGAAGTTGAATTCCAGGCGTGTAAATTTCCAGTAACATCCTTGAGACTGACAAGATTCATTGGTCACTATGACTAGATCTCTCCCAAGAAGCCAGAAAATATCTATTCCATTGTGAGTGTCTCAGAGAAATGTATAATTCATTTTGAATCTTAGACCCAATTGTTTATTGTTTGCTCACTTTAGCGTTTGAGTAATTTTTAAATCCATAAATGTGTCAAAGATTAAGGAGGATTAAAAATTTTAAGGTAGAACTTAAATATGTCTTTCATCAGAATGTCATCAAATGATTTTAAAACATAACTATGTTGGATAAACTAGCATGATTGAAACTTAGACTCCCTCTATCTTACTATGAAATAATTTTCTTTTTTCTAAACATTTTCCCCCTATCATCTCATATAGGTAAAAAATTTAAGAGATAGAAAACAAAAAATTTCTTTCTTGTGATGAGAACTCTGATCTACTCTCTCAACAGCTTTCATATATAACATTTAGCAGTGTTAATTATATTTATCATCTTGTACATTACACCCCTGGTACATACATATTCATCTTATAACTGGAAGTTATTGCCTTTTGACTGCCTTCATCCAATTCCTCCTCTGCCTCCTGGTCTCTGATACCCACAGATCTGGTCTTTTCCTATGATCTTGTTTGTTTGTCTTTAAAGTATAGTTGACCTAAAATACTATGTTAGTTTCTGTTACACAACATAGTGTTTCACTATTTCTGCATATTTCAAACTGATCACCACGGTAAGTCTAGTTACAGTATGTAGAGATATCACACAGTTATTGGCTATATTCTCCACACTGTACCTTTCATACCTGTGACTCGTTTATTTTGCAGTGGGAAGTTTAATTCCTTCACTTATTTATTTCCTCCCCCAACCCCCTCCCCTCTGGC
Organism: Vicugna pacos; assembly: GCF_048564905.1. Taxonomy (NCBI): domain Eukaryota; kingdom Metazoa; phylum Chordata; class Mammalia; order Artiodactyla; family Camelidae; genus Vicugna; species Vicugna pacos. The sequence continues at coordinate 17,065,999 of NC_133020.1, forward strand.
AAACTCCTCTTTGTTCTTGGTGTTTATAACTCCGTTTCTGTTTCATGTTTGCTCATTTGCTTTGGTTTTTTGATTCCACATATAAGTGAAATCACATAATATTTACCTTCTTTGCCTGACTTATTTTACTCAGCACAATAGCCTCTAGATCCATCCATGTTGTCACAAATGACAAGACTTCATTTTTTTAATGGCTGAGTAATAGCCCATGTATATACCACACCTTCTTTATCCATTTATCAGTCGATGGGCACTTACGTTGCTTCCATTTCTTGGCTGTTATGAATAATGCTGGCTGGTCTTGGACTTCTGTTCCTTGGGAGTTTTCTATTTATTATTATTGATTCAATTCCATTCCTTGTAATTGATCTGTTCATATTTTCTCTTTCTTTCTGGTTCAGTCTTGGAAGATTGTATGTTTTAGGAATTTGTCCATTTCTTCTAGGTTCATTTTTTTTGTATGTAATTGTTCATAGTAATCTTTTATGCATCTTTCTATTTCTGTGGTAGCAATTGTAACATCTCCTTTTTCATTTCTGATTTTATTACTTTAGGTCCTCTGTTATTTTTCCTTGATGAGTCTGTCTAAAGGTTTGTCAATTTTGTTTATATTTTGAAAGAACCAGCTTTTAGTCTCATTCAACTTTTCTATTTTTAAGTCAGTATTTCATTTACTTCTGCTCGGATTTCTATGATTTCTTTCTTCCCAGTAACTTTGGGATTTGTTTGTTCTTTTTCCAGTTCCTTTAAGTGTAAGTTAGGTTGTTTATTCTTGCTTCCTGAGGTAGGCTTGTATTTCTATAAACTTCCCTCTTAGAACTGTATCCCACAGATTTTGGGTTGTTATGTTTTTGTTTTCATTTGTTTCTAGATGTTTTCAAATTTCCTCTTTGACTTCTTCAGTGATCCATTGATTCTTTAAGAGCATGTTGTTTAGCTTCTCCATGTTCGTGGGGTTTTTTTTGTAGTTTTTTTCTTGCAGTTGACTTCTAGTCTCATGGTGTTGTGAGAAAAGATGCTTGATATGATTTCAGTTTTATTAAATCTACCAAGGCTTGTTTTGGAGCCTAGCATGTGACCTATCCTGGAGAACATTCCATGTGTATGTGAAAAGAATGTTAATTATTCTGCTTTTGGATGAAAAGTTATATAGATAGACAGACAGATAAATGTCTTCTTATCCATGACTTTTCTTTTCTCTTCATATATTATTATGTGCATTTATTTATGCTTTAAATTTATTGTATTAGATAGAATTATCTACTGCCTTAGCTTTTTTTTAAAGACCTCACAGCTGGGTTTTAAAAATTAATAGTACCTTTGTTTTCTTGGGGGGAGGATATAACTCAGTGGTAGAGCATGTGCTTAGCATGCACCAGGTCCTGGGTTCAAACCCCAGTGCCTCCATTAAAATAAACAAACAAACAAATAAATAAATACCTAATTACCTACCTGGCCCAAAATGCTACCTTTGTTTTCTAATTCATTAAATTTGTTTTTCTTTCTATTAATTCACTTCGGATTTCCTGAAGTTTGGTTTCTCTTTCTCTCTTAACTTTTTGAGTTGGATGCTTAAGGGAATCCACCTAGGAGCATACGTAGTTTAGTATGTGTCTGGGGTGAAGCCATTGGTAAGTGGATATGCAGCACATAAAAGATTCTACCCTATAACTAGGTCTCTACATGTTTAATCTTGATTTATTCCTCTTTATTAATATAAATATTTGAGTTTATAGGTTTCCCACTGAGTGTCTCAGTAGCTATATCACATAATGGATGAATTGATACTCTGTGAATCTGGGCGTAGAATCTTCCTATGACTGTTAGATTGTCATTGTGAATTGTTCTTTTTAGTATTACAAAATTTCCATCTTTTTATGGTTGAATGATTTTGGAATCAAGTTTGTCTGATGTTAATATCACATGTGTTGCTTTATTTATTTTCTATTTTCTTACTTTCAACCCTTGTGAATAATTTTGTTCTAGGTGCACACTTTTACTCATAATAGAACTGGGATTTATTATTAAAAGAACTCTGATTAAGTTACATTTTTGAGGTGACAGATGTATTTGGCCTTAACTTGGTCATATTATACATTGTTATGTTATCATATTATATACATACATAATACTTATTGTCATTATGTAATATGCTATGACTAAAACCATATTTCACTATATGACCTTTATGGGGACTTTGTGTGTGTTTTGGAATGTGTAAGCATATTTGTATGTCTGATAATTCCCTTCTAAATTTAGAAAGTTTTGTAAATTTTCCTATTAATTGTATTTTATATTAGTTAGTATGAAGTTCAGCTGCATCTAAAAGAAAACCAAATGGGTGGGTGACTAAAGAAAAAGTTTACTTTTTTCTCTTTTAAAATAAGTCGAATAGCTAAGCAGTTTAAGGCTGTTTTGGTCACTCTGTGGTCACCAAGAAACACCTAGAGTTTTTCTTCTCTAGCAGTGATCAAATCCTACTGGACAAGAAATCCTATCCCCCCTGTAAGTGAGGGAGTGTGTGGGGAGGCAACCTCATAGGCCAGGTTCTGTCCTCTGAGAAGGTGGCCTCTGTGTGCTGCCCTTCACGGGCCCAGCGCGGTTCTCGGGGCAGTATTCCTCGTGCGTTGTTCTCATAGTCGATTCTGAGTTCGATTTGGAAAGTATGTTTATTTGAGGGCTGCACACCTTTCACAACCCACTTTCTGCTGATACTGATTTAGGGATCCTCAGATTGCTTTAAAGTTGAGTAATCACTGATGTCAGTCGGCCTCACAAATTCAGCAAAACAATTCTCTCCAAATTTAGGAAGCCAATGCCATGTGAAAGTAACCACAGTCAAATAAAAGACACTTTGATTTATCCATGGGACGAGGGCCTTCCTCTTAATTTATTGACCACAGCCCTCAGGTCATTTGAAACCTTGGGTTTGGGAGGAAGGGCAAAACTTACATCCTGTCTTTGCTAGAAGGCTCATTGTCTTTGCATGCAGAGCATCAGCTTTATTTTCTGCTAAGTCCACAGTTTCATCACCACCTCAGTTTAAAGGGCAGGATATTTAGGGGTTTGTTTTTCCAATCTTGCAAGTTCCAAATTACAGGACTGTCAATTAACCACATATAGTAGCTGCAGGCAGAGGATGCCTCCCTCACAAGTGGTATTTTCCCTCCCATTTCTTCTTGCAGTCTGGCTATTTCTAGTCAGTTCATTTCTCTCTTGATAAGTGTTAAAAGTGACAAGGAGGATTCATGCCATGTCAACATTCTGATTTTTCTTCTTTTTTTACTTTTATAAAAGCATACTTCAAAAAAAATATTTTTCCCAATATGTTCTCCAAGTTTCAACTTTAGTGAGTGCATGCTTTTCTTTTCAAGGTGGCATTTCTCTAAATATCTTACCACGGATCACAAGACTCATTAGCTTTCCAGCCTACAATACCTGAGTGATTAGTGTAGGCTGCTCATGAATTCTCATTAACTACATTCAAAATTTAGGTTTTATTACCAGAGTGTTTCATTTATGGTAACTCACGCTGAATTATTTAGGATTCTATTAAGCTGCATGTAAGTTTACAACTTAAGATGAGCCCCTTTCTTTACAAAATTATATTTGTGTTTGTTTTTGCTATACATGCACTTTGCTTCCTTTTGTAAACTCCCCTGTTATGTTTCTATAGCTTTTGGAAACTCTTCTACCTATTGTGGGGCCTTGATTTTAGCTCTCTCCTTATTTTTCTAGAACCGTTTATAATTTTATTTCTTGATAAACTTGATACTTTTGGAAGATTTCCAAGAAAACAGATTATGGAAATACTATCTTTCTGCCTGCAAAATTGAAACTACAAATTCCATAATCTGTTTAAATTCTTAGACTCTGATACAGCATGAGTTTTTATGGCTGAAAAGGGCCAGAAGGACTCGGTAAAGCAGAAAGACTAGAAAGATAAAGCAGCAATTTATCTCTGATGCGTAGTTTAGACAAACCAGCCACAAAGAGGTCTAACAAGCTTTGGTCACAAAATTGCTTTGAATCCCAGACATTTTGTTTGTGCTAAGTGTGTCCATGCTGGAGGGGACATCTGAACCTAAGAAATGCTTCATTTGAGTTGTGCTGTATTTTACAAAAGTCTGAGAAATAATTTTGAGACTAGAATGATCTATCCTTTTTCAGAGTCTGGAAAGGAATAAATGATGAAGATGTATTAATGCTTCTTTAAACTATACTGTATATTTTATCTATTATTAAACAAAAGGAAGTCACTTTAATTAATTACTTCTGATATTTGTTCTTCATTTCTCCACTTCTACAGAAAGAAATGAATACAGATTCAGTTACTGACCCCAGGGGAAAGCTTAAGTTATTGATTAAAGGAGTTAATTTAGGCACAAAAATTCAATTAATGGCTTTTATGTTAAAATGCACTCATTAGTTTAGCAGGAAAAAAAATCTCTTAAAGTGGTAAATTTCCAACATTCTAACCACATACCTAAACTTAAATGGTTTAAGGAAGCCAGTCTGTGGTACAAACTAATGTGTCATGAGCAGATTCATGAAATAAAGGCTGAGGCAATAAACATGGAGAAAAAATATGTTGGAAGGCTGACAGATATTGGTGACTGCCACACATGTAGTATATTGTGAGGGTCAAGATTATAGGCTCTGTAGCATATAGTCTGGCTTCAAATTCTGGCCCTTCACTAATCTCTGTGTGACCTTAGCAAATTACTACACCTCTCTGTGTTTTAGTTTCCTTGTCTGTAAATTTGTGATGTTATTAATAATTATACCATATAGCAATTGTAAAGATGAAATAATGTTTGTTAAATACTTACTAAAATGCCAAATATATATGTGTGTGTGTATATATATATACATATAGTAGATACTCAATATTCACTACTATCATTATTATTACCATTATTTATGGTTCAAGTTTTAGGCAATTCTAATTTGGCCCTGGATATCATTAATTGAGTAAAGGATTCAGTGGCTTGTCATTCAGTTTTGAACACATTAAGTTCTAGATGTCAAAGTTGATCTGTTTTTGAATATAGGTCTAAAGAGAAATGTGTAGACGAAATGTATTATGGCAGTTAAGAGAAAATGTCTTTCAGAAGACAAGAAAGTTGAGAATAGAACCTTGGTCAAGGAATACATGAAAGGTTTTGATAAAGCACTGTAGGAAGGAGGTGAAAACAGAAGAAAGGAATGTCTCATGTATCAAGTGTGACAGATACCAAGGGAAAGAAGAGGTCTCCCATTCATTTTGGAAACAGAAAGCATATTACATTTTTTTTATGAAAAACCATTTGAAATGATTGAGGCAGACCCCGGACTGCAGTGGGTGGAGTTCTGAGTATAGGGCTGAAAGGTCGAGAGAATGGACACATGTTTTCTGTGGTCTCTAAAGTGGTGAATAATGCAGGCACAATACTGAAAGGAAAGAGTAATCGTGCTGTAGGAATCATTGGTTCCAGGAGGCAGATTTCCAGAATTCTCTCAGGTGGAGTGGGCCAGTGAGGGGGAGGGGTGTGTGTCTAGAATTCGCCATGCCCAACTCTAGGCAGAACAGCCAAGAGGAATGGATAGCCTCCCTTTCTCGCTTTCCACTTCCTTCCTCACTCCCTTCTTGAAGGAAAATCTTGGAATCATGTTCTCTCTCACTGAAATGTTATTTTTCAGCCCACAGGGAACCCAGACTGGTTGGAGGGGACATTCCCTGCTCTGGTCGTGTGGAAGTGAAACATGGCGACACCTGGGGCTCCGTCTGTGATTCCGACTTCTCTCTGGAAGCGGCCAGCGTGCTGTGCAGGGAATTACAGTGCGGCACGGTCGTCTCCATCCTGGGGGGAGCTCACTTTGGAGAAGGAAGTGGACAGATCTGGGCTGAAGAATTCCAGTGTGAGGGACAGGAGTCCCATCTTTCACTGTGCCCGGTAGCACCCCGCCCAGATGGCACTTGCAGCCACAGCAGGGACGTTGGAGTGGTCTGCTCAAGTGAGACCTGGAGAACGTGTTCAGCTTGTTCCCGTCCTGTGAAGAGGGTAGGGTTAGGTAGTCACAGACATCTTTTTAAAGTTCCTGTCTCCTTTTAGGATACACAGAAGTCCGCTTGGTGAATGGCAAGTCCTTATGTGAAGGAAGAGTGGAGCTCAACTTTCTTGGGACCTGGGGCTCCCTGTGCAACTCTCACTGGGACATGGAAGATGCCCACGTTTTGTGCCAGCAGCTTAAATGTGGAGTTGCCCTTTCTACCCCAGGAGGAGCAGCTTTCGGGAAAGGAAGTGGGCAGGTGTGGAGGCACAAGTTTCACTGCACTGGGACTGAGCAGCACTTAGGAGACTGTCCCATAACTGCTCTTGGTGCATCGTTATGTTCTGCAGAGCAAGTAGCTTCTGTAATCTGTTCAGGTGAGAGAATAAAGGGCAGCCTCGATGAACATCCCCCCTGGTGGTGTGCCCTACGAGTGGGTGGACTTCTAGCAAAGAACAGAACTAAAAGGGAATGACCCACTGTGAGGGATCATGAGAAGTGTGCCAGAGTTAAACTTCATTTGTCTTTTTAGAGGGAAAGTAAACTTAATTTTCACAGACCTGGTGGTTATTTAGTGCTTACCATGTGCCTTCTCAGAGTTCCTGATTCATTCCCAGCTTGGCTGACGCATCCACCTTTCTCTAAAGCTATGATTGTCCTGAGCTCATCTATCTAACACTGTAACTGACCTCCCCTCCTCACTCCAGCTATTTGTACCTTCTGCGACTAAGTGGTTTGATGTTGCAGGAAACCAGAGTCAGACACTATCCCCATGCAATTCATCATCCTCGAGTCCAACAAGCTCTCCTGTTTCAGAAGAGAGAGGTGTTGCCTGCATCGGTAAGAATCAGTGACCAACCTATGAAAATGATCTCAATCCTCAGAAGTGCATTTTACTAATATTTTCTTTTCTCTTTGCAGTGAGCGGTCAGCTTCGCCTGGTAAACGGAGGTGGCCGTTGTGCAGGGAGAGTAGAGGTCTATCATGAGGGCTCCTGGGGCACCATCTGTGATGACAGCTGGGACCTGAGTGATGCCCACGTGGTGTGCAGACAGCTGGGCTGTGGAGTGGCCATTAATGCCACTGGTTCTGCCCATTTTGGGGAAGGAACTGGGCCTATCTGGCTGGATGAGATGACCTGCAATGGAAAAGAATCTCATATATGGCAATGCCATTCACATGGCTGGGGGCGGCACAACTGCAGGCACAAGGAGGATGCGGGCGTTATCTGCTCGGGTAAGTCCTGCACGTAACCTCAGGTTACAATTATGCAAGAAGGAACTGAGGTGGGGCAAAGTGAGGGCTATCACTCTGAGCAGCTTCCCTGAAGTACAGGTCCAGAGGGAACTGCTGTGAGATTCAGGCTCCCAGAAGGTGTAGGTCTGATGAATTAGCGCTACCTCATATGCAAGGTAGTATAATGCCAGCAAGAGAAGAATTCATAAGTCAGTCTGCATGTCATGAAAATGACAGCAAAGCTGGCAATGTGAAGTTTCTTTATAAATATGTATGGGGCTGGACACTGGGTAAGGATTCAGTGCACCACTCGGTGATCACTGTATTAATAACGAAGTGAGTTAAAAAAAGACAAGAAGAAATACACTTGGTGCTATATTCTACAGAGAAAAAGATAGTCAGCACGCCAGGTCATATTTTGTGACAGACAAATGAGACTGACTGACTTGTTATAGGAGCAACAATTACCATAACAGGACACTGCTCTTGTGTTGTAAACGTGGTAAATTTTAGAAAGTATTATGACATAAAAAAATGTACTCAGTTGTAATATATTGAGAAAAACAGCTCTATGACTTAGGGAAGTGAGAAAATCTCTATGCCAGAAGTGATTTTCATATTACTCACATTTAATGACATAAACCTGGTTGAGGACATACGCATCAAAACTGAAGTGTCAGAAAGGGCAGTATTTCACGTTATGGGGATGCACACCAAACGTTGGCTTTCTTGTCTATCTCATTAAATTTTAACTATCAGGGAAAATTGCCCCCCAAAGAGAACAGACTAGGGTTTTGAGCCTAAAATTACAGTAATTTAGAGAGAAAAATCCAAACCATGTAATTGATAAAAGGCGCTGATCCTTTGAGATTCAGAAGTCAACTTAGAATCACTGGTGGCATTTTTAAAAAGTCCTCAAGGACAAAACCCAAAACTAGAAAACCAGAAAGTATTTATAGAGCAAATACTACATTTTGATAGAATCTACCGAGTCATCCAGAAGTTACTAAAGAATTACTAATAATCGACATATTGTACCTATTTTAAAAGCTATTCTCACATCAGAGTAAAGGGAGAGAGTCCTCTGAATCTTCAGAGAAGATGTGAAATTGCTAACTCTCTGTTTCACCCCAGAGTTCATGTCTCTGAGGCTGATCAGCGAAACCAGCAGAGAGACCTGTGCAGGGCGCCTGGAAGTCTTTTACAATGGAGCTTGGGGCAGCGTTGGCAAGAGTAACATGTCTGCGACCACGGTGGGGGTGGTATGCAGGCAGCTGGGCTGTGCGGACAAAGGGAACATCAGCCCTGCATCTTTAGACAAGAGGACGACCAGGCACATGTGGGTGGACAATGTTCAGTGCCCGAAAGGACCTGACACATTATGGCAGTGCCCGTCATCTCCATGGCAGCGGAGACTGGCCAGCCCCTCAGAGGAGACCTGGATCACATGCGCCAGTGAGTATTTGTTGCTATAGATGAGAATTCCATTCTGTAGCTTGTCTCCTGATCTAACTAAGCAAGAATGAGTAGCCTCTGGTTAATCTCTGTTCTACCTGGATGGTGTAAATGGTTTTATTTAATTTGGCCTGTAGGTATTCAGGTTCATTGATCATCTTCCCAAAGGCTATCAGACTCCGATGGTCCTCTGGAGAGTTTTCAATTCAGTTGCCTTCTCTGTGAACAGATGAGGAGCAGAGAATTACGTAACTCAGTATTTGCCTGTTGAATTGTCCCATTTTTCTTTCAAATGCTATCTCGTTACATTAATATAAGGAGTGAAGCAGTCAGAAAGATCAATCCTGAATTATTTTCCCCAATCTACACCTTCTTAAACTGGGAGAAGATTTCTGTCTACCTGGCAATCTCCCAAGCTTTTTTATGTTTGAAAGAATTTAACATTATACATTTACAACATTAACTTTCTCCGCTTGACATTTCCTAAGTCACACTAACTTTCTTATGTCCAGGGTGAAATGCATCCAGTTTGCTGGAAGGACATGTGCTATCATAAAAGCCGAATTTTGTAAAAATGTAACATTTTAAAATGTGCCTTAAATAGCAAAGTTTTAAAATAGAGGTTTTAAAAAAGAGTTTCCATTCTCTCTTTTCCCCTGTGACCTCTTGGGAAGTTTTATCTTCTCACTGTCTCTGATTTTTCAGACAAAATAAGACTTCAAGAAGGAAGCACTAACTGTTCTGGACGTGTGGAGATCTGGCACGGAGGCTCCTGGGGGACGGTGTGTGATGACTCCTGGGACCTTGAAGATGCTCAAGTGGTGTGTCGCCAGCTGGGCTGTGGCTTAGCTTTGGAGGCCGGAAAAGAGGCGGCGTTTGGCCAGGGGACCGGGCCCATATGGCTCAACGAAGTGGAGTGCAAGGGAAACGAGTCCTCCTTGTGGGACTGTCCTGCCAGATCCTGGGGGCACAGTGACTGCGGGCACAAGGAGGATGCTTCTGTGAGGTGCTCAGGTGAGTGCCCGGAGTGTGGACGGAGCCTTTTATCTCTGACAGCAAAGAGAGGGTGGGTGCTGAAGTGCACTGTGGAAGGACTGGAAGTACCAACCCAGGGATTTGGTGGAGAGAGAATCATGATGTTTCCGTCCAAGGAGTGATGAAAACTCGTCTTATTGCACATTGGCCTTCACCGAGGAAGAGCATGTAACTCACACGTATCCTTGTGCAGAGGGAGGAAGAACTAGGGGCCTCCAGTTTTGGGTGGGAAGTAGTTCACTTGGTTGAGAAGTGTTAGAGGCTCAGACAGGAAATAGAGATATTTGTTCCATATGTTACACCCAGAACTGAGTCTCTCCTCTTCTTTTCTCCTACAGAAGTTGCAGAGAACAAAGGACCCCTAAAAGCCACAGGTATATCAAGGGGGCTGTGAGCATGGAACCAGTTGTCTGCATTATTTAGAATCTCTCTTGTTAAGACACTTTGGGTCAGAATTTCTGATAATTTGAAATTTCTTCAACGATCCTGTATCTGACCTAAAAGAGGGATAGTAACTGGGGAACCAGGCCTTTCAGCTAAGACATTATCACCTCTTGTGATGTTTACCTGTGCTCAGGTCACTCATCCTTTGTTGCACTTGGGATCCTCGGGGTCATTCTGGTGGCCTTTCTCATCGCACTCCTCTTGTGGACTCAGAAGCGAAGACAGAGACAGCGGCTTACAGGTCTGAGCCACGTTACGATCCCTCGAATGTTCCCAGGGGATAAGAAGTTTCTTGGGTTAATAAAACAAAAAAACAAAAAAATTTATTAGATCCAAGTACCAATTGGACAGAAAAAGGGAACCCAGAGGGGGTTTAAGCAGGTTCCCCAAAAGAGGGAACAAGAATTCGGAGAAGAAAAGGGGCACTGGTTGTATTGATAATTCCTACATTCTATCTACATGTTTACCTGGGACATTATAGAATTAATAGTGTGGAATGAGTATGCTTATATGGTTCAGGATGAATCATTTATTGCCCAAACATTTATTTTCTCTTACTATATACTTATTACTAATTTTACTGTTCTGTCAGGCAATGTGCTAGGTTCTGAAGATGTTTCAGATGTGGATGATCAAGTGTTTTTGTTTTTGTAGAATTTCAAGTCTAGTGGAATACATATAAACAAATAAATTTCAACGTATTATTATACGTTAAGATGAATAAGGACCAAAAGGGGAACAGAGAATAAAGTAATTAATTGAAAGGGAAGGGGTGTACTGGAAACTTCCAGGAGGTTTTGAGACACATTTTGAAGATAGAGTTCAAAGAACTGGGTCAGGTGCATTTCAGGGAAAGAGACAAATACGTACAAGTGTAGAGACACATCGAAGAGGGCACACATGTTGTTCTGAGAGGGGAGTAAAAGTTGAGTTCAAGGAGAGAAGCTTCTGATAAGGCTGGAGAAGAGGAAGAAACAAGTAATGAAATTCTGTATTGCATGGGAAGAAGGGTGACAGGCTTTAAAGGGTAGGATGGAGTGGGGTGAAACAGGCAGGCAGTCTCTTAGAAAGTTCTGTTTGGCAACAGGATGTCTGAGCCGCTGGAAGAGAACCACATTACTGAGAAGGACAGCATTATGAAATAGCTGAGGTGAAAGATGAAAAGGACTTTATAGTGAGAATGGACGGGAAAGGACAGATTTTAGACAGATCTCTAGTGAAGTACAAAGGACTGCTGGCTGCCTTGGAGGAAGAAACGGGGCTGTTAGACAACAGCAATGGGAGAGTTTTAGCCTCATCTCATTGCACTTGAGTTTGTGGTGTTGAGGGAAAAGCTTGGTAGCAGAGTGGGATGGAAACAAGACAGAGGCATGAATCATGACTAGGTGTGGAAGAAGTGCACATGAGGAGGGCACGTTTTATTATGATCGGCTGACCCCTAACCTACGACTTCTGTTGGCAGTTTCTGCAAGAGGAGAGAATTCTGTCCACCAGATTCAATACCGGGAGATGAATTCTTGCCTGAAGGCAGATGATCTGGACCTATGTTCCCCAGGTCTGTGGATTCTTCGAGGGTCTGTAGTCCTGGGGTTCAGACATGTGCTGCAAGTGAGGCTGAGACACTTGACTTTGCACAGCAGTGGGAAGAAATCTCAAACGTAATAGGAGGCTTGTGATGCATGTAAGAAAGATAGGCAAGAATGAACCAAAAATTATTCTTGGAGAACATAAAAACTGCAGTCACGGGGAGACCTCTGTCTAAGACGCCCATGATTATTTCTGACAGGGGAGCCATGTAGTAGAATATTAAGGCTTGGACCTAATTTTACTAAAACAGAAATTAATCTTCTAAAAGGTAATTTGACTTTTCATATCTCTTTCACAGTTTCTTTCATTCCCACTTCCTGCTAATTTCCTTTCTCTAATTTGATTTTTTTTCTAAAAGCTTAAACTTTCTATGTCTTTATCCCATCGGAAGCCATCCTTACTCAAAGGACTAGCCTGATTTCTCTTTATATAATGTTTCTTTCTTTGTCCACTGACTTCTTTTTAGCACCAATTTTGCCTCTGGGCAGAATAACTCTGCTGGGTTGGAAAAAATACCCCAATATCCACTTCCTGTACGAAGGCTCAGTGCCTTCTCAGTGTTCCTTCTGAGGGGGGCCTGCCTCACTTCTTCAAGCCAAGGGATTTGGTATTTGCCAAAAGGAAGTCAGGAAAACATTTATAAGGCATGGGAAAGACTTTCTGTGCCTCTTAAACCACACTGTTTGCCTTCCTGATTGCAAACAGTGTTTCTGAATGTTCAAAGCGCTTCGAAGGCATTTGAGGGAAGGTCTGATTTCTTTCCCAGTAATTATTTTCTTCCTTTTAGAAAATTCCGATGAGTCAGGTGGTTTTAATGATGCCAGACTAATTTCTGTGTCTAAATCTCTCCCTATTTCTGGATGAAAAAGGAGACCATTCAGAGTTACAATGAAAAGGAAAATGGGAACTACAATGCAGTGAGGTGAGTGAGGAGAACTGATTCATCATTGCTCAAAACAGTTACAGTTCTTGTGGAAATTGAGAACTCCTCTGGTATTAGAAAAAAAAGAAAGGACGTACATGCACATATATTTCCATATATGTATATATTTGTGTGTGTATGTATATCCACACTCAGAATATGCAATAACTTTTTATAAATATTTCTTATCCATCTCTGAGTTGCATAAGTATTTTCTAAGCAATCACAGTGCTACCTCATAGAGCTAAGGAGAAGATGGGTAAATAAATATGAATAAATCTTCTAAAGCACTGTAGGAGTCATTTCAGGAAAGAGGCAGGACACACCCACAGCTGTGTGATGCATGCTATGGTAGAGACAGAATGCAATAGTGCAGGAATATGGAGAGCTGGCCTAAGACACTTCAGGGAGATTGTGCAAAAAATGTGACGTTCAAGTTAAACGTCAGATGACTGCGAGATAGATCATTGTAAGGAAAGGACGCGGCGTATACAAAATGTGGCACAGGAAAGAGCCACACCTTTGGGGAACGGTAAGAAGTTCTTCCCTCAGAAACATATACTGAAAATATTTATGGTAACCAGTGGCAACTTGAGCACTGAAGATACAGAGATAAGAGAGGTTGAAAAGGCATGATTGCTTACTGGAAGATTTCACAGCCTGTGGGGGGGAAGTATGGAGACTCTGCAGAGAGAGAGAAATGGTGAGAATCTAGGCTGAAAAGGTGGTGTGGAGCCCAATAATGAGTGGTCTTATCTGCTGTATCTCATGTTCATATTGTATTCTAGGGACAGTTGGGGGGATGCTTTAGAAGATTAATTTGGGACAAGACACAATCAGATTTTCATTTTATAATTTGCTTTCATGAGGAAAGTGTAACAAAAGAAAAAAAGTGAATAAGGCAAGAAATTTGTTAAGTTATACACCAAAAAGAAAAGAAGGGGAAGCAAGTTAGTGGGTACATTTTCCTGGTTCTTTTAAAAAACAATTTTGGGAGGACTATACATTAGAAATGATATATGACAAAAGTATGTTTTTTGGTAGAAATATTGTATATGTTATATGAGAAATATAGATTGAGACAAAGGATAAAAGTTGGAATTCTTAAAAGTATATAAATGTAGAGTGTTAATATCATATATATATATACATGTACACTTAGAACTGTTGTAAATTGTATATAGCTAAAAAAGTGTTAATATGTGTATATAAATTATATATACATGTTGTATACATATATATATATACCAATATTAATATATAAGCCAATTATTAAGAGAAAGACAACATCTAATAAATAACTAGGCAAAGTCACAAAAAGCCAATCCACACAAAATGAATTTTAAATGACTAATAAATATTTTTAAAATTCTCAAGTAGTATGTCTGGGCAATTCAAAGTGAGATTAACAATGAGATATTGCTTTATACAAATTAGACCAACAGAAATTTAAAACAGCACCAATATTTATTGTTGGTGGGGACACAGAGAAAAATGTGATTTCAAACACTGCTGCTGGAAATGAGAGGTGTGGTAGCCTTTGGTGAAAGCAATCTGGAAACTTCCATTAATTTTTTAAAAAAATGCCTCATGGATCCTTTGACTCAACAATTCTACTTACCCTTTAAAATTTCTTCCATACAGAGAAAGAAATTAGTATGTAAGAAGAAACATACAAGGATTCCCTTTTGCAGCCTTGTTAATAGTGCCCCAAAGCTGGAAACAAAGAGAATGCCAATCAGTGGGGTAGTGGCTGGAAAGATTATGGTGCAGCCAATTAAAAAAGGAAAAGTCACAAAAGTGCAATAATACATTCTATTTATGTGTTACATTACTGAATATAAGTAAACATAATGATTACATCTACAAAATTACACATATGTATACATGTAAAGAAGTATTTTGAAAATCCTAACATTGTACACTGAGGACTTTGAATGAGTTTTGATGGATAATCTCAAACATACAAATATTATTCTGATGTAATAAATATTGATTAAACTACTTTTTCCTTAAAGAGTAATCACCACTGAATCACTGCTTCAGAATCACATGGGTGTGCTTTTAAAAATGGCATTTCTGCACTGTAATTCTCTGGGATAGAAATAATTCTTAGGTACACTGAGGTCTGAAAATTGTTGCATTTAAATTTTCTGTTCGGAGCAGTAGTATGCTTTTTAATATATGTGAGTGAGTGAGAGTATGTGTGGGCATATGTGTTTCTGTGAGAGAGAGAATGTAATATAATACATTGTATCACATTATCATGTAATTCTTCTATGTATGTTCATATGAAGAGGAAATAACATTTTTTCTGTTTACGTCTTTCGTTCAGCCTTGACGTTCCCTTGAGGAAGACCTGAACGACTGAATGATCAAGAATCCACCTCGTACACTGAAGATTACAACACAGTCCTTTGTCTCCTAGTGTTCCAAAGACTGCTGCTGAATTTCTAAAAATTAAATTGGTAAATGTGACTACTAAAAGTTGTGTATGACTTTCAAGGGTATTAAATAAAAAGGAATATTGCTGATTTGAATTTATCTTAACTCCCTGTTCTTGGTTTTATGAATTTCTGAATGGGTTTTCTGACTTGTTTAGGATTTCATAAATATAATATGAAGTCTTTTCATTTGACAGAGTTTTCATTTGCATATATCTTTTTCTAGTTTGGTAATAATAATTTTTTTCTTATAATCAAATTAAATTTATTTTTCCTTTAGTTTTTTTCCGTATAATCCTGTATATGTAGCATATAAAACAGAACAAGGCAAAAACCAAGCTCATAGATACAGACGATTGATGTTGCCAGAGGTGGGGAGTGAGGGGGTTTGGTGAAATGGGTGGAGATCAGAAGATGCAAACTTGGGGATCTAATAACTATGGTTAATAATAAGGTACTGCACATCTGAGAGTTACTAGAATAGTGGATGTTAAAAGTTCTCATCACAAGAAAAGAAAATTTGTAACTATGATGGATGTTATATAAAGGACTATTGTAGTGATCATTTTCATATTGTTCAGTGTTTACAAATATGGAATAATTATGTTGTACACCTGAAATTAATATAATGTTATATGTTAATTATATCTCAATTTTTTCCTTTTTCAGTTTTATTAGGTAGAATTATTACAGTTGGACTGCACATACACATTATATTGCATATAAACGCATATATACAGCATACTGCACTTTTTTTAGTTTATATATATGGGCTAATTATTGTTTCTAAGAACAGATAGATCTTTAGCTTTTTAAACTTACATAGGAATAAAGCCAACTACAAAATAAGAATCAACAGAATGTGGTAGTCCAACCATAAAGGACAGTCACATGTGCTCATACATATTCAAGAAATCAAAATAATAATTAGTTCATGTATGTCCTTATTATTATTGTTACTATTTTTTTAGATTCCTCATATAAATTATGTCATATGGCATTTTTCTTTCTCTTTCCTGCCCACTTCACTTAGAATCATGGTCCTCAGATTTAAGAAAGTAAAAATCTTGGTTAGGAACACATTCTAAAGTATGTCTTATTTTAATTTCTGTATGTAGCTTCATTTTTATTCATCAGCCTACTCCGCGTGGAAGTGTGGTCTGAAACAACCTGATGAGCAGTCTGAAGGGCTTGGTGACTTTTCCTTGGATCAGTCACTGTAATCAGGGAGATGCGGGCTTGTAAGAAGACCCCAGCTCTAATCATTAACATATCAAACATGAAGGAGAGAAAGAAACTTTCCCAAAGAACCAGGGGAGGACGGATGTACAGGTGCCTTAGAACAGAAGACAGTCACTGTGAGCTGAAAAGCCATTTCTGGTTTTCCACCAAATCTTTTATATCATTTTAAATAGATGTTTTATTATTTATTTTTATTATTTATTATTATTAGCCTTAAAAATTAATTTTCCAAGGACTCCATTTGAAACAGTTTCACAGATTATAGAATATTTTCAAACATGTGTTTTTCTGTTCTCATGGTGACACCAGCAAAACTTTCACAGAAAATCCAGCTTTGAGCAATGTAATTTCCCTCTGATCCCTTTAACATAGGCTGTTGTAATATACGTGCTAAAGTAAACAAACCTGGTGACGTTATTTTACCTTTTGAGTTAAATCCGTATACATCTCTTAATGTAAGATGTGAACCTTTTGGAAAGTTTGGGGTGGCAGTTTAGACTTCCTCTTGTTCGGCTGGAGTTTTCAGGCAGATTCTTTAACTTCCTCTGGTGTCCAGCATCCTAATATGATAAGGAAGTAGCAAAGAAAAAACAGCTTCAGCGTTTATAATGACTTCTGCTTTCAAGTGCCAGTAACTCAGTTTCCTGGTCTTATTTCTAAGGAACAAACCTGTTTCCACATTATAAGTACATCTCTGGGGGCATATAGAAAAGGGCCCAGGAATTATTTCTTAAGATTCAGGAAGAGATAGTCTCATGATAATGTTACATCAAAACTCTTGGCATATGGGTAAGGGTTTGTTTTTATTTTGCCCTGTCATTCGAGAGAGAGCGGGCATGGTAGGAGTATGTATGTTAACAGATAGACATAAATATTATGCATCAGGGACAGAAACAGGGAGGAAATTAGAAATATAAAAAATACTGGAAGTTTCATGGAGCTTAGAGTGCCAGCAATATTGGAGGCAGAATTCAAATCCCCCCCCCAAAAAAGGGAAAATCGTTAATAAAAATAAAAATATATGGTAAAGACTGGAGATTAGAAGTCGTACAAGGACATGAAGTTGTGAAAATGAAAATAAGGTATAAATGAGAAACTCACTTTTGTTATTACCAAATGCCAGGTAGCATAGTAAATGTTTCACATCATTTAAATTTAATTCTCACATGTAACAGGATCTAATCCTGTAACATTTTCCTGGGATAAGAGAAGTTTTGTGCATTTTCCTTGACAGATGGAGGAATAATTCTCTTACTGCTTTGCTTCTGCACTATTATAGGTTTAAATCACTGACGTCATCTAACATTTCTCATAAGGGCATGGAATTCCATCTTGTTATATTCTGTTTCTACAGATTTTGGAAGATGCTGCCCTTATTAGAATCTTTTACCCACTGTGTCATTTACATCCTGCTCCTGAATTTCTGGTTTTTTTCTCTAGCTGCTTCAGTGAGTTCTTCAGAATGACTAGCTTGGGGCTTACACTCCCTCACCCCTCCTTTCTCCCACTCACTACCCAAGATAGCGACTCTGAGTTCAATAGAACATGTAAATGTAATGTTGGAAGTCTCATAGAAAACTTACAGATTTTTAAACATAGTGTCTTTTGCAATTAGAAAAAGTTAAAAATTTGCAAAATGCGAAAATTAAAAAGAATTAAGCAAAATAAAGAAAACATACATAATATTAACTCACAGAGAAAACATACCTAAGAATTCAAAATACCAACTTCTGATACATAATCATATGAATACAAAATATTTTTTAAAAATTAGTTTTATACTATGCTACAGGTTATTATGTACACAGTCCTTTAACATTTTTATTACATCATATATTCACTTGTAATGCAAAATTTTATCTGCGTACATTTCCTTCAACTAGAAATACTCAAATAGATTTAAGTGAAACCTTATGAGTGTACATTGCAGTTAATTAATTAAGTTTTAATAAAGTTAATTAATTAAGGTTAATAATATTGTAGATAAACTGTATTTCATATTTCTGACACAAATTATCATTTTCCTAGATATTTCATGTTTTCTAAAAAAATTATTTCATGTCAAAATTATGAATATCATAGAGAAAATGTTCTTGCAGTTTTGTCCCCTTCCACTCATTCCATTTACTTATAGAGTTCTGTGTTGTTGAGAGAGGCCCATGAGAGTACAAGATGGGTGCATGTTTTCTGCAGGGGTTTGCGGTGGTCTCTGGGAGGGCCCCTGGGGGCTGTTCCTCTGGCTGATTAGGGCGGATAATGGGGATTTCCATAATTTTGCCCCTTTGAAGGGAATTTCTCAACTCCTGGAAGAAAATGGATGTCTACTGTCAGATCACTGATTCCGGTAGCAACCCCGTTTCCTACCTGTAACTGTGTATCTAGGGCCCAGGGCCCAGGGCCCAGGAAGGAAAAAAATATAACATGTGCAAGTGGCTGTACGTCCAGTCAGCTTTTGAGAGTATGAATGTCAAACCTGGTTAGTTACTCAGTTAACTATCCATTTGCTGCTAACACTGTGCCAGTCTTATTCAGTCTCGTCAATACACTGTATGAAAGTTTCCATGTGCCCCATTTTATGGGGGAGAAGCCCTATCCTTAAGGAACAAAGCTAATAAGTAACAGAGCTGAGATCCTAAAAGCGTCAGTTAACCGCAGATCTTGGTTTCGTTTAATCTGGACCGTTGAAATTGTACGTGAAAATGACTTGGGTGGTTTAGTTGGCAACAAGCTAAGTGAGTCAACAGTTTATTATCATTTCTAGGAAAGTAATTTGTTCTCAGTCTCTATTCATTCTTAGTTAACTGGCATTACATTTATAATATTTAATTCATGCCCTGGCTCCATCCTTTAAGATGTACTTGATAAAGATCTATAGATGTGGAAAAGGTGGATTAAAATGAGATGAGACGAAGAATCCAGGCATAGCAGGGGTCATTCAAGAATTCAAGGAAATGAATATTCATTAGATGAAAAAAAACTAGATGCAATCTGTAAAATGATTATCCTTTAATTAATGAAGAATGCAATCACCTCTAAAAAATTAACATAATAAGTCCTTATTTGGGTTAAAAAAAAAAGAAAAAAACGATGAAGGAAAAAATGGAAAGCATGGAGAAACCTGGCAAACACTATCTGTACCAACTGTTCAAAGTCAGCAGAACCAGTAACGTCATTTTGAAATCCTGCGCCCACTGCTGTGACTCAATGAAAGGAAAACGTCACCTCAGCGGTGGTGTTCTTCCTCAAAACCCATCCTCACTTGAAAACAGCAAAGAAACCCAAATTGCTGAGCTTTTTGCAAAATAAAGTTATAACAGATAATGACAGATCTAGAAATTGTCACAGATTGGAGGAGTCTAAGGAAATATGGTGACTAAATGCAATGTGACATCTTAGATTGGATTACGGAACAGAAAAAAAGATATTAGTGGAAAAAACAAAGAAAATCTAAAACAGATCTGCAATTTAGTTAATAGTATTGTACCAATGCAAATTTCTGAGTTTTCATAAATATATCAGGCTTCTCAAGGAACGGAAGGAATTAAAAAAAGCAGAGCTCCAGGTCCCTCATTCCAGAATGACAGATGAAGCCTTTCTCTGTGGCCCTGCCCTGATCTGCCAAAATTTCCATGTAGGTAATTCCAGTGTGATTAGTTTATCCCCATATGAGAGCGATTATTGAGCTCCAAGAATTAAAGTCGGCAAAACCACACGTCTCATCTCACAGCTAAGAGGAAAAGAGAATATTCTAATCTGTAACTGAAATTGTATATTTTCTACATTTCCTTCCAGCTCTAAATTTCTATGTATCAACAAGAAAATTTGCAGTAGCTGCCTCCTCACAGGTGATACCTAACTCACTGAAACTACTTATTTGTCAGGAAGGTCTTCAACTAAATTAATAGTGTCGAAGATCACTGTAAGCCCAACATGTCACAAGTGTGCCAATATTTTAGCCTCTAAATTGATTCCCTGCACTTCGTCATACCTAGAGGGAGCGTGCGCGCCCGCACACACACACACACACAATCATGTCAGTCCGAGGAACTGACATTCAAATTTGAGAAACATGGTCATGGTAGCACAACAAGTGTGCAGCAGTTTCTGAGAACCGGGGCGGGAGGGTGGTGTAACCACAGAACCCGAGATTTGCCCAGCCTCTGTGAGGACACAGAGAAATGACAGAAATGCCTTGAAAAGGGCAAAGTGGGTGTGTGAGAGAGATAGTGGCCCACTCAAGTTCTCATGTCTCAGAAAAGACAGCTGTACTTTCCGTGGTCACTTAGAGAACCCCCGGTGACAAGCCTGTGTCTCTTTACCCCTCCATGAAAGAGATACCCCTTCACTCATCGCTGGAAAAGGAACGACTGCAGACAAGGACACTCATTTGACTCCTTTGAGATCGTCACTTGGGGTACTGCGTTCTGACTTTGGACTCCTAAGGGCAAACGAGGGTCTCAGATTGTAGAAATTTTTCGTCTGCATTTGCCTCACTCAAGAACAGTGGCAGAGGTGAAGCAGAACATGGATTAGGGAAGTGGAGACATCTGTACAGATGACTGAGTGTTACAGTGACTTCACGTGAAATTTGGGGCAATTCACTTAGTACATTATATATTCTCATTTATATAGTGGTGTGTTGGATTAGGCATCGTGGTGGTTTAGTATTAAAACCACCAGAAACATCACAGAAATAGAGAAAAAGGAGAAAATTTTCCAGAATGAAAACTCAGTTTGATAAATGTTCTCCCCAGAGAGAAGGCTCAGAGGCTCAGCTGAGAGGAAGGGAAGATCATGTGCAGAACGTGTGGGGCTGCCTCACTGAAACCACATTGGTGCGTGTTGTCTCAGATCATATGGGGCACGGACTGTGGACCCAACAGAGCTGCCAGCTTTAACCAGAGGTGAAGGACAAGGAACACCAGCTGGCCTTCCCAGATGGCCCGTTTTTTTATAATATCGTCATCTTTACCCTTATCCACAGCATTATGCAGGGCATATCTGTATCTGAGAATGACTAAGACTAAGTTCCCTGGGTCAGAGACAAATGTTTGGAAACCCTTTCCCAGGTGCCCAGGATCTACAGGGTCTCCCATATCCCTGCGCCTGGGCATTAATCTCAGCTCAGGCAGGGCCCTGAATTCTTCCTCATGCTCACAGGCATACCAGGAACAGACTTCCCAGGCCTGTCCTCACCCGTGTTCCCCAGGTATTTCCATCATACCCGGAAATATAATTTTTAAAAACTCTTGGCCCAGGGTCATTTAAAGTCCTTTAAAGCCCAGAGAAGAGGAATTGTTTTCCCAGATCAGGTAGCAAGGAACATATTTTCCTAGTACCTTATACATTAATAGATCCCTTCTCTTCCTTCCATATATACATTTTCTAGGCTCCACATTGAGATATTTCTTTATGTGTTCATCAACCTCCCTGAAGAAGGGGCAGACTGAGAAAAATGCAATGATAAGGATGGTCATTGCAAGTAGGACAGACAGCCCCAAAGCCACACTCGGGTGTACCTTGGTGTCTGATTCAAACTCAAACATGAAGATGCCAATAAGGATAAAGGAATTCTCTGTCCCAGCTCTGTCACCTTCTACACGATCAGGATGATGAAGTCATAGAAACAATGGGAGAGACGAATATCTCAGTGGGAGCTGGCCAAGCCTTACGTGTGCCATAAAGGAAACACTGACCAAAATCAGATAGTTTCTTCCCTACAAAAGCCTCCAGGACCCCCGAAACACTAGCTTGTCTAACCTTGACCAGGAAGAGGGAAGACTCACACACATGTGTCCAGAATGAGTGTGTTTTCACTTTGGAATCATATCCACAGACAAAGGCCATGGCCTGTTTCCTTGGACTCTGCAAACTTAGAGCCAATTTTATTTAGAGAGAAAGACATTTAGCTGGAAGATGAAGAAAGATCAAGTGTTCCTGAACAGAACGTCCAGATCCTGCCGTCGAAGTTCCAGAATCCCGCGTCTTGGTGAACTTACTCGTCTTGGGAATGTGTGTCCCGCTGACTGCGGGAGTATCTCTCCAGTCACATTCGTCAGGGGAGGGAGCGGCTTATTTTCTGAGTGCAATATGATGCTGCTTTCTGAACTAAACAGACTATTAGGCAGAGGAGTTTCTGTGAATATCAGCATAATGTGCTCCCTCGGCCCTCAGCTGCGGCTCTGGAGACAGTGGGGAAAGATGAGGGAGAGGATTTCCATACTTGGAATTCATTTCTTAAAGGACGGACTCTCAGTATAGTACGTGGCCAGGGTTTGGCCCTGCTGACCCAGCACCCTGAAGAAACCTGCGGAGAAAAGAAATAGAAGTAGCTAAAGGAATCCTGGGTTGGGGTCGCCAGGTTTTCTGCTGAAGGTAAACCGAGAGCTCCCCTTTGCACTAGAGAGGCAACTGAGCTGCATTTCCTCTTGTCAGTTCCTCATCCTTCCTGCCTCCTTGTGCGCGCTTCCTGAATGGTAGGGGCTGGGAGACTGAGAACTACATTTCCCACAAGCCCTTACGGGGGAATCTGAGCTAAGTTCCACCAGCGACAGGTTCTCCTATTAAGGGAGATAGAGTTTTGCAGGGGCCTCTGCACTTGCCTGAAAATTGTTAGCCT